>NC_085140.1:287889718-288219404 GCF_024139115.2 Armigeres subalbatus | reverse complement strand
TGAGTTAGTGGTTAAAGAGCTAGCTAATTCAATATGGACAGCGCGTATTGTCAGACAATACCATTGGACCAAAATAATCTATGCCGGTGTGCGTGAACGGACAGCTGTACGCGGCTAGTCGGCATGCAGGGAGATCTGCCATTGCTGGAGGGCTAGGACGAGCGTCCCTCAATTTGCACCGCGGGCAATCGGATCTAACTTTGGCATACATCTGACGGAGCCGTGCAACGCAGAACTTTTGACGAACCTCGTTGATCACAGATTCGTGGTTGTGGTGGTGAAATTTATCGTGGTAAGTCCGTATGATAATGTGCGTTATCGGGTGATCACGCGGAAGGATGATGGGATTGACTGCGTCCAGTGAAACGTACTTGCATGCTCCTGTCCTGCCTTTCATGCGTAGTATTCCTTGATCGTCAAGGAAGGGAACCAATTTGAACAAAGGGCTTCGTTTGGGAAGCGCAGCGTCGTTTCCTTTGCGACGAAGAATTGATATCTCCTCCTGAAACGTATCTTGCTGGGTGGTGCGAATATGGAAGTTCTCTGCATGTTGGATTTCTTCCATTGTCAGACCCCCATCCATTCGAGAGAATTCCTTGGGACGGGTGTTTCTGATAAACCGAAAAATATATGCTGTCGAACGAGCCAGCTTTCTCCAATTCCGAAAATTGTTGAATGGAAACTCCAACTTTGCCGTTTCATAATGAATGTGAACGTTGGCACGTAGCTCCTCTGCAGTCTCCGCAATACGGACAGGCATCATTGGCCAATCTGCTTCTTGTTGCCAAAGGAATTCAGGCCCTTGAAACCACCTACTAGCGTTTGTGAAAGATGGTTGTCGCTGCCATTTAGTTCCTTCATCAGCTACATTCCACTTAGTGGGAACCCATTTCCAGTCGGAAACTGCCGTCAGATCCAATATTTCGCTAACTCGTGCAGCCACAAACTGACTGTATCGTCGGTGATCTGCACATATCCATGAGAGTGCGTTTCTTGAATCCGTCCAAAAAACACAACGGGACACATCGAGATCTATACCACGTATGATGGACTGCGCCAGCCTAGCTCCTATAAGTGCCGCTTGAAGCTCTAATCTGGGGATAGTGAGATATTTAAGTGGAGCAACACGGGTCTTCGCGGTAACTAACGAGCATTCGACTGTGCCGGCTTCTTCGAATCGTAGGTACGCCACAGCAGCCATTCCATTTTCGCTGGCGTCGACGAAAGTGTGTAGCTGTACTAGTGTGTGCTGTCCGAGTGATGTTTGAAGTCGATAACACCTGGGAATTTGTAAACGCTCAATTCCAGGAAGAAGCTTCAGCCACATTTGCCATTTGTTGAAGATTTGCTGACTCACCTTCTCATCCCATCCTACGCCTGTTCGCCAAATTTCTTGCAGCAGCACTTTCAGGAAGATGAGGTAGTGCGAAATTAAGCCTAATGGATCGTAGATGGACATCATAGTGCGAAGCACTTCGCGCTTCGTGGGAAAACGTTTGCCACTTAGCAGGTCCTCTCCGAGTCTTCTCCAGTTTACTTTGTACGTGAAGCAGTCGGTTTGCGTACACCACCAACTACCAAGCACTTTTTCAGTTGCAAGAGTTGATGCCAGGTCGAGACTTTTCTCGGTGTTTGGATCACCACGAAGCGCTTCCAAAACTTTGGGAGAATTGGACATCCAATTCCGAATTTCAAATCCTCCCTCATTGTGCACGAACCAGACGGATTTTGCCAGATCAATTGCTTCTTGCTCCGTTTCTGTGCTGCTCAGCATATCATCGACATAGGTGCACCGTACAATTGCTCGTGAAGCTTCGGGATACTGTTCGTTGAAGCGTTCTGCGTTCTGGTTTTTTACGAACTGAGCTGTCGCTGGGGAGCAGGATGCACCAAACGTCATCACCTGCATGACGTACGTGCTGGGTTCATTATGAGACGAGTCGTCTCTCAGAAAGAATCGTTGACTGTGCTGATCTTCCCTGCGGATTGCGACCTGGTGAAACATCTCGCGTATATCACCACAAATCGCAAAACGTCGCCCGCGGAATTTGTAGAGAACGTGTATCAAGGGTTCCAACAAATCTGGTCCAGTGAGCAATGCCGAATTCAGAGATACTCCATTCAACGTCGCCGCTGCATCCCAGACGAGTCTCAACTTCCCAGGTTTGTTGGGGTTCGTTACTAAGAAGATCGGCAGGTACCAGATGCGTTCATGACTTTCTGACAGTTCTTCGGTAGTGAGTTTACGAACATAGCCTTTCGCAATGTAGTCCTTCAACTTCTCCTTCACTGTTCGAGCTAGATCGGAATCATGTTCCATACGGCGTTCAAGGTGGTTGAAGCGTTTCAGCGCCATCGCTTTGTTGTTTGGCAGATGCACGTCATCGTGTCTGTAAACCCGATTCATACTTGGAACCGTTGTAATGGGTGTGTTTTAGTAAAAGGTTCATGGCCCGCTCATCTTCACGCGAACGGACCTGCTTTGCTGGCGATACAACACCGAGGCTTTCTAGAGAAAAATAGTCTTTTACCGCGTGATTCAAATCCATGTCGGAGCTGATTCCCGCTTCATGATTACAGCAGGAAACGTGGTATGTATAGTGAACCATGTTTATGGATAGATCAGTTGGCGCTCCTCCATAGATTGTCCAACCAAGATTGGTTTTGATGGCGATCGGTTGCCCAGGCTTTCCTTCACGGCTCTTTCTTACAAGGGTAGCATTGGCGTGCTGAACGCCTATTAGGATACGCGGCCGAACATCTCGATAAGACTGCACAGGCACTCCCTTCAAGTAGTAATAGTCGGTTTGCAATTGCTCCATGTTGAGCGTTTGACAAGGCAGTTGCAGCTCCTTCACAGTCCGGACATCATCGAAATGAAAACGTTTCCCCTTCAATCCGGACATTTCAAATTGCACACTACGTGACTCATCCTCTGAACGGTGCAAACCCCCAGTCCATTTGAGGCAGAGCGGGTGGCGCTCACCGGAAAGATTCAATTCCTTCGCTAGCTCTTCGTCCATGAATGTTTTGGAGGATCCGTCATCTAGAAAGGCGTAGCATTGTACAACGATTCCGCTTCCGTAAACTAGGACCGGAATATATCGAAACAAAATGGAGCTTGAACTTGACTGATGTGTGTTACTGTACTGCACGTCCCGCCAAGGCTTCACAGTCGCCGACGTCTCTGCATTTAGTTCCTTATGTAACAGGGGGTGATGTTTGTAGGTACATCCGTTTACTCCACATTCTTTCGATTCACATCCTCCTTTGTGTTGCTTCAGACATTTCCTACAACCTCGAGCTTCGCGAATCGCTGCCCACTTTCCATCATATGAGAGTTCCTGAAACCTTTTGCATTTTGCAAGAGAAACGCAAACACCTCTGCAGACGATACATTGCGACTCTTTTCTCTTCACTCCAGTTGATTTCGGTGAGCTGCGCCACGAACCTTGTTGATCCTCATTTCTCCAAGTTTTGTGTTGCTCAGTGTGAGTGTTCAAGAAAACTTTTGGTCTTCTGTGTGCCTCCTGATGCACTTCCTGACTTTTGACTGGCTCGGCTACCAAACAAGCATCTTCAGCCATGCCGTAAATCCATTTGCTGAAGGCCGCCAAGTTGACCTTCCGCAGACATCTAGTATGGCGCGCCCATTCCAGCTTGGTTGAAGCTGGAAGCTTGGCGATTAGATCACTTAGTAGAGACGAATCGCGCATCAGTTCTTTCTGACCGCAGGCATCAATTGTTGCTTCAAGATTTTGTACCGCTAACGCGAAGTCTATCATCTTGTTGATTGAGTCTGGTTTCAGCGGAGGCATTCCGAGTATTTTGTTCTTCAGCGACTGGATTACAAAGCGTGGCTGCCCAAATCTCAGCTTGAGAGCATCCATTGCTCTATTAACCGTAGACGGATGGAGCAGGAAGCTTTTCACAGCAGCGAATGCATCTCCCTTGAGGCAGTTCCTTAGACGAATCATATTTTCATCACTGGTGTAGCCGCACATCCAGGACGTGCTTTCGTAAGTGGAAAGAAAATAGGCCATTCTTCCGGATTCCCAGTGAAAATAGGAAGATCTCTTGCAACAACTTGACGAGCCGCGAGTTGATTACGAGACAGGCCACAGGTTAACTGGTTGCTGCGCGTAACGATTCTCCTCTGATGGCTTTCTAGATCAATCCTGGGTGTTGACCGTCGTATTGGTTTGAAATTCCTGGTGTTGGCTCGCGGATCTGCCTCCTCTTCCTCTTCTGTGGCTTCAGTTCTGCCTTCTTCTTCTTCTTCTGAATCTTCGGTGCTTGAGTACTCGTAGCTTGAGTCCGTACTATCGTCCTCATCTGGATCAACTCCGTCTCGCAGCCAACCCTTCACCTTCGAATCACCGTCAACTGCATCGTTATCTATGTCCTTGACTTCGTCATCTTCAAGATTCGCAAGCTCCTGCAGTACGCTGTATTGTTTTTCGATAAGCTTCCTCTTGTCGTCCAACAGTGTCCGCTCAGCCTCCAGTTGTTGCAGTTCTAGTTGTGCCCTTGACGATTTCTTCGATGTAGCCGACTTCACTGATTGTGCCTTAGAGGGCTTTGCCGGTAACAGAACTGTTGCTTGCTGCTGATTCTGCTGTTTTTCCGCCAGATCTCGCTGCTTCTTCTTCGTCCCAACGTTCGATACATTTTCCTTCAAATCCTTTGATTTCTTCTTCTCTTCTTCTTCTTTTGCTAGCTTCAACACTTGTCGTTTTAGAGTCTTCTCGCACTTCACACACCGCCACGGTTTGTTCTTGATTTGATCATCCACGCCCACGCAATTATAATGGTGCCAACTATCACAGGCGTCACACTGCACCATTTGACTGTCGTCGGCCGATTTACAGGTTCGACAGTTGTAACCGACCGATTGCTGCTCTTTCGTTCGCGAATTCTGACCTTTACGCTCTCGTGTGCGCGACGATTTACTCTTAATTGAGGGACCTTTTGCAGGGTTTGAGAAGGGGTTCTTTCTTAGGGGTTCGACAGGGGGGTCTTCTTGCGCTCCTAACAAATTATTAGCTAAGCTCTTACCTGGATCGGCTTGAGTGCCGTCTGCGATACCTGGATCTGACATCCTCCCTTGGTAAAACGAATTCAGAATTTGTTACTTGCGTAACGCGGTAACAAGAAAGACGACTTATATTTCCGAATTCGTTGCGACCTTTTTTATTCAAAGTGAAGTTTGGCCGTTTTAAATTCCTGCATGGTATACGTAGATAAGTTTAAGGCATGTTTTTTACTGTTTGTACTCAATTTCTTACGTTTTAGTGCATTTGTGTCTTCTTTTAGTTTAGCACCATTTACTGCATTCAGCCTATTCACTCAAACCTAGTCATATTATACTTGCATGAATAATTATTACTTAAGGTATTCTATTGTTTCTCACCTTTTCCCAATCAACCGTACTGCTTCGTATTTCTTCTCTCCGTACTAATTATAGGTTAAGTGTACTCATAGAATCTAGATTGAATTAATGTTTTAGCCATAAGCCAGATTTGTATGTAAGTATAGAATAGTAAATTTTACCTTCGATTCGAAATTGCATTAAGTTTTAATAAATTTAGGATTATAGGTATAAGATCAAATTATAATTCTGATTCGAGCTATCTCACCAACTGCACGTTTTAATAACCACTCATTGCGTTTCCCTCTACCTACATCTATCTGTTGTTGTTTTGGTTTGTCCCCTTTATCCCGATTTGCCTGCTATTGCCAAGCAATTGTGCTATATGGGCTCGCAAGCAGATGTTAAGGTGAATCGATACCGAGGGACTTCGACGACAATATTTGTTATTTATATTCATAGCAAGTTTCGCCGTTGAATGCAATTCGTTGCGAACAAATCGGGTAGAGACAAGTACATACATAAAAATAGGTGATAATGTTGTATGTGTATTGCGCATAAACATACATTCAAACACACACACATACCGACATCTTCTCCATTCGTCAAACTGAGTCAATAAGTTTATAACACTGTAAGTCCCATTCTCCCTCAAAAAAGTTCATCTTTGGGGCGAAAATAGTGATTTCACGTACACATAGTATTCGAGAAGGCACAACCAGCCCTCCCCTAGCTATTGCAGATCCAATTGAAAACCGAACTGAGCTCTCGTGACAATCGCATTTTCCCCCATTTCCGGATGTCGCAACTGCATCGCGAGTGGTGCGCATGATAGCGCACGACTATGGCATAGATGCGCACTACTCGTGATGCAGCTGCTACATTCGGAAATGTAAGAAAATGCGATTGTCGCGAGACCTTAGTTCGATTTTCAACTGGATCTACAAACTTACAAGAATTCCTTGGGGACCCATTCCTTCAATCCAATGAAATTATTCAACAAAAGATACTCAGAGAAATTACCGTCTTGATTTCAATCATATATCACTACTCATCACAATTGAAGGTCAAGATAACTTGGGGATTCCACTTACCCCATTCCGCTAGGATAAGTGGAAAAATAACTTCTAAATTTCTAATATATTTTTATAAATTTCTAGCGACTAAAATGGTATGAATTACCGCACAGCTGGTGCAAATTGGACTGTTTTTAAGAGCCCATAATTATTTAATGCATTTAGATCAGAGGTTCCCAAACTTTTTGGATATGCGACCCACCTAGTAGAATCCCATATTGCTTGCGACCCAGGTAAAAATGCCTTTATTTTTAGAAAGTAAATAAAATTGAATTTGCGTTAGATTGCTGAGATTATGGTAATTGTTTCATACTCCTTCATTATGCATATTTGCCAAAATCTCAGTAATTTTATATTGTATTCGGAATAGATTTAAACTGGATTTGTTGGGTTTGTATTGGATTGAATTTGAATTGGATTTGGATTCGATTTATATTCGATTTGGAGTTGGCTTTGGATCTAATTTCAATTGGAATTGGATTAGAATTAGATTGAATTTGGATTGTTTTTGGATTGGATTTGTATTAGATTTGGATTGGATTAAGATTGGATTTAAATTTTGAGTAAATTTGGAATGGATTTGGATTGGATTTACATTCGATTTGGATTTCGATTTGGATTGAATTTGAATTGGATTTGGAAGGATTTGGGTTAGATTTGGATTAAATTAGGATCAGATTTGGATTGAGAATAAATTTGGAATGGATTTGGATTTGGGATGGAATTGGATTTAGATTGAATTTGGAATGGATTTTGATTTGGATTAAAATTGAATTTGATTTACATTCGATTTGGATTTAGATTAAATTTGGAACGGATTTGGATTAGATTGATTGTCGATTTGGAATGATTTTGATTGGATTAAAGTTGATTTGAATTGGATTTACATCCGATTTGGATATGTATTTGGATTGAATTTGAATTTGATTTAGTTTTGGATTGGTTTTGAAATGAATTTCGATTGGACTTGGATTGGATTTGAATTGGATATGGATTGGATATGGATTGGATTTGGATCGGATTTAGAATGGATTTGGATTGGATTAAGGTTGGATTTGGGTTGTATTTGGATTGTAGTGGGACAATATTTGGATTGGAGTTGAGTAAGATTTTGATTGTATTGTATTTGCAAAAATCTCTGCAACTTTTTTATTCTTTTTCTGAGTGTTTGCCTCTGTCTAGCATTCATAATTCCATCCTTTTTGGGTAACGGATTTGGATTGTAGTTGGATTTAATTTGAGTTAGATTTTGATTGTACTGTATTTGCAAAAATCGCTGCAATTTTCCATTCTATTTCTGAGTGGAGGCATACATAACTCCAGCATTCAAAACTTCATCTTTCTCGGATAACGAAAAAAGGCCACTGACTTCGTAAAATTGGTTGTTCTTTAGTCACCAATTAATTCCATAGATCCATATCTAACTCTTTGAATAGATTTGTGGAACAAAATAGGATTAAATGTATGAATCAAAATTAGTCTTTCGCGACCCACCAATAATCGATCAACGACCCCCCTTGGGGTTGCGACCCACAGTTTAGGAACCCATGATTTAGATCGTTTAAATTGCTTTTTTCAATAATTTGAACATAAATTATCGATTTTTCGTTTTCCACTACCCCCAGTGTACACTGCCGACACTCGCATAACCCATGCTGTTTTTTTGCATAGGTACTGAGATAATAGCCGTTGAAGTTCCAAATCGCGTCTTCTATATAAAACTTTTAAAAAATCTAATAAATAGAAACATCATCGGATTTTTTTCAGCGGCTAAATGGTTCATCATTCGATAGTTTACCGTAAACCGATTTAGTATGATTGAAACATTGTTTAGTTTTGTGCAATCAGGCCATGTTAATTATTAATGGGACTGTTATGCGGGTACTTTCAATATGATACGCATAAGATTTGGATTTTTTTTTCACTCAAAGGCATACAAAATCGAAATTTTTATAATAATTTATTGAAGTACATTAGAAATGAATACTTTTCATTAGTAGGAGCAGTATAATAAGTAGGAGCAGTATAATAAATATACCAAAAAGCGAGACAGTGGTGAGGGGAGGTAGGTTCTAAAAATCTCAAGAAGTTGTAGACGTCATATATAGAAAGGTCGAAATGATGCAAATATAAAGAATAAGTGTCCAAATTAGACCTGTGAACCGATCAAAATTCATTCGGCGGAAGCGCTTAGACCATTTTCAGCCAGCGGAGGCGGCGTCACGACGTTGGTAATCGTTCCTCCAGGAATTCCTCCAGAAGTTCCTCCAGGAATTTCTTCGGAAGTTCCTCCAGGAATTCCTCCGGAAGTTCCTCCAGGAATTCCTCCGGAAGTTCCTCCAGGAATTCCTCCGGAAGTTCCTCCAGGAATTCCTCCGGAAATTCCTCCAGGAATTCCTCCGGAAGTTCCTCCAGGAATTCCTCCGGAAGTTCCTCCAGGAATTCCTCCGGAAGTTCCTCCAGGAATTCCTCCGGAAGTTCCTCCAGGAATTCCTCCGAAGTTCCTCCAGGAATTCCTCCGGAAGTTCCTCCAGGAATTCCTCCGGAAGTTCCTCCAGGAATTCCTCCGGAAGTTCCTCCAGGAATTCCTCCGGAAGTTCCTCCAGGAATTCCTCCGGAAGTTCCTCCAGGAATTCCTCCGGAAGTTCCTCCAGGAATTCCTCCGGAAGTTCCTCCAGGAATTCCTCCGGAAGTTCCTCCGGAAGTTCCTCCAGGAATTCCTCCGGAAGTTCCTCCAGGAATTCCTCCGGAAGTTCCTCCAGGAATTCCTCCGGAAGTTCCTCCAGGAATTCCTTCGGAAGTTCCTCCAGGAATTTCTCCGGAGGTTCTTCCAGGAGTTCGAAAGTTCCTCCAGGAATTCCTTTGAAAGTGCCTCCAGCAATTCCTTCGAAAGTTCCTCCAGGAATTCCTTCAAAAGTTCCTCCAGGAATTCCTTCGAAAGTTTCTCAAGGAATTCCTCCGGAAGTTTCTCCAGGAATTCCTCCGGAAGTTTCTCCGGAAGATCCTCCAGGAATTCCTCCGGAAGTTCCTCCAGGAATTCCTCCGGAAGTTCCTCCAGGAATTCCTCCGGAAGTTCCTCCAGGAATTCCTCCGGAAGTTCCTCCAGGAATTCCTCCGGAAGTTCCTCCAGGCGGCGTCACGACGTTGGTAATCGTTCCTCCAGGAATTCCTCCAGAAGTTCCTCCAGGAATTTCTTCGGAAGTTCCTCCAGGAATTCCTCCGGAAGTTCCTCCAGGAATTCCTCCGGAAGTTCCTCCAGGAATTCCTCCGGAAGTTCCTCCAGGAATTCCTCCGGAAGTTCCTCCAGGAATTCCTCCGGAAGTTCCTCCAGGAATTCCTCCGGAAGTTTCTCCAGGAATTCCTCCGGAAGTTCCTCCGGAAGTTCCTCCAGGAATTCCTCCGGAAGTTCCTCCAGGAATTCCTCCGGAAGTTCCTCCAGGAATTCCTGAAGTTCCTCCAGGGATTCCTCCGGACATTCCTCCAGGAATTTCTCCGAAAATTCCTCCAGGAATTCCTCTGGAAGTTCCTCCAGGAAATTCCTCCAGGAGTTCCTCTGAAAGTATTTCCAGAAATTCCTCCAAGATTTCCTCCAGAAGTTTGTTCTGAAATTCCTCCTAAAGTTCATTTAGAAATTGCTCCGGAATTTCCTCCAGGATTTTTTTTTCCACTAGGAGCTACTCTAGAAATTCACATCAGAATTTAATTAGATTTTTTCCACAGATACAAGAATTTTCCATAAATTACTTCGCTCTACTGAAATTCTATTTTTTTAAATCCTTCTGAAATTCACATGGAATTCATTTAAGCTCACCTTCCATCCAGCTCCCGAGAGTTCTACCGGAGATTTCTTCAGAAATTACTCTAGATTTTTCCTCCAAAATTCTTTCAATAATTCTACTCGATAAAGTTTTACATTTTTTTGGAAGTTCCTTCACTTTTTTGTACATTCCTGAAAGAGTTTTTTCAGAAATTCCACCAAGTAATTCCTTCAGAAGTTTCTACAAAAATTCTTCCGAAAATTTCTCCAAAAACATCTCTAGAAATTTCTCTTCGAATCCACCCGGAAATTTCTCAAGAAATTATTTAAGGAAATACACCCACGGGAACTTTTCCAGAAACGATTGAATGCTTTTGGTGATAGCAGTCTTAATAAATAGCAAATGTGTTTTTGCTCCTAGATCCGACTAACCGGTCACAAAAAAAAAACGTATTTGGTACTTATTAAAACTGCTATCGCCGAAAAACTTCAATCTTAATATCAAAAATCACCCAGCACTGGCGGAGACAGAGGTGGGGCACCACACGATGCAATCACACTATTGTTTTCATGGGCTATTGTTCTTGCGCCAAGTGGTGCCCCACCAAATAACAATAGCTGGCTCCGCCAGTGTCACCCAGCAAACTAGAAATTCTCCTAAAAATTCTCCCCTATCTTTCTTCCACGAGATCCTCCACGAGTTTGTTCAAATCCTATTCACGGTTGCGTTTGAGAAGCTAGTGGTAGATAGAAGTGGGTTACGCCGGAAACTGGGTGACTTGATACATTGAATTGCTCTGATCAAAGCAGTACTCGTCATCTTCTAACTCACATACCACTTTGTTTCTAGAAAGTCGACTATGAATTAGTCCTACAAAGGGTTTTCAATCTGTATTTCTCGATGCCACTTGATATTCTATTGAGACTTCATTAGCTACGAATTCACATTTTTTTAATATTCTTGAAAAAATACGTGACAGTCGCATATAGAACTGCTATCGATTACGCGGCTTTGCCTATTCAGATTTCAATGTGATCGTGCTCATAAAATGAGTTCGTTTTAAATACCTAATATTCTGGCTATAACTCTTACGGTCATTTTCAATACAGCATCGTCAAGTGCAAATTGTTCCTATAAATCGGTTAAGGATAAATGACCATAGAATGAGTGAGTTTTTGAAACGCATATTTGTTAACAGAAAACAATGAAACAGGATTCCCCGTCCTATACAACTTGTTGTGAGTAAATATGTTAAGACTAAGAGTCCTAGCAATTTTTTAAATGTATTTTTCGATAAAAATGTGTCTCTGGGTCTCCTAAAAAAGTTTTTTTGTATAGTATATTGGCCAAAGTCCAGAGTCCGATCAGCCCAATTTTTAATGGAACACAATGAGACAGGATTCCCCGTCGAACGCAATTATTGCCGATTTGCAGGGTTAATGGATTAATGGAAACAGCTTGAAAATTTTTTGAGACTTTTCACGGCTTTTCTGCGTAAAAATGTATTTTGACCATAGCTTCTGATCCCATCAACACAGTTTTCAATAGGAAGCAATAAGACATGAATCCTAGCCGAATGCAACTTGTGGCTAGCAAATCGGTTGAGGATAAGTAGCAAAAAAGGGACCTAGACTTTTCCATTCGTTTTTGCATTGAGAAAATGTATTTTGACAAGAAGCAATAAAACACGGTCGAGCAGATCGGTTAATGATAAGTGCCTTAAAAGTAAGCTAGACTTCGGTACATGTATTTTTATAAAAAAAAAAATTTTAGCCATAACATCCAATCCCATAGTTCGATCTGGACAATTTTCAATAGGAAACAATGAGACAGGATTCCTCGTCGAATGCAACTTGTTGCGAGTAAATCGGTTAAATATAAGTGCCTGAAAAATGAGCTAGACTTTTTTACTCGTTTTTGTCTAAAGAAAACGTATTTTGGCCATAATTTTTGAGCCCATAGTCCGATCTGACCAATTTTCAATAGGAAACAATGGGACAGGATTCCCAGTCGAATGCAACCTGTTGCGAGTAAATCGGTTAAGAGTAAGTGCCAAAAAAGTGAGCTAGAGTTTTTGCACTGGCGTGGTGGACCTCTTTTCCCGGAAACTCGTGCGACCAAAATGTAAAACCAAGTCAATTCTTCAATTAGTGGTAGTAGTGTAGGGGACAAGCCCTTCGCAAGAGGTGGGTTGTTCAGGTCTCCGCCTAGGAGGCCGGAGGCAATAGTTGGCAGCTCAGTGCGCAGCGCCAGCGTGGGTCACTTAACCATCTCTCAGGCTACGCCGGTAGAAGTTATGGACGGCCCATGGCTTGTGAGGGCGATGAACCGCAACGCGATGGGCTTTCGGCCTTCGAGGTGGCGACGGAACAGCTGGACGCCATCATCGACTTTACGTTATCGAAGCATAATATCAGTAAGGACCTCGAGAGGAGCTTGCTGAAACTTCGAAAGTCGATGTTGGACGGTGGTAAGGGGTCACGACAGGCTGAGAGCTCTCAGCCGCCCCAGACCAGGGGAATAGAGGGGGATGACGCCTCCTGGACCCTGGTCAAGAACACAAGGAAACCGAAGACGTCAAGGGCCGAAGCGCCGGCCCATGCGAATGAGGGTAGCAAGAAGTCTAGGGTAGGCGCCAATCGCTCCAGGGGCGATGCCCTAGTCATCAAGACGGACGAGGCTAAGTACTCGGACGTCTTGAAGGCGATGAGGAGTGACGTCAAGCTCGGTGAACTCGGCGCCGACGTACGTCGAACAAGACGTACCCGGATGGGCGAGATGATCCTCGAGCTGAAGCGGGGCGTCTCGCAAAAGGGCGCTGCCTACAAGAAGTTGGCGGAGGAAGTCCTAGGCGAGACGGTCAAGGTGAGGGCACTCACGACGGAGGTGAATCTAAGGGTTAAAGACCTGGACGAGATCACCGAGGTCGAAGAGCTCGTCACGGCACTGCGGCGACAGTGTGAAGTGGAGACGCCCACCGCAGCCGTTCGGCTACGGAAAGGTCCGGCAGGGACGCAGGTAGCATTGGTTCGGCTATCTGCAGCGGACGCCTCCAAGGTAGTCAAGTTAGAGAGCGTCAAGGTGGGATGGTTGGTGTGCCCTGTGTACGAGCAACCCGAAGTTTGCTTCAAGTGCCTGGAACCAGGGCACAAGCAATGGGACTGCAAAGGCCCTGATAGAAGCAATCTCTGCCGACGCTGCGGATTGGAGGGACATAAGGCACAATGCTGCACGAACCCTCCCAATTGTTTGATTTGTTCCAGCAAAGCTGTGAACAGCAATCAGCCCATGGGGGGTTAGAAGTGCCCGGCGTTTAAGCGTGCTGCAAAATCACAGTGCAGGTAACGCAGCTGGCTTGCTCAGCCTTGCTTGAGTGTTTGGTGTGCGCAGGTTTAGAGGAAACGGCGGAACACGTGTTGTTCGTGTGCCCACGTTTTCGCGCAATGCGTGACCACATGCTTGCCACATGTGGTCTGGCCACTACTCCGGACAACCTAGTTCGGAGGATGTGTAAAGATTGGTTGGCTGGAACGCCGTTTTATCGGCTATCGTCCAAATCGTCTTGGAGCTACACAGAAATTGGCGCGTAGGCTCAAGGATGGCTAGTTCAGGCGCAAATAAGAGATGGTCCAAGGGATCGGAGTCGGCTTCATGGGTGGTGGTCATACCCTGTGGTCGAACTCGATCCTTTTATCGAACAAGTGGCACGATACCATGGTGTTCTTCTAAAAAAGCGAGTTACGATGTTCGGTGCTACAAGGACACGCATCTAACCTCGAGGGTGTCGTGTGCACTGGCCCCCCTTTGAAGCATTATTTCTGGTTGTACCGAAGGGACTATGGGCTTGGCGGCAATGGAAACGGTCTAGCGGGTCGGGGTATAGTCCTGCCTCCCTCGTTTGCTGTTGGAGGTGGTCCCTAACCCCGCACTTCCTGGACAACCCAGGATGTCTGTTGAGCAGATTCCCCCTCCATTGCTTAGGAAGAAAAAAAAACACACACACAGACATCACCTCAATTCGTCGAACTGAGTTTGATTTTGGAGCGAACATATAGCCTTTACGTACATTTAGTATACGAGAAAGGCAAAAATGTCGAGAACTACAAATGCAACACATGATTATCACGAATACAATTTTTTCCCGATTTTGTTGTCCAGTGTTAGCATATGAACTTGACTGAGTATATTAATTTACAATAGAAGCTTGATAGCAATGAACAGTAAAAATGCTCTTCCAAAACCAATTTACCTACTGCTGTAATAACCCTTGAATTGCCATCGGTGTGGTAAATTATTGTCAACGGCGGTGTGGCGCGGTGGCACACAGCGCTAATGAAACATATTGGGATTAAATATTCAACTGTAGAAACAGTGATAAACGCTCGGGGTTCTGCAAACACATTACCGTCTTCCAGCTTCGATTAATCACAAATCGTATTGAATCAAATGTATGTTCAGCAGCGAATGTAAAACTACCACTTTGTCAATGACAACAACATTGTCCTGTTTTGTAAATGTTGGGACAAACTCAACTCGCAACAAGCGTTTGTCAAACTGCAACAGAATAGGACAATAATCACCTGCCGCACATTAAGGAAATAAGTCGGTTTTCGATAATGTTTTCGGGTGAAAATGAATTAATTATTAAAGTTTAGACATAAACAAAACCATCTGTTGACATAAATTGTGTTTTACTTCTGAAATATATTAACAAACTATTGCAATTTGAAAAGTTCACCATATTTGTTGCAGATAAGATGGATCGCAACATTGTCTTTATCCTCTCACAGCAAAAAATATATTAATATGCCGCGACGTAACTTTGTACAACGTACTTGAAAAATCTACGTAAAAGTCAATTTGTTGTATTTTCACATCATATCGATGCTTTATTACACAATTGAACGTAAAATGAAACGGACAAAATTATTTTTTCGTTACGCTTAAAGTACGGAAAATTACCTTCGTAAACCGTTAATTTATTACACATAAAACGGTGCACATCATGCTTGTTGGAAATAAAATGCAATATTATCTATTCAGGTGTTTTATTACGTAGAATCGATGTAAGATTACCTAACGTCGCTGTAATCGTGCTCATGCCCTGTCTGAAACAATCTGACAGCCATATTGAGTTTTCGTGTTTCGGAGTTGTCGGTTGTTAGTTTTAGTATTCCGGTTTGATTGTTTTGAATATTTTATTATATAATTTGTGCAATAATTTCGAGACGAGAAAAAAGTGCGGTGTGTGAAAAGCAGTGGTTAGCTGATGTGATCACCGACTGTGGGAGATGAACTTCTCCGCACGGAAATCAAGGAGCGGGAGCAGCAATATTTTGGTTCGATTTTTTTCAATTTAACCGGAGGTAAGTTTCAGCGGGTAATTGAATTAAATATTAAATTGTACCTAAATTTCATTTGTTTCATTGCAATCGTTGCAGGATTTGACAAGGCCTTTCCACTAACGAGTTGTTCTGAGCGCTGAGAAACCGATCCAGAAAAGGAGTTCCACAAAAAATTGTTGCTGTCGTCGCGTAGCAAAGTTATTGGGAAATTTGTCTACCTCCAATTGGTAAGAAAAAGTGTTCCTAAATGTTCAGCCGTTTCCGAGAGGTGATTGAGTTCTTTCGCTAGTTTGATCTAAAGTAAAACAGAAACGATTGCTATTTAGTAAATGTTTACCCAGGGCTGCTTACCTACCATGAATTGAAAATTCAATGCAGGGCTGTTTACAAATAATAAAAAAAATATTTCCCTTTTTGAAAAATTGTGATACAAGTATTTAAAAATTTAAGGTTTTTTGAATTTGAATATTTTAATGATTCAAAAGTTTAAAAATTTTAATGTTAAAAAATTTTAAAATTCAAGAATTTAAAAATTTTAATTTTTTTTTAATTTTCAAATTTTAAAAGGTAATAATTGTAAAATTTGAAACTTCAAAATAAGAAAAAATAAATTAAGAAGTTTGAAAATTCAAAATATGAAAACCTAAAAATTTAAAAAATTACGGATTTAAAAATATTAATAATCGTAGTTCCTACGATTTTTTTCCTCCAGGAATTGATATGGAAGTTCCTTCAGAAATGAATTTGGAAGTTCCTCCAGGAATTTTCCAGGAATCTCCAGAATATCCTCCGGAAGTTCCTCAAGGGATTCTTACGGAAGTTCCTTAAGGAATTTAATCGGAAGTTCCTCCAGAAGTTCATCCAGGAATCACTCCAGGAGTTCCTTCGGAATTCTTCCGGAAGCTTCACCACGAATTCTTCCGGAAATCCCTCAATGAATTCTTCATTAAGTTCCTCCTGAAACTCCTCCGGAAATTTCTCCAAGAAGTCCGTCAGAATTGCCTACAGAAAATCCTTCGGGAATTTCTCTAAAAATTTTTCCGCAATATTCTCCATGAATTCCTCAGGAAGTTCCTCCAAGAATTCCTATGTTGGCTCCTCCAGGAATTTCTCCAGCAGTTTCCTCAAGAAGTTCCTACAAGAATTCCTGCGAAAGTTCCTCCCGGAATTTTTTCGGAAGGTTCTCCACGAATTTCTACGGAATTCCTCCAGAAATTCTTCAAGAAGCTTCTCCAGGAGTTCTTTTGGAAATTTCTCCATAAATTCTTCCGGGTGTCCCTCCAAGAACTCTTCTGGAATTCTGGAACCAGGAATTCTTGCGGAAGTTTCTCCACCAATTCCTTCGGAAGATCCTCCAGGAATTCTTCCAGAAGTGTCTCCAGGAATTACTCCGAAGTAACTACAGGAAGTACCTCCAGGTATTTTCCCGATAGTTCCTTTAGAAATTCCTCAGGAAGCTCCCCAGAATTTCCTCCGGAAGTTCCTCCAGGAATTTTTCCGGAAGTTCCTCCACAAATTCCTACAGGGATTCCTCCGGAATTTCCTCCAGAAGTTGCTTTGGAAATTCTTCCAGAAAGTGCTCCATGAATTCCTTCGGAAGTTTCTCCAGAAATTTCTCCGAATGATTCTCCATGAATTCTTAAGGAAGTTCCTCCAGGAATTCCTACACGTAGGTTCCTCCAGCAGTTTCTCTAAGAATTGCTCCAGAAGTTCTTCCAAGGATTCCTCCGGAACTTCATGCAAGGATTCTTACGGAAGTTTCTCCAGGAGTTCTATCGTAAATTTCTCCAGGAATTCCTTCGGAAATCCCTCCAAAAAATCTTAAGGATTTTCCTCCAAAAATTCAAATGGGAGTTCTTTATGGGATTCCTCCGGAAATTTCCCCAGGAATTCTATCGAAAGTTTCTTCATGACTTTCTCCAGAAATTCCTCCGGAAATTCCTCCAGGGGTTCCTTCCAAAGTTCCTAGAGGAATTGCTCCGCAAGTTTTTCCAGGAATTGCTTCGGATATTCCTCCAGGCATTGCCCTAGAACTTCCTCCAGGAATTTCTTCGAAAGTTCCTCAAGACGTTCCATCGGAAATTTCTCCTGAAATTCCTTCGATAGTTCCTCCAGGAATTCCATCGAAAGTTCCTCTAGGGATTCTATCGGAAGTTCCTCCAGGAATTCCTTTGAAAGTTCTTCCAGGAATTGCTTTGGTAGTTCTTCCACGAGTTCCTTCGGATGATTCTCTAGAAAATCCTATGAAAGTTCCTCCAGGAATTCATTCGGAAGATCCCCTGGCAAGCCATCAATTCTACTAGGAATGAATTTCTTCGAAAGTTCCTCCGGGAAATCCTCCGGGGATTCCTCCGAGAATTCCTCCGGAAGTTACTCCAGAATATCCTCCGGAAGTTTCTCCGGAAGTTCCTCTAGAAAATCCTATGAAAGTTCCTCTAGGATTTCATTCGGAAGATCCCCTGGGAAGTGATCAAGGAACTTCTCGAGGAATTGCGAAAATTACACTAGGAATGCCTCAAAAAGATCCTCAAGAAATTTCTTTGAAAGTTTCTCCGAGAAATCCTCCGGGGATTCCTCTGGAAATTCCTCCGGAAGTTCCTCCGAAAGTTCTTCCGGAAGTTCCTTCATAAGTTCCTCAGAAAGTTCCTCCAGAAATTCCTCCGTATGTTCCTCTGGAAGTTCCTCCGTATGTTCCTCTGGAAGTTCCTCCGGGAATTCCTCCGGAAGTTCTTCCGGGAATTCCTCCGGCAGTTACTCCGGGAATTCCTCCCGATGTTCTTACGGGAATTCCTCCGGAAGTTCCTCCGGAAGTTCCTCCGGGAATTCCTCCGGAAGTTCCTCCGGGAATTCCTCCGGAAGTTCCTCCGGGAATTCCTCCGGAAGTTCCTCCGGAAGTTCCTCAAGAAATTCCTCCGGAAGTTCTTCCGGGGTTCCCTCCGGAAGTTCCTCCGGGATTTGCTCCAAAAGTTCCTCCAGGATTTTTTTCGAAAGTTCCTCCGGGATTTCCTCCGGAAGTTCCTCTGAGATTTCCTGCGAAGTAATTCCTTGAGGAATTTCCAAAAGAGTTCCTGGAGGAACATTCGAAGGAATGCCTGGAGGAACTTCCGAAAGAACTTTCAAAGGAATTCCTGGAGGAACTTCCGAAAGAATTCCTGGAGGAAATTCCGAAGGAATTCCTGGAGGAACTTCCGGAAGAATTCCTGAAGGAACTTCTGAAGGAATTCCTGGAGGAACTTTCGAAGGAATTCCTGGATGAACTTCCGAAGGAATTCCTGGAGGAACCTCCGAAGGAATTCCTGGAGGAACTACCGAAGAAATTCCTGGAGGAACTACCGTAAAAGTTCCTGGAGGAAATTTCGAAGGAATTCCTGGAGGAACTTCCGGAGAAATTCCTGGAGGAACTTCCTAATGAACTCCTGGAGGAACTTCCGAAGGGATTCCTGGAGGAACTTCCGAAAGAACTTTCAAAGGAATTCCTGGAGGAACTTCCGAAAGAATTCCTGGAGGAACTTCCGAAGGAATTCCTGGAGGAACTTCCGAAAGAATTCCTGATGGAACTTTCGATAGATTTCCTGGAGGAACTTCCGAGGGAATTCCTAGAGGCACTACCGAAGGAATCCCTGGAAGAATTTTCGAAAGAATTCCTGGAGGAACTTCCAAAGGAATTCCTGAAGGAACTTCCGAAGGAATACCTGGAGGAACTTCCGGAGGAATTCTTGGAGGAACTTCCGGATGAATTCCTGGAGAACTTCCAGAAAAATTCCTGGAGGAACTTCTAGAAAACTCCCTGGAGGAGCTTCCGAAGGAATTCTTGAAGAAAGTTGCGAATGAATTCTTGGAGGAAGTTCTGATGGAACGTCCGAAAGCCTTTCTGTAAAAATTCTGAAAAAACTCACAGAGGAATTCCTGGAATAACTTCCGGAAGAATTCCTGGAAGATCTCTCAAAGGATTCTCTGGAGAAACTTGTAAAGGAATCCTGGGAGGAACTTTCGAAGGAATTCCTGGAGGAATTTTTCAACGAATTTCCTGGAGGCATTTTCGGAGGAATTCCTGGAGGGACTTCCGGAGGTATTCCTGGAGGAACTTCCGGAGGTATTCCTGGAGGAACTTCCGGAGGAATTCCTGGAGGAACTTCCGGAGGAATTCCTGGAGGAATTTCCAAAGGTATTCCTGGAGGAACTTCCGAAAGTATTTCTGGATGAATTTTCGGAAGGTATTCCTGGATGAGTTTTAGAAAGAATTCCTAGTGGAGCTTCCGAGGGAATTCTTGGAGGAACTTCCGGAAGAGTTCCTGGAGGAACTTCCGGATGAATTCACGGAGGAACTTCCAGAAAAATTCCCGGAGGAACTTACAGAAAAAATCCTGGAAGAGCTTCCGAAGGAAATCTTGAAGAAACTTGCGAATGAATTCTTGGAGGAAGTTCCTAAGGAAGTTCTGAAGGAACGTCCGAAAGCATTTCTGTAGAAATTCTGGAGAAACTCACAGAGGAATTCCTGGAATAACTTCCGGAAGAATTCCTGGAAGAACTTTCAAAGGATTTTCTGGAGAAACTTCTAAAGGATTCCCGGGAGGAACTTTCGAAAGAATTCATGGAGGAAATTTCAAAGGAATTCCTGGAGAAATTCTTGGAAGCACTTCCGAAGGAATTCCTGGAAAAACTTCCGAAGAATTTCCTGGAAGAACTTTCGAAAGAATTCCTGGAGGAGTTTCCGGAGGAATTCCTGGAGGAACTTCCGGAGGAATTTCTGGAGGAACTTCCGGAGGAATTTTTGGAGTAACTGACTTAGGACTTCCTGCAAGAACTTCGAAGGAACTTTCGGAAGAATTCCAGAAGGAACTTCCGAAGGTATTCCTGGACGAGCTTTCGAGGGAATTTCTGGAGGAACTTCCGGAGGAATTTCTGAAGGAACTTCCGGAGGAATTCCTGGTGGAATTTTCGAAGGTATTCCCGGAGGAATTTCTGGAGGAACTTCCGGAGGAATTTCTGGAGGAACTTCCGGAGGAATTCCTGGAGAAACTGACGTAGGATGTCGTCGAAGATCTTCGTAGGAACTTCCGGAAAAATTCCAGAAGGAACTTCCGAATTTATTTCTGGACGAGCTTCCGAAGGAAATGCTGGAGGAACTTCCGGAGGAATTCCAGGAGGAACTTCCGGAGGAATTACTGGAGGAACTTCCGGTGGAATTCCTGGAGGAAGTTCCTGAGGAATTCCTGGAGGAACTTCCAGAGGAATTCCTGGAAGAATTTCCTGAGGATTTACTGCAGGAAGTGCTGGAGGAACATCCGAAGACATTCTTGGAGGAGCTTATGGAGCAGCTCCTGGAGGAGCTTCTGGAGGAATTCCTGGAGGAGCTTCCGGAGGAATTCTTGAAGGATATTGTGAAGGAATTGGTGGATGCTCCGGAGGAATTGCTAGAAGAATTTTCAGAGGAATTCCTGGGAGAGTTTCCAATGGACTTCGTGGAGGTATTTGCACAGAAGTATCTGGAGGAATTTACTGACAAACTTCCGGACGAATTCCTAGAGGAACTTTCTGAAGTATTTTTGGAAAACCTTCTAAAGAGAATTTTGGAGGAATTTCCTAAGCAATTTCCGGAGGACTTCCAGAAAAAACTTTCGAGTAAATTCCATTGCCTACTTTGCCGATAACCAACAACGTGACGCCGCCGCGTCACCGCCGATAAAATATGGGTCATTCCGCGCCAAGTGACCGAGCACGCGCAATTAACCTATTAAAAAATAATGAAAAATGCCTAGCACATATTAATTTTGGTCCACTATTTTGAATAACCATATGACCATGGTGATTGAACCGCCCCTTCGACCAAAAACCCCTCCCTGTTTTTTGAGATTTTAAAAAACATGCTATTTTCAAATATCGATATCTTAGCCCCCGATAAAGCTACAAGAAACTTTAATACCAGTTTTCCGCTTGAAATTTGATGAAGTTTTTAGAAAAAATACTTTATATGCTGAGCAGTGTTGCCAACTATATTATTTTTCTCACAAAATAATAAAAAGCATTTTTCCCAAAATACGTATATTTTTTTCTTCGATTTCTCAACGGATTCGAGCTTAACAGACTTTTTCCTGTCGGAAACACTTATCGATACAAAGTAAAATGCGCCGTTGCTGAGATATGGCAGCTTTAGGAAATCTTATTTGGGTCATTCCGCGCCAAGTGACCGAGAAAAAGTGAACTTGCAGGTGAATACTATGAATTCCAACCAAATCAGGTGTATCTACTTACTTTGGGCCCACATTTCGAAAAAGCATTTGATCCGACCGTTTGAGCCGCCCCTCCGGCCAAACACTCCTCCCTGTTTTTGAAGATTTTTAAAATCATGCCATTTTCAATAATCGATATCTCCGCCCCTAATAAAGCTACAAAAAACGTCAGTACCAGTTTTCCGCTTGAAATTTTGTGAAGATTTTGCAAACAATATTTCAGATGCAAAGCAGTGTTGCCAACTACATTATTTTTCTAAAAAATCAATTAAACAAATCATTAAAAATCAAAAATTATCAAAATACGTATATTTTTTTTAAATTTCTCAGCGGATTTGAGTTTATCAGGCAATTTCCTGTCAAAAACACTTATCGACCCCCAGGGCAGTCGCGGGATAATCATTGATATGCCGCGAAAGACAACTTTTGATTCATACTTGAGTCCCTTTTTTGTCCTAAAAATGTATACCAGCTTTTAGATTTGAATCTTATAAGTAATGATTAGATTTGGAATACTAATAAACGAATGACTGAAGAACAACAAATTTTTAGAAATAGCCTTCTTTAGGTATCCAAAACAGGTGAAAATATGAATGCTGAACTGAGCTGGTTGTCGAAATCCATGTCCAATCCGAAAACAATATAAATTCAATTGAAAAATCTATTCGAAATCCAATCCGTATCTAAACCAAATTCAAACCAAAGCAAATCAAAATCCAGTCAAATCATATACAAATTCAATTCAAATCAAATCCAAATTCAATCTAAATCTAATCCAATCTAAATCCAATCAAAATCTGATCCAATTCAGATCCAAATCTAATCCAATCCAAAGCTGATCCAACCCCTATCCAAATTCAATCCAATAAAAAACTAATCCAAATCGTTTGAAATTCAATTCAAATCTAAATACAATCCAATCTAATACCAATCCAAATC
Source organism: Armigeres subalbatus (assembly GCF_024139115.2). Classification (NCBI taxonomy): domain Eukaryota; kingdom Metazoa; phylum Arthropoda; class Insecta; order Diptera; family Culicidae; genus Armigeres; species Armigeres subalbatus. The sequence continues at coordinate 288,196,685 of NC_085140.1, read as the reverse complement.
CAATCAATGAAGGAATAAAAAGTAATTTATTATGATTTGCTCAATATAACTCACTTTTTATTAAATTTCTAAAACTCAATTCATTTTGCACCTTTGGCAAACAATATTGGATTCTGCTAGACCCACCTAGCATATTCAAAAAGTTTGGGAACCTCTGTACTAAGGAATTAAAGAAGATGGGGTTCGAAAATGTAGCGTGGTTTATGGGCCACCCCTTATTGATTATAAATTTATGTTCTGACATAATTATCAAAATTTTATTATCTTCAGACGAATTTCAGTGTTCAGAACGCTTAGTAAGGAACATGAAAAAATGCGTTGACACAAAAGGTATTTTGTGCTGCCCCAATCTTAAGAGGGGTAATCCCCTCCAACAAGAAATCGTACATAAAGTTCAAGGAAAAAAGAGTACAAAAGCGTGCGTGAAGGAGGAAACTGGTGCAGAAGCAGAAGCGTTTGGTTCTAGCGAATCGGACTGATATATTGCCCTCTTTAAGGATTTTTTTTTTACAAGATTGGATTTATCAAATTCGCCGAACATCGGCCGCCCGAATGCGTTTTAGCAGGAGCAGCAGGCACTCATACAGTATGTGTATGTGTAATCCACGAGTACTTCAAACTGATGTTTACGGGAGCAAAACTTGATCTCTCTTGAAACTTGAAGTTAATGGAATCAAAGCATTTCCCTCGTTTAAAGATCAATTGAAACTGAACCTTTGTAGCCCACCAGCAGAGCTAATTGAGCAAAATGTAGTCATGTAACTACTGTCCTAATGTTGGTTTGTCATTACAGCACCCAATTGAGTGCTTTAATGAAATTTATGCAACCCATTTGAGTTGCATAATGGTCATTAAATCACCCATTTCGTTGGTATGGAAAAGTAGGCCGTTTTATCAATCAAAGACGAACTGTAAACCAGGTATTATGAACAGGAATTGCAAAATAACTTTGAACCATTTAAACATATTTAGTGGAAATCTGGCATCACTGGCCTCAAAAGCATTATGTGCTGCAAAAATATGTTTTTTTTGGGAATTATTCGAATAAAACTAATAAAACTACATTATCATAATTGTTTACCTTTACAGAACGAATTAAACGATATGCTGAATGAAGACCTTCGATTATGCCTAACTAAAACCGTCATAACTCAGCAACTGCTCATTTTACTTTGTAACGATAGGTGTTCCTGACAGGAAATTGCCTGATAAACTCAAATCCGCTGAGAAATCAAAAAAATATTTATACGTATTTTGAGAAAAATGCTATTTTTTAACTTTTTTATAAAAATAATGTAGTTGGCAACACTGCTTTGCATCTGAAATATTTTTGTAAAATCTACACAAAATTTCAAGCGGAAAACTGGTACTAACGTTTTTGTAGCTTTATCAGGGGCGGAGATATCGATTATTGAAAATGGCATGTTTTTAAAAATCTTCAAAATAGGGAGGAGTGTTTGGCCGGAGGGGCGGCTCAAACGGTCGGATCAGATGCATTTTCGAAATGTAGGACCAAAGTAAGTAGATACACCTATTTTGGTTGGAATTCATAGTATTCACCTGCAAGTTTTCACTTTTTCTCGGTCACTTGGCGCGGAATGACCCATATAATACATAAATAATGCAAAAATATATAGTGAATTAAATGAATCGAATAAAATATATATTTATATCTTTAAAAAAATTATAATTTAACTTTAAAATTGAATATTAATAATTAAAAATTAAAAATGATTAATTAAAAATATTTATAAAAAAAATATTGATAATTTTAAATTAAAAGTTCAAGTATTTGTGGATACAATAAAATTCGTTTTGAATAAATAATATTCGAAATTGTTGCATCTGAAAATGTATTTTCGAACATGAAAGAAAAATCCGAATACCCCTAACCCCGCTGCCGAAAGCGGGATTCATCCTGACCTGTTTTTACGTCGTTTTTCAGTTACATCGCAAATATTACGTCGCAAATGAATTACACGGCTTTAATTTGAAAAAGAATTATCAATTACGTCAACTTTTGGTTACGTCAACATAATGTAATATAACATTATATTTACGACGGCGATGATGTGCATCAAATCTGATGTGATATTACTTTTTATTTTTTACTGTGTGCAGATGAGGACAAATAATTATCGCTATTCTCCTTTGTTGCTTGTTTTTTTGCATTTTTCTAGCAACAATTGAACTTCTTGATGTTCAGTAATAAAGGATATTTTCAAACAAATGCATTCATAAATAGATATGAATGAATTGTCGTGTTTCTTTTTATGACCGAAATATCATAGGACAGTAAAAAGGCATAAGACAGCAGAACCCAACCAAACATAAAATGCATGAGGAAGGGAATATAGAAAAACATTTTAACAATGAACAATATTATAAAGAACAATTGAAACAGAATGTAATTACTGTAGTCTTACCTCGTCGTCATAGTTGTCGGCTTCCGTCATTTTGCTGTCGGTTGGTGGTATCTAGTTGATTTCAAAATATTCCTCGATGCACGTTGACAATCAATCTTTTGATATCCGCTGCTGATTCACTCCGAACTGATCGGATCGATCGTCACAAATATTTACCTCCCCACAATTCACATTTCCACACGTCGTAGTAGCTCCCGGAAAACACTCACGTTTATCGAACTATTTACACACCCGAACAGCAATAACAAAGCTAAACCAAATTGCCTCCACTAAACTGATTTCCGACCGGCGAGAAAATCACGAAAAACTACTATTCCAAAATTAGTTACACAGTCGATCAACCGCACGCGGGTGGAGGATGCCCTTCATTGACCAACGACCAGCGGGACCACTGACTGGGGACTAACTAGTTGGAAACGGACTTGACCGACCTGTCACCGTTTTCTTCGTCCTCTGGAGCGCGAACGGCACGCATCGATATCGACAGCTTAATGTGTTTGGCTATTATAATGGTTTTGTTTGCATTTTCCGCTGGTCACTTTCCTATACCGAGAGCCTGGATAGCGAGAGACCACACGCAGACGATGCCGGTTGGTTGGCAGGTCGAAATCGGACCTCGCACAGCAGACACAGCAAGGGGGACACAATGACGACCGTATGCTTCTGGGAGCAGCGGCGCTTTTTCTTGGCTTCCACTCACTTGTTGTGCTTCCGTCGCTTTAACGAATTAGGTAAGAGCTTTCCAAGCATTTTGGCGTTGTTGATGTTGTTGCGCTCGATCAGTAGAAAAAGCAATCTCAAACTTCCGGATTTTTATCCTTCGTCTATCAACTTCACTCGAAATGTGTCCAAAAAGCTCAAACCGGTCGTTCGCTGGGGTGCATTGATGAAGATGTGGCGAGTCTTTTCATCTTCGTGGGATTAATGTCCCCAACAAATACGAAAGTATACTACTTTAATCAGATTTGGGCGATCCAATTTTAGACGAGAACAGTTGGGTGATTATGATGGCTGTAACGAAAAAGGAAAAGTAAAAATAGACATTTAGGCTATTATTAAAATTGTTTTTTAGGAGTTGCGGATTACTGTGCAGATTGTGGGATAATACGCGATACTAAACATTTATTTTTTGAAGTTATAATGTATTTAATTTATCAGTGAATGCGAATACTACACCAAATACAACATACTAACAGATGGAGGCGCATGGTGCATCAATTTGCTCGCAAAACTTCTGGTGCAAATTCTTCGCTTTTCAAACACTCCACTGACACCATAAATATCAAATTGAGAATCTTCTGGTGAGAGGTTTTACTAAAAAGTGGGAAATTTAAGCGAAAGCTGACTAATCTGTGCAAAATCCCAGCGGAACGAGTTTCCTTCCAAGCTTCTGTTTTTCTTCCGTTTATTTGAAAAGCTCATCTGCCATTTGGCGTAATCAATAAATAGATGTGCCACCCTTCATCTTCAATGCAATGGATTGCATTCATATTGCACAGCATCATTTTCTCGTTTACGAAAAGGCTTTATAACGATATGTTTTGCCTTTCTCGTATACTAAGTATACGGTAAAGGCTATATGATCGCTCCAAAAACAAACTTTTTATAGAAGGCCCGGAGACCCATAGTGTTATATACCAATCGACTCAGTTCGACGAATCGAGGTGATGTCTGTGTGTGTGTGTGTGTGTGTGTGTGTATGTGTGTGTGTGTGTGTGCGCAAAACTACTCAACAAAATGTCACTCATTTTTCGGGCACTTATCCTCATCCGATTTGCTCGCAATAAGTTGCATTCGACGCAGAATCCTGTCCCATTGTTTCCTATTTGAAATTGGCCAGATCGAACTATGGGATCGAGAGTTATGGCCAAAATACAAATTCATTTGAAAAAATCGCGTAAAAAATGTCACTCATTTTTCGGACACTTATCCTCAACTGATTTGCTCACAACAAGTTGCATTCGACGCAGAATCTTGTCCCATTGTTTCCTATTTGAAATTGGCCAGATCGGACTATGGGATCGAAAGTTATGGCCAAAATACAAAATCCTACGAAAAAATCGCGTAATAAATGTCACTCATTTTTCGGGCACTTATCCTCAACCGATTTGCTCGCAACAAGTTGCATTCGACGCAGAATCCTGTCCCATTGTTTCCTATTTGAAATTGGCCAGATCGGACTATGGGATCGAAAGTTATGGCCAAAATACAAAATCATACGAAAAAATCGCGTAAAAAATGTCACTCATTTTTCGGGCACTTATCCTCAACTGATTTGCTCGCAACAAGTTGCATTCGACGCAGAATCCTGTCCCATTGTTTCCTGTTTGAAATTGGCCAGATCGGACTATGGAATCAAAAGTTAAGGCAAAAATACAAATTCATACAAAAAAATCGCGTAAAAAATGTCACTCATTTTTCGGGCACTTATCCTCAACCGATTTGCTCGCAACAAGTTGCATTCGACGCAGAATCCTGTCCCATTGATTCCTGTTTGAAATTGGCCAGATCGGACTATGGGATCGAAAGTTATAGCCAAAATACAAAATCATACGAAAAAATCGCGTAAAAAATGTCACTCATTTTTCGGGCACTTATCCTCAACCGATTTGCTCGCAACAAGTTGCATTCGACGCAGAATCCTGTCCCATTGATTCCTGTTTGAAATTGGCCAGATCGGACTATGGGATCGAAAGTTATGGCCAAAATACAAATTCATACAAAAAAATCGTGTAAAAAATGTCACTCATTTTCGGACACTTATCCTCAACTGATTTGCTCGCAACAAGTTGCATTCGACGCAGAATCCTGTCCCATTATTTCCTATTTGAAATTGGCCAGATCGGACTATGGAATCGAGAGTTATGGCCAAAATACAAATTCATACAAAAATATTGCGTTAGAAATGTCACTCATTTTTCAGGCACTTATTCTCAACCGATTTGCTCGCAACAAATTGCATTCGACGCAAAATCCTTTCCCATTGTTTCCTATTGAAAATTGGACAGGTCGGACTATGGGATCTGAAGTTATGACCAAAATACCTTTTTTCATAAAAATCACAAAAATGTCACCTATTTTTCGGCCACCTAACCTTAATCGATTCACACGCAACAAGTTGCATTCGACGCAGAATCCTGTCCCATTGTTTCCTATTGAAAATTGGCTAGATCGGACTATGGCAGTGGTGCTCAGCACTTTGGGCGTTTTTTCCCTTAATTTACTTCTCACACCATAAAAATGAGCTTAACCCATACAAATTAGCACTTGGTCGAAAGCTTTCAAATATATCTATCTGCTGAGGGTAATAAAACGGATGTTGGTGTTAATTCACTCCGTACGAAACGATCAAAGCAAAACAAAAGTGCGGACCACGGGCCGCAGGGTAATTTTACTTTGATCAAGTCGTACGGAATGATTTTACCACCAATATTCGTTTTAATATCCTCTGCTGATAGATATATTTTAAAAATTTCGTCCAAGTACTAACTTGTAAGGAGAAAGCTTATTTTTATTGAGTGACAAGCAAATTAAGGCAAAAACACACAAAATGCTGAGCACCACTGGACTATGGGATCGGAAGTTATGGCCGAAACACCATTTTAGCCTTTTATACGAAAAGGCTGTATGTTCGCTCCAAAAACCAAACTTTTACAGAAAGCCTGGAGACCCATAGTGTTATATACCAATCGATTCAGCTCGACGAACTGAGATGATGTCTCTGTCTCCCACTTCATACGGGAGTTTGGCAGAAAGACGGTCATGAGATTTATATCATAACAAATATTGCCCTCCGCTTGCGTGATGGGAATGACATTTTCGTTTTCTTTTTGTGTAGTCGGAGCTTCAGTTCAACTAACATCCAAAAGTGATATCCTTAAAATATATGACTGGGTGAAATAAAACAGGGTTATGTACGTCAAAAAGATTGGAAAAGGAAACAAAAATGTCGAAATTCTTATTAGCATATTGTAGATCAAGCTGAAAACCGATCCGAGGTCCCGCGAAATCGCATTTTCTCGCATTTCCGGATGTTGCAACTGCATCGCGAGTAGTGCGCAACTGTGCCATAGTCGGGCACCTCTCGCGATGCAGTTGCGACATCCGGAAATGGGACAAAATATGATTTTCGGTTTTCAACTGGATCTACAATATCTTTGCCATAAATAATCTGTTTTTCATAGAACGGCCAAAGAAATTTGTCTTTTTTTACTCCTAGCCACTAGCTCATCTTTTTTCAAGCACACACATTTTACGAAGGTCGAGAAAGGCACCTTCACCGCTAGGTGGATTAATCTGGAGTTTTTGTAGTAATGACATAGTATAAGAGAAAAAAATATGCTTAACGCTTGAAGCTGCCACCAAATATCTACTATCGTGATAATGTTGTTAGTTGAAAAAAAAATGCTCAGAATGATGACAAAAACGAAGCTATCCTGAAACTAAAGAGCGCGGCGTGCGATAATTTTGTAAGCCTAAAATTTTAGATTTCTCTGAATTCAGAATATGTTGTTGAGAAATCATCATTCTAGAATAATGTTCACTTTTCTATGAATAATGGCTTAGAGCTTCCTATGCCACAACTAATTAGCTCTAGTGATTCATGCCAACTTCACTACAAATTAGTGATCTAGTCATCAAGAACTGAATCTATGTACACGATAAAATATATGCAACTATCGACAACATAATGTAGCTTTAAGTTGGCAACGATTAATCAAGCCATATTAGGAACCCGCCACCCTAATAACCATCGTCCACGGACGTGTCACCCTTCGTCATGCTGAGCAGCATCTGGCACTCGTACTTCTCCATAAGGATCTCCCGTTTTCACGTGAATTGGCTCTACATGGGATGGGATTATTTTCCCAGATTGACGCAATGAACGACAGGATCCGTTTAGTGTCATTCGTGCCGACCGCCACGTCGATTTCATTGTTCTTCTAGGCATTTCCCACCGGCTAGAATAAACAGTACGAAGCAGAGCTCACATCACAATTGTAGGGATCTTCTCTTTGATTAATGTTGGGATACGTATATTTGCATCTGTGGTTCCTACCGAATCACGTGATGCTGCGAAAAAAAAAAGGATATAGGTTGAGAATATTTTATTTTCTAGATTATGCTTATGAAGGTTCAAAATAAGTTGGGAAGTGTTGCATCCAAATTACAAATGATTTTATGATACCACCGCTTACACAAAACGGTAATCCTATATTAAAAATAATATAACTTGCACTGGCTTAACAAAAATCCTCAAACTCGTTAGAGCTAAATAAAATCAACATCAACAAAATGCTGCGTTCGCATCCTTGCAAAAGTAGAGAAATTGTTATACACCTACCTATCGAGCCTACCAAATAAACGAACTTGGAAAAAAAAAGTAGAGAAACCAAAGGGCCAAACAGAGTGAGGGAGAGCTAAACAAAAACACATACGAGTTTGACATTGGGCGAAAGAGCACTCATTGAGCCTCCAGAGCGCTAATTCAAGACAAAATTTTCAAAACGACTTATCTGCTTTTGTAAACAAAGATTCAAACGACGATTTGACGAATCTGATAGCTCTCCCACGCAAACTCACACTATCAACAGGTAGCGGAAACCTTCACCTTCCTATTGGTGGTGTTGGTTTGCGAGGGAGAACTATCAGATTCGTCAAATCGTCGTTTGAATCTTTGTTTACAAAAGCAGATAAGTCGTTTTGATAATTTTGTCTTGAATTGTGACAAAAATCGTAGAGGCTGTTTCGAGCGTAAGTATAAGAGTGAGTGGCGCACCACAAGAGCAAGATAAACAGATACTCTTGATTTGCGACTAATAAATTCGGGTTTAGTGATGCTCAGTGTTGAGAGTTTTGATGCGAATATTTGCTCGGTGAGAAGTATATAGCGGGCCTGCTTGAAGGGCAGCAAAATTAAAATTCCATGAAGAATTAGAAATTTTCCATAAAAAAATAGAAATTGCCAATAAAGAAATCAAGGTATGAGTAATAAACAAATATAAAATTACCACAAATAATGCAAATTTCCATAAACAATACTTTTTACAAAACAAAAATAAATTAGCACTTTTAAAAGTAAACATTTAAATTATAAAAGAAGAATTTTCCATAAAGAAATCAAAATGTTCCTCGGAAAAAAAATTACAAAATTCGTATTAATAAATAAATTTTAGCAATAAAAATTTTATAAAACAAAATTTTCCATAAAATAAATTGATTTTCCATAGAAAATAACACATTTTCCACACAATAATCAATAAGGAGCATTAAAAACTAAAAAAAAAATCCGCGAGAAAAACAAAAAAGCAACGAAATTGATAACTGTAGCTAGGGATGATACGATACTACTGAGGTGTCGATACTTTTACTTTAAAGTAGTATCGTTTAAAAGTATCGATACCGCTAAATATCGAATTAGAAGTATCGATACCTACTCGTATCATATGAGTACTCATACACTTGAAGTAAAATTCAAAAATGATTGTTTTCTCACTGTCAAATTATATTTATGTTATTCATTATTTATGTTGAATGGAACACTGAGGAATTAAGCACATTTCATTACTATTTGTCCTTCGATTAACGTATCTTGAGAGTGTATTAAAAGATGTTAAACTATATTTCACGTAAAATATTTAATATGTTAATCAAATGTTTCTTTAGATTAATAAATATATTTTTTGGTATTTTTGGTATTTTTTCAAAATGTATCTACCTAAAGATGCGAATCTCTCTGATGCTTTGGGATGGGATGGGACTTTTGCAACACAGTTGCAAATATTAGTACATAGCCGAGATGTCCCGAGAAATTCCAACTACTATCGAGTTTGAGGAAATTTGAAGCAGACATAGGATTGAGTAAAGTAACCAGTTTTTCTTCGATCAATCCGAGGCATTTTATGCATTATTCATTGAGTTATATGTTATGAGTAATTATTTCAGTATTAATAATATTTTATTAAAAATTAAAAACAAATCGTTCCAAAAGATTTCTGTGTCCTATCAACCTTCAACACCGAGTAAGATGCCAATTTTTGAAAGAAATGTTTTACAATCTTATTCTCGTGGCCGTCCGGTTTGCGGCGCATGTATGTTGTGAATTATGAGCTGAGGTTCGATTCCCGCTTCAATTATGGATGTTCTTCGATATGCTAACATTTTTTACAGGTCTTTTGAATATTTTCTGTCGTCCATTATGTTATGTAAGTGTTCAGTCTGGAAAACCATTGGGTGAAGATGGTGAAGTTGATTTTATCCAATCCTCAATTGCTTCAGACGTTTTCCTGATTTTACAGATTTTCAATTCTTAAATGCGCAATGTTGTTTTAAAACAAGAAACCAAAAATTCGTTTAATGTTAATCATTTCAATGGTTATTTACGTTAAAAATATTTCCGACGATTTCTGAGAAAACCGCCTTGCGCCTTCAAGGGTTAAGATCTTTACAGATCTATTGATATTTCAGATTTTACATATTTCCTGATATCCCGATTCTCAGATCCTGGAAGGCGTATTCCGACTCAGATCAATGACCTAAACGTTCCAGAATATTTTTACAAATTTTTAATTTTAATTTTAATTGGTAATACAAGGTATTTTTTTTATTAGAATTGAATTATTTCGAAGAAAATACGAATGTTTCTATTAAGGTTTATTAGATTTAATAGACTTTAAATCGGGTACTCGATTGATTCAAGTACTTCACACTTAAACGCTGAAATTTACGAACTTGGTCGGTAAATTACTATTCTACTGATATATCGTTTAAGTTTGACATTTTACATTGTTTTTCTATATTCGCATTGCCGAAAATCGGTTAAGAAGAATGAGCACCGAAACTCGGTAATCTATTTTGCGATCCGAATCGGTAAAATAATATATTTGCAGAGATTCGGAAAAATGCGAAATATGAAAAACGAAGTTGTTACAAGAACAAAGGGGAAAAAGGAAAAAGTAAATTCAGCTACGTGGTTGCTTGCCAACAGATAACATTATATGTAAGTTTTTTCAAACATTAACTGGGCGATTAATAGTTAAAAAAGTTAATACTAATTGAATAATTTAATCCATGATTTAATCCCTTTTAGTAAAATTAAATAATATATTTTTTTCAGAGGTCTCAGTGTTGTTACCTGGGTTGTTACTCAATAAACCAAACGGCCGATGTAGGAAATAATGTACATTGGTGTCAACGGTTGCACGTGAGGAGAGTCAAAACTGTTGTGTTGAAGAAGGCGTAACATGCAGCATTTCCAAATTTTTGTTTAAAATGGGTTAAATAAAGTGATTAAATATCGAAGTGTTAAGCGTGTATTTAGGTTAATTTGTTTCAAAAATAAATGTATTTACGTTTCATATTCAATTTTACTTTTTGTATTCTTCTTGAAAACAAAGGAAAAACAATAATTTCCTGAATCTCGGTAGAAATATATGCCGAGATTTTCGGTAATATAATTACCGATATGCCCGGCAAATTTTGACCGTTGGCATGATTTCACGTTTTACAGTCCAGTCGGCAATTTGAACTTTTAACGAGATTTTTACCGAGCTTTCAGCTGTAAGATTCTCGGCAATTCGTTTTTCCGGCCTTGGCGAAAAAATTAAGTATGTTCAATTCGATACTTACTTGGTATCGGATATCAAAGTATCGATTCCTAAAGTACTTGGTATTGAATAAAAAGTATCGAGTATTTATTCGTATTTACTAGTATCGATTCATCCCTATCTGTAGCTGCAGCGTTTGAGAACATGGATAGAAACGATATGCGGAGGTTTTATGCGACTGTCAATTGCGCGTGACATAAGACTGCGCCAGTGCCCGCCATGTACAATAACCGAGAGAGGAATTTGCTGACAGATAAGACTATGGCGGCAGCCAGGTGGAAGGAGCACTTCGAAGATTTGTTTAACGGTGAAAACAAAGGTGTATTACGTAACATAATAGACGCATAGTTGACGACGGTCAAGCTGTGAAACCACCAACGCTGGATGAGGGAGAGATGGCTCTAAATGAGGTGAAAACAGTAAAGCTGCTGGGAAGGACGAGAAACCGGTCTTACTTACTTTTTTAATGACAGATGATGCTTGATAAATTCCGGGAGAACAACTAGCAGACTCACCTCTGTTCATTGATTTCAAAGCAGCGTACTATTTCAGTAGTCATTTGTTGGCCCTATGTACCCACCCCTAGTACCCCCTGATTTTAGTGAAAAGAAATAACCTGTAACATATCCCGAGCAGCACAAGTCAGACAAAAATAGTTGCAGCAACTTGTTTGTGACTAAATCTAGTTACATACGAGTTGCAGTAACCTATGTGGAACATGTGTGCTGCTAAGGATAACGTTTCATCATGGTTTTCTGACAGATTCATGCAACATGCAGATGGGAACGAAATTTGCTCTGCATAAAACTCTAATTCTATCAGTCAGTGGCCATGAAGCGTGGATGTTAAAAGAGGCGGAAAATTGCTGCGCTTTGTTTATTGGGTAATTCCATTTTTTCACAAATAATCTGCCGATTTTTTCTTACTGTATTTATAATTATCTCAACGGTCTATACTGTTAACCTTATAAAATACGGCAGACTTCAGTGAGTTGGTCACTTAATGCAAATGTCGGAAGAAAGAATAGCAAAAACAGTATTGAAAACGGAATCGGATAGGGGCCGGCGACTTCGCGGAAGGCCACGAACACGTTGTTTGCCCGCGATGAATTGAACCTAGTTGAGTATAATTTCGGGGAAGCTGGAGAAATACCGCCCGAGACTGGAGATTGTGGAGCTCTACATAGATAAAGGTGTATCGATGCTGTAGCTAACCAGGTATTCATAATCCAGTCAGGTGTGGCTCAGTAAAACGGCACGAAAAGTGGCATTCAATGCTCGAACATGGTTGTTCGGTAAAGCTTATTAGACTAATTCGTGCTAATTCGACGAGCGTCAGAATGAGGACGTTGAAAGATGCAGGCTATTGAATTCTCGGAGTATTTGAGCGGAATGTACTGTAATCAATACTTTGTATCCAGGTGGAAAATGGTGAATTGTGCAGACGCATGAATCACGAGTTGCCTACCTTGGTGTCTGTATACCGCGCAAACGTATTCAGTCGGTTGGCTTTTTGTGAATATCATCTAAGGATTTGGTCCGATTCTCGAATTAAAATAAAATTAAACATAAAATGACAGTACCGCTATCGGGGGTGACAATGGCTCTGGGGGGTGAGCATGGGTCATCGCTCTCACCGGCAGCCTGGAGGTCGATTAGCAAAATCGTTCAAAAAGGTCTCTTATATTTTAGTCTTCTTACCCTCAGTTACATTCAATCTATTCTACAAGCATTATAAGTAGTTGAAACAGTGACCCATTCTCACCCCCATTTGACCCATTGTTACCCCCGACGACGGTATAATATGTTTTAAAGAACCCTGCTTGCAGAAAAAGATTACTTTTGACAGATCTATAAACATAAAAATGAATTTCTGTCTGTCTGAACCTTATAGACTCCGAAACTACTGAACCGATCGGCATGAAAGTTTGTATACAGAGATTTTTTGGGCCGGGGAAGGTTCTTAAGATGGATCGAGACCCCTCCCCCTTTTGGAAAGGGGGGCTCCTATACAAATGAAACAGAAATTTCTGCATAACTCTAAAACTAATCAGAAATCAATTTTAGGCGAATCGAAGTTCGTCGGGTCTGCTAGCATTGAATATTTTTTTGATAGATGTTTTGTTGGTCTTGCTGGGCAGCACCAGTCATTCTTATGTCCCGGGAATTTCATTATTTCCGAAATGTCACTTTTAAGTTTAATTTGATTTTCATTCGCGAATCGAACCGAAGCCTCAGTTGGAAAATTTGCCATGAATCAATTTATGGAGGAATCTTCACCACAATTAGAACAAATATCAATTCGGCTTCAATAATACATTTGAAAGCAGAAATTAGAAATATCATACGAAATCTCAACAACAGAATTGTTCGGTGATTTTCGGTGGTTTTGACAGTTGAACAAAGAAAAAATCGCCGAAAATTTTGTGGAATAATTACCGAACAAATCTGCTCTTGAGATTTCGGTGAATTGAAGCAAAATTCACTGAAATCTGTGAAATGATTTAAGTGTGATTGTTTCTTGCAATTTTCCATTTTTCCGACCACCAGTCATTCGAATGACGTGAATCTCAATTGACAGAATAGAATCTTTCAATTGAAGAGAGGCACTAATCAATTGAAACGGTATGGAAAACGAAAGGAGCAAAAAAAACTGGCTAGATGTACTATTCGGCGTTCAAATGAATGAAACTGACTTTATCAGCACCAAGATTAATACAGTACTAGGTGCTCCAATCTGCCAAGTTTGTGGAAGAGAAGAAGGCGGGGGTGAAAAATTCATTTTCAGTGCAAAACGAAAACAAACCGGCTGGCTCTCCCATACTAGAATCCAAGATGGCTGACTCGTGAATTTGGCAGATTGGAACACCTAGTGGTATATTCATCTTGATCAGCACTAGACGGACTCCGTCGTCACGTCGGACTGTTCACGACAATTAAAGACCAACGGAAAATGAACTCCCCTAAGAAATTGTGACGTTAGAGCAGGTCGCAAAATGAATGAAAAATGAACACTAAGGCTTTGGTCCAATTCGAGAATCAAAATCGAATTAAACTTAAAAGTGACAGTTAAAAAATTTTCAAATAACCCTGCTCGCAGAGCAAGGTTACTTTTGACAGATATTGAATCATTTTTGATAGATATTTTGTTGGTCTTGCTGGGTAGCACCAACCATTCTTATGAGCGAGGGATTTCATAATTTCCGAACTGTTACTTTTAAGTTTAATTCGATTTTAATTCACGAATTGGACCAAAGCCTAAGTTCGAGTGAATACCCCGTTAAAGTGTCAAAATCCATTAGCTGAGTTAACTTTTTTTTCAAATCTTTATTAACGTGATTTTTAAAATTTTAAAGTTCATCACGGAGCTGAGTTAACTTATTGAAATCCTGACAGGTCTATCAGTATGTATGTTAGTCTATTAGTAAACATTTCAAAAACACATTTGTTTAGATGAAATCATCGATTTATTCAGAGATTTGGTTAGAGGGCTCAGATTGGTCGTACTTCATGTAAGTAGAACCGTCTCTCAATAGAATGAACGGACACAATTTTGACCAATGATTACTGGCATTATCATATCTTAAGCTGTTAGCTATTATTTTCTGCTTTCTCATGTGCCTTCCCGCAAAAGAGTGTCTTATAGATGTTTGACAAAAGCATACCCAAAGACAGTGTTACTTTGTGCATAAAATTCCGTTCCTTGATTTTAAATCATCTAAAACGATTGAATAATCTTAATTCAGTAAGTGCAACTAATGGAGAGATATTTAAACCTTCGAAATAACACGTCAATGTTTCAAATAAATGCACGCCCGAGCCATAGGAGCGCGCACTTCAATACACTTCAGTGGAAACTCTCCTGTGTATTTTCAGTGCGCGCGCTTCTGTGGCTCTGGTGTGCATTTTTTGACAGATAGACGTGACATTTCGAAAATTCAAACATCTCTCTATATTAGTTGCACTTACTGATTTAATTATTTAGATGGCGAAAAATCAAAGAGCACAAACTGTAGGAAAACACTGTTCAAAGGGCTGCCGAGGGGCATTTCGAAATGATGACTGAGTACTAAAAGAAATAACCTTAAATATTGACCAAAGGTATATTTAAGTATACCAAAGGTATACTTAAATATTGATAGAAAAGGGTCGTTTGGCCTAAAATGCTTTGACCGAATAACCGTTTGGCCGAAAAACATCTAACCGAGTTTCATTTAGCCGAATGGATAGTTTGGCCACAACGGCCATTAAGCCGAAAACGGTTTGGCCGATACATCTGTTTGTCATTTTGTTGAAAATGTCATTTGAACGTTATACTCCGTTGATGTAGTTTGCTAATTGAGTCACATAGTCGAAACGTGAAGGGTGATATGATAATGATAAATAATAAGTGAAAAGATAAATAATAAACGAAAAGTTTGAAAAGAGAAACAAATAAAGACGTCTCACATCATACTTTACATTTCTAATTTCTAACTGTGAAAAGAAAGAAGTGCGAAGTGCCAAATGAAAAATGAGAGGCGTGAAGGGAGAAGTAAGTAGTGAGATGTGATACGTTTTACGTCTCACTTCTGATTTACCATTTTTAACAGTAAGAAGTGAGAATGGAAATTGAGAAGTGAAAAATCAAACGTCTCACAATATACTTGATTCTACTTACTTCACAATTCTCATAAAAAGAAGTGAAAACGAGAAGTTAGAAGTGAGCAGTACAAAATGAGAAATAAAAATTGAGATGTTCTACTTAACTTCTAATTTCTTACTTTTTACTTCTATTTTTTCATTCTCACTTATCACAGAGAGGAGTGAGAAATAAGAAATGAGAGAAGAGTGAGAAGTAAGACGTCTTGCCACGCACTTCTCACTGCTCATTTCTTACCTTTCATTTCTCACAATAAGAAATGAGAAGTGAGAAAAGATGAGTAAGATGTCTATTACCATTAATTATGTCACACTTCTCACACGCACTATTATCGGCCAAACGACAGTTCCGTCCTACAAAATTTTCGGCCAAATAGCCAGTTCGGTCCGAAGGCATTTTCAGCCATATGTCCATTCAAGACAAAATTTTCAAAACGACTTATCTGCTTTTGTAAACAAAGATTCAATCGACGATTCAACGAATCTGATAGCTCTCCCACGCAAACAAACACCATCAACAGTTAACGGAAACCTTCACCTACCTATTGGTGGTGTTGGTTTGCGTGGGAGAGCTATCAGATTCGTCAATTCGTCGTTTGAATCTTTGTTTACAAAAGCAGATAAGTCGTTTTGAAATTTTGTCTTGCATTGTGGTCAACGGATGTTGTTGCAACGGATGGCTTTCGGCATAATGGCTTGTTTGGTTGGATGACATATTTGGCAAAACAACTTTCGACCGAATGACTTTCGGTCGTTTGGCCTTTCCGTTAGGCCAGCGGTTCTCAACCTGGGGTACATGTACCCCTGGGGGTACCTTTGCTGGCCCTAGGGGGTACCTTGGATAAAAATACATAATGGCGGACGTATTACAATTCCAATCGGAGTTTATTGATAAAGTTTTGATAATTGTAATTTTTTACAATATAAGCATGGCGATCAGTAAATCAAAGCTAATTGAACCCTGTTCTCCTCAACTAGAACAGCGTATGAAGGGTTGCGGAACAGAAGATCAAACGGACATATGTCGAATGAGCAAATTAATAAAAATCTTCTATGCAATCTACCTGATCTAAACAAAATGTTGAATAATATGTTAGAAACATGCCTTTGAACTAAAATCTAGATTCTAAAGGGTTGGAAGCCTCCGTTTGAGAGGCATGTAGGCTTTTATTTTTAGAAAAGCTCGGTTACTTCGTTGCAAGAGGTTTAGAAGCATCTTTCTACGCTTCTCGGAAGCCTTCTTTAGGGCACCACGAATGCCGCATTTCAAGATGTTTAGAAGCCTTCTTTCGAAAGGTTCGAAAGCTTCCTTTCAAGAGGCCTGTGTCTCCTTGCAAGAGGCCCGTATGCATCGTTTTGAGAGAGTTGAAAGCCTTCTTTCAAAAAGCTCGGAAAGATCCTTTCAAGAGGTTCGGAAGCCTTTTTTCAAAAAGGCTCGGTAGCCTCCTTTCAAGAAGCTCGGAAGGTTCTTTTCAAAACGCTTCTTTCAAGAAGCTCGAAAGCCTCCTTTCAAAAGGCTCGGATGCCTCCTTTTAAGAGGCTCAGAAGTCTTCTTTTAAGAGGCTCAAAAACTTCCTTTCAATAGGCCCTGACGCCTGCTTTCAAGAGGCCCGGAAGCCTCGTTTTAAGAGGGCAGAAAGCTTTTTTTTTCTAAAAGCTAGGAAGGCCCCTTTCAAGAGGCTCGAACGCCTGTTTTAAGTGAATCGGAAGGTTTAAAGCAGAGATGCATCCTGAACAGAACATGAGTCAAGAGCGTGCCTTGGTGTTCTTTGTTTTGAACTCTGATCAGTGTGAACTGGGTTGGTACGCAAGCAAAACGATCATGGTAACTAAGGTTCCTTAGATTTGGAACTATGCAAAAACATACGAGCATGCTTGATTTCTATCTGTCAGATATCCACGTGTTTCATTACTAGCCAAAAATGTAGCACGCAATTGCTTAAATTTGTTTTCCCAGGATACAAGTTGCTAAGTTCAGTCAATGCTCTTGAACAGTGTGCTGTGTTCAGAACGTTTTGAACACGAACACGCGCTCTCGTGTTCAGATGCATCTCTGGTTTAAAGCATACTTTCAAAAGATTCTGATGAATCCTTTTAAGACGCAAAGGAAGTCTCCTTAAGTAGCTCAAAAGCCACAATTCAAGATGCTCACAAGGGGTTCAGAAGCCTTTTATCAAGAGGTGCGAAAGCATTTTTTCAAGAGATTCAGAAGCTCCTTTCAAGAGGCTCAGAAACCTCCTTTTAAGAGGAATAGAAGAAGTCTTTCAAAAAGATCGGAAGGCTCATTTTAAGAGGCTCGATAGTCTTCTTTCAAGAGCCTCGGAAGTGACTCAAAAGCCGCTATTCAAGAGACTCGAAAGCCTCTCTACAAGAGGCTAAGAAGGTTCTTATCGAGAGCTGCGGAAGCCTCCCTTCAAAGGGCTCAGAATTATTCTTTTAAGCGGCTTGGAAGCTATTTTCAAGAGGGGGTACCTCAATTAATGCAAAAGTTTGAAGGGGTACTTCTCAAGAAAAAGGTTGAGAACCGCTGCGTTAGGCATACATTCTCGCAGCTACCATTCAAGTATCATGTCATGTGATCGAGAAGGCTTCTAGAACATTCCCTAGTAATATTTTGGTTTTATACTGGTTCTATTGCAGTCTTGTAGAGTAAACTATGGCCCTTTTTTTTTTTTTCCCTGTTGGGTATTTTAATCACTGCGACCATTTGTTAGATCTATTGTGATATATGCCCCATTTCATATAGCTTTGTCAAGTTGACGCATCATTGCTATGTAGAGCAATTGCATCACCTGACTACCTGACTACCAGCGTCTTCCCAATACGGTATTATGGTTCTGATGAATCGCACTACCAAATTGGGACTTGTTCTATCAGCCCCCTGTTGAAGAACTGTAATCTTTTTCTAAAAATTGCCGGACAATGGCATAACAGATGTTCCGAGTCTTCCACATGTATACCGCAGAAGCGACATACATCATCTTGAAGTTTTCCTAGCAGCTTCAAGTGATAACGGCTCGGGCAATGGCCTGTTACAAGACCTGTATATGTGTTAAGATCTTTTTTTGAAAGATCTAAGATTTTGCGAGTGATAAATACGTTTGGTGTGATGAAACGTTTAGACTGCCTCGCAATCAAGGTGTTCTTCCAAATGTCCTCTATTTTTGAATGTTCCCAAGATTTCAGTTCCATTCTAAGAGAACACGCAGATACACCACAAAAAGGTTCTGGACCTATGAATTGTCGAGATGAACCAAGTCTTGCCAGCATATCAGCTTGTTCATTGCCTTCAATGCCGCAATGACCAGGAACCCAATATAGGTTCACTTTGTTACGACTACCCAAGGTTTGGAGTGACTGAACACATTCCCAAACGAGTTTAGATGTGCATCTTGCTGATTTCAGAGCATTCAATGCTGCTTGACTATCAGACATTATGCAAATATTTGAATGCCTGTAATTTCGACGTATGCATAAATTAGAGCATTCAAGAATAGCCTGAACTTCAGCTTGGAAAACAGATGGCCACTTTCCCATGGGAATCGAAATATTCGTCCCTGGGCCAGTCACGCCTGCTCCAACTTGATTGTTCAGTTTTGAACCATCGGTGTAAAACACAATCGATCCTGAACGAAGATTTGGTCCACCATTTGTCCATGTGCTTCGCTCAAGATTAATTACATCAAAACATCGATAAAAGTTGTATCTTCTTCTCATCCAATCATCGTTGTTTGTGATCAGTGAGTTGATACTTATTTTGTTTAGAATACTAAGATGTCCTGTTAGGTCACCTTCGAAGAGGTTTGAATCTCTTTTGATCTTCAAAGCACTCTTCTCTGCTTCTAATTGAATAAATTGATCCAACGGTAGCACGTGGAGCAAAGCGTCTAGTGCTGTGTTCGGCGTGCTTCTTATCGCACCAGTTATTGAAAGAGTAGCTAATCTTTGAAGTTTTCCCAACTTCTTCTGTACCACCCTTTCTTTTGTTTTTGGCCACCATACTAATGCGGCATATGATATTCTGGGTTTCACAATCACCGTATAAATCCATTGAATCATTTTTGGCTTTAGTCCCCACTTTTTACCGAACGTCGCCTTACTTATCCATAAAGCATTTGTAGCTTTGCTTAATGCTTCTTCAAGATGTAAGTTCCAATTCAGCTTACTGTCAAGTCGAACGCCAAGATGCTTGACTGAGTTTGAAAGTTTCAAATCTGCTCCTTTCAATTTTAATGTGTGGCCTTTGAAGGGTTTATGTTTAATCCTTCGTTTTCACACCATAATGTGATGAAATTTAGGGCAATTTGCATTCTGTTAGAAATAACACAGTCATATTTTCCTCTCACCAATATAACTATATCATCTGCGAAGCCAATTATCTCGAAGCCTCGAGCCTCCAGTTGTTTGAGAAGATCGTCAACGATTAAAGACCACAATAGAGGTATAGAACTATGGCCTTAAAGAGCGTTATAAAACTTTAAATGTTAATTGTGTTGGGATTCATGATCGCCAAGGGATTCACCGATGTATATTGCCTGAAGTCATTGTACTGTTCGCTGGAATATCGTTCCGCTGTCTGGCATCCCATTTACCAAAATGGATCTACCAGAATTGATTTGTTAACGGCCGCTTCATCCGTTTTGTTCTTCGGTTGCTTCCATGGCGAGATCCATTCCGGTTACCCAGTTACAGCAGCCATTGTCAATAAATTAATCGTGAAAGTCTACAACTGCTGAAACACGTTGGACGGGCAATGGTCGTTGCTGATACGCACCAAGACAAAATTGACTGCCCTGAACTTCTGGAATCAGTAAACTTGAACTATCGACCTAAGGCACTGTGAAATAACGGAATGCTGAGGATACATTCTCAAAGAACGAACTACGGACAATGTGGAGCGTTAGTTTACAACGGGCATTCAACGAGGTTAACCAAGGCACACCCGAATAGGAAAAAAAAGTCGTCTGTTCATGTTACAAATAATAAACATGATTCGGCATGATAGACGATAGGCTTAGTAGATGGTAGACATAGAATACGCAAGACAACAGCCATTACATCAAGTAGGCAGAATTTTGCCTAACGTTCTTTTGTACAGTGTTTGAAAACTGTCTTTAGAATGTCATTTGATTAATTTCTCCTAAACTTTTATTAGAAGAATTTCGCTTTAAAAAAAATCCAAGTCTAACCCACCTAGCTCAAAAATAGATGAGCTAAGAGCTCGGAGTAAATTTCTGCGTCCGTTCTATGAAAATTGCATTTTTTCAAGCAAAGATATGCTAATATGAATTTCGACAAAATGTTTCCTTTTCCAATCTTTTGGACATACCTCTGCTTTGTTTTTTTTTCCAGTCATATAAGGATAACAAGAAAAAGAAAATGTCATTCCCATCGTTCGGTAGATTAAAACATCGCACACTTAAAACAACGGGGTACACTCTCATAAGTCAGTTTTTCTTAAACCTTAAACAAAGTGCCTTTAAAATAAAGATACACTCCAGAAGACATCAAAAATCTCCAATCAATAGTTTTGCTGATAATACTAATGTCCCAGTTTTTTTCAAAACCATCCCACTGTGCCTCGGCGGACAGCAGGTCAACGGCAGGACAGGTCAACGAATTCTATAAGTTCCTTAATATGGTTTCATTTACTACGAAAAAGCTTACGACCGCTTTAATAATGAGCAGTCTTGGTAAAAACTCGAATTTTCAAATCTAATGCACGACTATAATCAAGCGCCATATGTTAACACGAAATACGTCTCAATTAGGATTTGACGCCTTTTGGATCAAAATCATATTTCGGCGAATGAGCATAACGATGCGATTCTGCTCAAAAACTCCGAGCAGGAGAAAACAACTCAATAATACCTTATTCTGTTATTGATACCCTAGATTCTAACAAACAAACAAACACAAACAAATTCTCATATTGTACATCTCGCTGGAGTTTCATAGAACGAAAATTTTAAAGAATTTTTAAATTGTTTGGCCATTTGGCCATTGTGTGGCCATTGCCATTTAATTCTTCAAATGAATGAATGTAGTTCAAAAGCACCCTCAAGTCTAAAAGCATAATGAGTATCTGAAATTTATTACAGTTCGAAACTTTCCCGAAACAATGCCTATTCCATTCAAACAATATCAATAGTCGGGCAAATTTGCTCCCGTCAACGAATAGGCTGCCAAAGTTGATAGGGAATCTAACTTCCTGCCGGTAGTGATGACGGTAGCGGAATTATTTTCGAACAAGATACGAATTATTCGTGCTCCACCGACCTCTAGCGGAATGAGATTTCTCCCCTTCAATTTCCAATTTGCGCGCCAATTGAGCATTGCTGGCAATGGGAATGGGGTCATGAAAACCGCACAGAGCTTCCCACACTATGGAACTTGCTGTGGGGAAACGGAAGTTTCATACCAATTGCTCAGTGATCCAGGATGCCCGATAGACGAACAATTACTTTTCTACACTCTCTAGTTGTTGAGCGTTATCATACATATTGTTATGTTTAAAGCTTTTAAAGATTTTGTATTAAGATAAATATTTTTTTCAGTAGTTAAGACATATCTGGGTGTCATGCATAAAACGTTCACGTATTAGACTCTCTCGTTTCACCGTGCTAGGCACTGCGCTCATGATTAGGCACAATCATCTGGTTTTGTTCATCAAGACCGTGTCTGCAAACACGCTGATATGACCGATCTGATGAGTGCAGAGCGAAAGCTGACATGAGATGAACCGTGGTGTGGTCTCGGTGGTGGCATAATCATAAATTAAGCATAAATGGCAAACATTTCTAACTCTCAGCTAGTAGAAGGTAACATCATCATGTTGGCGAAGAGGCTTTCAGCTCAGACTGATAACAAATTGCTCTGGCCGTGGTTAACGCGGTAAGCCTCATATCAGGTTGAGACAAAATTGTGACCTATGTTGGCATGTGCTTCCATGGAGTAATTTGTGCCGTGGTGGAAGAGCGAAGCTACTCAGTGCAGATTTCATCCTCCCTGTGGCAGCCCCCTAAAGCAGCCATTTAAAGATTCACTATCGTTTGATATTCCCTCCGAAACTCCATAATACTGTTCAGCCTACGTGCTTGTTCTTCGCCACTGCCATTTTCAACATCCTGATGTGCTCCTATGGTATTTTATCTCCTTTGCCATCTTCCGACATAAAATGGCTCTAAGCGGGACAACTGACTGCCTATGACAAAAAATGGGCTATCCACGGGTTTGACATGTCACCTATTTCCCATTTTCCTTTTATAGTTGCATTTCCTTCGTTCGGGAAATCGGATATTATCTTTGAACGTGCTACTTTGTGACTTGTACGGAGATAGCAAATACTTATTCAGCCAAGATAATGGCACTACACGTACGGACTTGCTGCTGCTCTTGGACATGTTCCAAAATGTCATTCTCGGAAATTGAATGTGAGGTTTGAAGTTTGTCTGAGATTATATCTTAGGACGGCATGTTATTCAGCCTGCTCGGCAGATGAAGTTGCTCTGGACAAATTGAGGATTTATTATAATTAGCTCAGAAAATTTCCAATGTGGCATTCCTTTTTCTGCAAACTAAAGTTATTCCATTCTGCGTTTATTATGCTTGTCGCGAGTATTGAAATAAATCAATGAAATATCTTAGAAACAGGTTATACAGGTTATTATTTGAAAGCAAAATATTAATTATCATAATACTATATAGTGACGTATTCATGCGTAGAACTTCTGAATCCATGAACCACCACTTCAGTCATTCCCTGGTAAAATTTCTTCATCGTGTAAATACACCTGTTTTGTTTAACTCTGGCCTAGACCATCCTTTCTGCTATCTAAATAGGTCAACACTCGCCAGTGGATGCATGTCCCAGTGGCATATTGCACACACAGAGAGAAAATAAACTTTTCACGCTTCCCGACTGAACTGCCTTGGGTCAAGTCTTCACCGGTAGCAGTTATAAAGCTCACTTAGCTCAAGTCACCAGGTCCTTATTCCAACTCTCCGCTTTCCTTATCATATACTGTCAGCACTCCAGAGTGCTGGCAATTCATTAAAATTCCAGTGCACCAACACAGATGACATTCGTCATCGTACGATACCAGTTCATTTTCCTTACAACGGACGGCGGAGGACGACGACATCATACATGTGAAAGGCCCCACGCTCGTCATCACCATTCGATGCGACAAACGGCATCCCCTCATCTTCCGTCGTGGCATGAGTGATTTCTGGCTCCACTTGCTCGCTCGTTTAGAGTGTCAACACGCAGCCCTCAAGCTGAAACGATTGCCATTGTCTTGTCTTTCCTGTGAAGAATGGTTCTATAATCGTAAAGGTAGATAGAGTCTCGCCCCTCAATGGAATGCAGAAGTTGCTGCCTTTATGAGAGTGCAGGAATCTAAATACAAGACACAACCAGCATAGTTGCAAACTCATTGAACCACGTTCGTGTAATTAGTGAAAATAGGCAAAGATGTTGATCTTGTGACAACTATTATATTGATGTCGCATGAAGAGGACTTGTCTTTATATGAGACTAGCAATAACTAGACTGACTAGGAGAAATCATAGTGAGAAACGTATCATCTTACTATAGTAGCAGAAAATATCCTCAGAAATCGTTATGTTTGATAAGGTGACCCCTTTTTTTAATTATGGATATCCAGCCATTATTCACACCCCAGCGATTATTCGAATGGGGTCAGACACATCGTACAATCTCTGTTACTTTAAAATGTACGATTAAATCAATTTGATTCGCAGATATGTATAATAAAAATTGACTATATACTTATACAAACTTATGTGGAATAACTCAACCATTCCTAAATCTGTTATTGATTCTCAACACTATTATGGATTTGTAATAACAAAATAGAATATCAAAATCTAATATGTAAAATATTCCAGGTATAACGTATTTTGTTTTTACAATATCAAAGGCATAAAAAAATATGTTTCGTTTTGTTTTAAAATATCTTATCATGTTATGCCAACTTCGTTAAAGCACCAGTCTAGCGTACTGAGGGTCGTGGGTTCGAGTCCCATCGAAGAGAAAGTGGTTACCTTCAATACATTTTTCAGATCAAAATCTTCCACATAATTTTCATATTCACAGCCAAGTTTTCAGAACATTGTAGATTATCTGCTTCTTCTTCTTCTTGGCATTACATCCCCACACTGGGACAGAGCCGCCTCGCAGCTTAGTGTTCATCAAGCACTTCCACAGTTATTACCCGCGAGGTTTCTAAGCCAGGTTACCATTCTTGCATTCGTATATCATGAGGCTAGCACGATGATACTTTTATGTCCAGGGAAGTCGAGACAATTTCCAATCCGAAAATTGCCTAGATCGGCACCGGGAATCGAACCCAGCCACGCTCAGCATGGTCTTGCTTTGTAGCCGCGCGTCTTACCACATGGCTAAGGAGGGCCCCATTGTAGATTATACATTTTTGTTATTTTTTTTGTTATGTTACCTCTCTCTCATATCAAGTTCATATACGTTCGTATACGAACTGCTGTTTTCTACATATTAGTTTTTGTTCAGGTTCAAAAAACAAAATGGTGTCGCGTTTGCCATATCACTTTTTTAGAAACACCTAAATAACTTTTGATTCGCATGAGATATGGCAACGCTAAGTACATGAAAAGTTGTGGTCTGAATACCACATTGCTGAAAAATTTGAAACAAAAATGATACAAAAAACTATAATGCGACTCGATATAATCGGCAAAGACCTAGGCGACGAATAAAGGATCACGATTGGAAGCTTGGAACATGGAACTGCAAGTCGCTAGGTTTCGCAGGTTGCGACAGGATAATCTACGATGAATTACATCCCTGCAACTTCGACGTCGTGGCGTTGCAGGAGATTTGCTGGACAGGACAGAAAGTGTGGAAAAGCGGGCATCGAGCGGCTACCTTCTACCAAAGCTGTGGCACCACCAACGAGCTGGGAACCGGCTTCATAGTGCTGGGTAAGATGCGCCATTGTGTGATTGGGTGGCAGCCAATCAACGCAAGGATGTGCAAGCTGAGGATTAAAGGCCGTTTCTTCAACTATAGCATCATCAACGTGCACTGCCCACGCGAAGGGAGACCCGACGACGAGAAAGAAGCGTTCTACGCACAGCTGGAGAAGACATACGATGTATGCCCACTGCGGGACGTCAACATCGTCATCGGTGACATGAACGCTCAGGTAGGAAGTAGGGGTTCCATTCCCGGAAACGATTTCCCGGGAAATCAGTTTTCCCGGGATTCCCGATTCCCGGGATGCGCACTTTAGTTTCCCGAATTTCCCGGGAAATTATTATGTTAAAGTATTTACAAATTTTTTGAGACTACTGTGATCGGTTAAAGTATTTGGAAATCCTTTTCTTATTTTGCAAATTTGATGAGGGAGTATCAGTTATATTTTTGACTAACATCTTCTCACTGTTCCCATAATGAAATTTCTATTTAATAGTATATTTCGCTTTCAAAGTAGATTACTCCCCATATTATAAAAATAATTAAGTTTTAACTGTAGATGCTACAGTATTGTACGGTTCATCTCTAATGCGCGTTGAAGGGAGGCGAATCAAAGCATAAGTTTCCATCGGTCGTTTATTTATTTAGTAAGCCCAATTATTACGGGCATTACGAAGTCGAAATAAAAATCGAGTATTTGATTAAATTTCTTAATAACAAGAATAAAGTTATTTACTTGTCATAAGACGAGTTTATACAATCCCATTGAATTCCACCACTTAATTGTATCTTGACATCTTGAAATTTTGAATGTCAAGATACAATTAAGTGGTGGAATTTAATGGGATTGTATAAACTCGTCTTATGACAAGTGAAGACATTCCACTAAAAAGCTCAAAATAATTTTCTTATCAAAGTTATTTAGTTGTGCAGAGCGACAAATTTTCTCCAGATCGCAGATATTTAAGCAAGGGCAGTGACGCCTTTGGTAGGTTTATTGTCAGAGGCCTATTTTTAAGACTTTCAATACTTTTTGATTCAAACCCCGATACGTGTTTCAAACAGACTCATGTTCCGAACAATCGTTTTTGTTTTGAGATATTGCTTTCTTTTTCTAAATTATAATGAACTATTGAGAATTTACTGTCTGGATATGTCAGAGTACAAAAGTTAACATATTTTAGGTCTTTATTTTATATATTATAAGGTCATTACAAAAATCTAATAACAAAAACTTGTCAAACTTATGCAATTTTATGCGTTTCTGGTGCTGCTCGGAATTTCAAACAAAGTTTGGCAGAAAGATTCATTTAATATTGATAGTTATGATTTGTAAGGTACGACCCTAGAACGCTTTGAAAAACAAACATTTATTGCTTACATACTTCAAATGCAAAGGCGAAATGTGCTCAAGTATTCGTATCATGGTTCGTATTATACATCAAATTTGACCAGAATATTGTTTGCATTAATAAAATATACGGACGAGTACCAGAATGGTTGACGTCCGGCAATAACAGAACAAATCCTGTCAAAGCCGTCTTCTCCTCCATATCAAGGAAAAATCAAGGAATCATCTGGACACAGCAGATCTTACTCTCTAACGAGAGTAGATGCTGAAACTTCGCCATCTGATGCTCATGATATATCGAGCGTTTTTCAGACATAGACGTAGACCCAGGTAACGCTCTCGAACTAAACAGGGACAATTTTTCAGAATTTTCAAAAACTCTTTAATCATTTTTGCACAATGTTTCAAGTATCAATCCATTGAGGTCGAGAGTATATTTTTATCCTTGTTTGCACTCCAGGCAAAGTTTGTGGATCAGCTCATGCAACGGCAAGGCGAGTAAAGTATCGGGGCAGCACAATTTTATGTTCTTTCCCGTTCAGTTTTCAGTTGGCGCGAAATCTCTTTTCCTCATTAAAGTTCAGTAAAACACTCATATCACATTACTTGAACAAACTTTTCTATTTTGCATACTATCCACAATTAAGCTATTTATTTCACTCATAGACTAACGTATACTTAATTTATTTTGAACTTAAATTTAACAATCAAACGAATAATACAAAATAACAAACAATAAAAGTGTTCTCCGCACGATATTGCGGGCCGGTGGTGCCCATTGGCCGATCGATGTTGCACTGACTCGGTCCAAACAATCCGAACAGTGTTGATGGGCTCTCTATCGGCTGACTCTAGTGTTAGAAAGGCACGATTCCCTTCTTGTTGTGTGGTCAGCTCGTTGTCCAGTCGAGTAGGTGTACACGATGAAGCAGCCATAGTGACTGTATACTCTCCCTAGTATGGTGCAATCATATTCGGTGCAGATGTGTTGAGTTGCATGCAGAAATAACGTTCATTTCGATCGTTGTATGCGAATATCATTTGTGGCTTGACCGCAGCATAAACGACGACGACGCAGGCCGCAGAATTGAGGACAGATGAAGAACTTGTAGCAAACATCCTGCCCTCCGCAGAAATAACTATTTCTGGATGTCGATGAAAAGTAGTTGCTCGCATACATGAAAAGAGATAAAGATCCGGTAGGCCTTTTCTACAGATTTTAAAATATTGGACAGGTCCTCACCTGGACCCTCCGAATCGAGATCCTTGTAAAGTACATGCATCGATGCCTGATGCTGATGATTGTGGCTACGGTTGTAGCGCTTTCCGTTGAAGACCATTGCAGTCGCAGATCTCGAACCCCAAAGTAACATGCAATAATAATAAGACCCGGTAGCCGGCTTCTAACTGGTAAATAATATTGGAAAGGTCCTTACCTGGACCCTTCAGACAAAGGGCCTTGAATTATAGTTTCCAGCTTGACGAATCTGCTGCACAGCTACAGGAACGATGACCACGGTGATCCTTAAGAAAACCTCTAGCCTGATTGCGATGCTGCCGATGCAGCTGATTGATCATCGACCGTTGCCGGAATTGGCAAAATACAAATTTTCGCCGTGGGTCGAGTTAGCAAACCAGACGTGGTTTGCAGAGTAACCACTCGAACTACTCCATCCTTCCCTGGATGCAGCTCCTTGACACGTGCAATAGGCCAACGCATTGGCGGCTGGTTCTCATCAACGATGATGACAAGCTGATTCTCTTTCAGCTGAACGGATTGTTTCAGCCACTTACTTCGAGGCTGCAGAGATTGTAGGTACTCCACATGCCAACGTTTCCAAACATCTTGGAGTAATTTCTGGATTTGCTGCCACGAGTGTAGCCGATTGGTTTGATGTATAGTCGCCATCTGGGACGGATTGAAGCGATGAACGGATGAGGAAATGATACGGAGTGAGACGACGCACGGGTCGTCGGAGAGCTTCGTTAGAGGGCGTGAGTTGAGACAAGTATCTATCTGAACGAGAAGTGTCTCCATGTCGTCGAATGGTAACTTGCGATCTCCCAAAACTCTTACAAAATGTTTCTGGGCCGAGTTGATTGCCGCTTCCCATAAACCTCCGAAGTGGGATGCACGCGGCGGGTTGAAATGCCAGTGAATTCCGTTATTGGAGCATTCACTCGCGAACGATTGTCGGAACGATTCGGCACGCAACAACCTGCGAAGCTCGTTGGCTGCTCCCACGAAGTTTTTCCCGTTGTCTGAAAAGACTTCTGCGCACAGACCTCTGCGAGCAACGAAACGGCGGAAAGCTTGCAAAAACTTAGCCGTACTTAGGTCCACGACTAGCTCCAAATGCACAGCTTTCGTGCTGAAGCAAATGAATACAGCGACGTAAGCTTTTGGTGGCGAATCTCTACGGTGACGAGGTTTAAGGTAGATTGGTCCCCAGAAATCAATACCGACGATGGAAAACGGGCGAGAGGCGGTAACTCGTTGTACTGGAAGTTCAGCCATGAACTGCTCTACTACCTTTGGTTTAGCTCTGAAGCATGTGACGCAACGATGGACGACGCGCCGAATAACGTTTCTGCCTCCCAGAATCCAGTATCGCAGACGAATAGTGTTCATAAGAAGTTGTGTTGCTGCGTGAAGCAAACGCTCGTGTTGGCATCGAACAAGAAGTGATGAAAACGGATGTGAACCTGGGAGCAGAATCTGGTGACAGGAATCGTAGGATTGTGCAGAGCGACCAATTCGCCCACCGATACGAAGAACGCCATCGGAATCGATCAACGGGTTGAACCAACGAAGACGTGAGCGTGATGATACCAACTGCTGTGCTTCAACTGCCTTCAACTCTGTTGGAAATGAATCCATCTGTACTAGCCGTATCAATGCTAGCTCCGCACCCTGTAGTTCAACTGTAGTTAATGGCGAAGAAACAACTCGTTCGGTCATCGGTAGCCGTAAATTAGCAAAATAGCGTCGCCAGTATGCGGTTATGCGAAGCATGTGCTGGAAATTGGAGAACTGGTTCACGTAATCTTCGGCGAAAGTTGGCGATGGAGAAGCGGTTATGTGTGACGATTTTCTTGCTTCTTTGAAAGCTTCCTGATCGATACCGCCATCTACTGGAATTGGCCACGCATCCTTATCGCAGCGAAGCCATGAAGGACCTCGCCACCACCTTTCACATTCCATTAAGTCCGCTGCTGCAAGTCCTCTGGAAATAACGTCAGCTGGGTTCTCACGACCCGCCACATGATTCCACTCACAGTTCTGTGACTTGTGTTGGATTTTCGACACGCGATTCCCAACGAACGTTGACCACGTTGACGGAGTAGCCTTCAGCCAGCTCAAAACCGTAGTGGAGTCCACCCAGAAGTATGCGTTGGATGTTATTCGCAGCGCCGCTGCAACCTTCACGTAGAGTTCAGCAGACAGAAGAGCACCACAGAGTTCCAGTCGCGGGATACTTTGTTGCTTCAGTGGAGCGACTTTTGAACGAGACGTAAGAAGCGCTACTTTCACTTCACCGGACGAATTTGATGATCGGATGTAAGCACACGCGCCGTACGCAGCAATTGACGCATCGGAGAAGAAATGGAGTTCTAATGAAGTTGCTTCCGGGAGTACGACGAATCGATCAATGCGAAGCTGACCCACTGATCCTTCATATCTGGCAATTCCTTGTCCCAGTCGTATTGGTTATCGTTGTCGTCTTGCAAACCCCATAATGCCTGCATAAACATTTTGGCACGAACTACCACTGGCCCAACCAAACCAAGTGGGTCAAACAACCTTGCAATACAAGAGAGTGCAGAGCGTTTGGTGACGACTGCGGCTGGATCAACAATTGCTTTTGGAACGAGGTATTTGAGCTGATCTGAGTGGGGTTCCCAGTGTAAACCCAGAGTTTTGATGGACTGGTCTTTGTCGAATTCCACCGAAGACTGCAGAGCACGATTATCGTTCGAAACTCCTTGAAGTGCACTTGGAATGTTGCTTGCCCATTTCCGTAACTGCATTCCAGCAGAGTTGAACATTTCCTCCATCTGTTTCCGAAGTTTGACTGCTTCAGCGACTGATCTAGCACCGGAAAAGAAATCATCCACGTAAAAATCGTCCCGGGTTGCCCTAGCTGCCAGTGGATAGTTTTTCTCCTCGTCATCTGCAAGCTTCTTCAACACTCGTGTGGCCAGATACGGAGCGGAAGCAGTTCCGTACGTCACTGTGAGCAGCTTGTATATTTGTATGGTATCCGAAGGTGAAGCACGCCAGAAAATCAAGTGGAGTCGACTATCGTCGGGAGAAAGTGTGATTTGCCGATACATCTTGGCGACATCGGCGATGAGCATGACCGGATGCAGGCGAGAACGCATTATAATGGACCGCAAATCTTCTTGAACGACCGGTCCCACTAGCATGACTTCATTCAAGGACACTCCTGTTGTGCTTCTGCAGGAAGCATCGAAGACCACCCTTACTTTAGTGGTACTGCTTTCTTCACGGATGACAGGATGATGAGGAAGGAAGTATGCTGGTCCTAGCGTTGCTTCCGATTCATCAACGCGCTTCATATGTCCTAGCTTCTCATATTCGTCCATGAACTTCCGATATTCTGCTGCCAAATTCGGATCTCGACCTAGACGAGCCTCAATTAGTCGGAAACGATGAAACGCTGTCCTTCTGTTGGTACCCAGGTTGTCTAAAG
The DNA here is from genome assembly GCF_024139115.2 of Armigeres subalbatus. Taxonomy (NCBI): domain Eukaryota; kingdom Metazoa; phylum Arthropoda; class Insecta; order Diptera; family Culicidae; genus Armigeres; species Armigeres subalbatus. The sequence continues at coordinate 288,164,965 of NC_085140.1, read as the reverse complement.
CGCCATCTTTGAACGGGATTCTCACGATGTACCTTCCACCATCTCCACGAACTGTCGTCTCACGAAAGAACTTCTCGCAATAGGCTTCCTCGGGTGAATATGCGATTGCTGCATCGTCCTCTATTTTCCAAAATTTCTCCATGCTGCGCTGGATGTCTGCGGTAGTAGCAACGTTGCATGTAATGGGCGACCTCGATTGCCTTTGGGGAGTTTTGCCACTGATCACCCACCCAAATACCGAGTTAATTAACGGAGGAAGTGTGTCGCCCAGAGGAATGCGACCTGCGACGTTGAAAAGGTCGAAGAATACTTCAGCGCCTAACACCAAATCAACCGCTCCTGACTGATAAAAGGATGGATCCGCCAGTTGGATTCCTGTTGGTAGAGTCCAACTCGATGCGTCGACAGATATCGATGGTAAATCGATAGTAACCTTGGGCAGAACGAATGCTTCAATGGTGGTTGAATAGCTTGATACTCTGGACTTGACCGTTGCTAGAAATTTGCAGCGAACTTCAGTGGAGGCTTGACCGATCCCTGCAATCGGTAGATTTACTCTTGATCGATGAACTCTCATCCGCTGGGCAACTCGCTCTGTTGCGAAACAACATTCACTCCCCGAATCTAACAACGCCCGAACTGGATGTTCTGAACCTTCATCGTCTACCATCATAACTATTGCTGTCGCCAACAACACCTTTGTTCTCGACCCATCGGAGGAAATGCAGCTTGTTATTCCCGTGTGCACGATTGGAGTTGAGGTTTGCGACCCACTGGGCATGCTGGGTTGGCTGGGAGCACTGGAAGAAACTAATTGGTTGACCGAAGCTGGTTGACTGCTGGCCGCGTTGCTGGTGGAATCAGATTTAGACACGTAGCACAGCTGAGTATGGTGACGACCTCTGCACTTGCGGCAGTAGCTTTCGGAAGAGCAATCCTTCGCCATGTGACCGCGGCGTAAGCAATTCCGACATAGTTTGTTTCGTCGTACGAATACTTCTTTCTCATTGACCGTCATTTTCGCAAACGACTCGCACTGGTACAGAAAATGCTGACTGGAACACACTGGACATGAGCGAAATCCTTGCTGTACAGCTCCATGACTTCCAGTGCGTGGAGGATTGGGCTTCTTGCTGATCGCTGCTGACTCATAGGATTTATTCTTCACCGTTTCCAGCACGTTGACTCGCCGTTGCAGAAACTCGATCAGCTGATGAAACTTCGTACACTCGTTTGTCTCCGCAAAATCCTCCCAGTCGCGCCTTGTTGAGGAATCCAACCGTGTGCTGAGCAGATGAATCAGTAACACATCCCAGTGATCTGTTTCTCGCCCAGTTGTTTTAGAATTTTACATTAGTTTGAAACTTGTCCACTAACGAGTGTAATTCCGCAGCAGTTTCTGCCTTCATACAAGGGAACGAGAAAGCGACTGAACATACGTTCTTTTTAACCTTCGTGGATTATGATAATGACTTATCAACAAATTCCACGCAACCGAATACTGTTCGTTGCTGATCGGAATTGTTTGTATCAGCTTCAGTGCTTCACCAGCCAACGAGGATCGCAAATAATAAAATTTTTGAATTGTGGACAAATTCGTCGATGAATGGACGAGAGAAATAAACAAATCGTGAAAATTCAACCAGCTTTCAAAGTCCCCACTAAATACTGGAAGCTTTATGTCTGGCAGCTTTATATGGGCTTCACCAGCATGGTCATTTACTCGCTCCGGGATATTTTGGACCACAGTGGGTTGGTTTAATTGAAGAAGCGTACCTTTTGCACGATAATATGCGTTCTCGAATTCCGTGCGTTCCTTCAAGTATGCTTCCAATACCTCGTCGTCGTCCTCCAAAGTCTCCAACTCCGTTTGCACAGTGTTGAACTCCTTCCACAGGTCGATGAGATTCTCCAACCGCACTGGAACCTCGCACTTGTCCTTCTCGGCCTTGTAGCTGGATACGAATGTCCGAATCGCCGCGAAAGATGTGATGATGCTGCGTTTGCGGTTCTTCAAACCGCGCAGTTTCCGATCAGCAGCAGACATGATGATGGACGACGACAATGTCTAAAACAACAGACCGCATAGACCACACAAGGTTGAGTATTTTTATCGGAACCGCAATTACCTGATAACAGGCAGTTAATGCCTTGTATATTTAATTCAAAGCTCCTTCCTTCTTGGATTCCAAAATACGACCACAGAAAATCAAATTAGAATCAGTTTCGTGCAATTAACGAATTCACCAGTGCACAGCAACTTGGGATGCATGCAATTTCCCTCTCAGTAAGCAGGTCCAAGCTAGTAGCAGATCAAATACCGAAAATCTCACTCTCCGATCGATTGATGGGCCATCCACTTCAGATATCACAGCAGAACTATGACCGCCATTCGCAAACGTCCAGATACTATGTGCAGAAAAGATATAAAGTAGCCCCATTCAAAGGTTGTAAGAGATTAGAACCGCACTCACCTTAGTGAGGCATTGTAAATGCCTTATATGAATAACAATGAGCAGCAACCAAGATCGATGGCGCATCGGCCATGAAATCCCTCAGCAATGGCACGTTGGTTTTGTCTTCTAATAGCATACACTGGATTGGGCGGACATCTTCGACGCCCATCCGGCTCGAAGGACCATGTTTGCACTCCAGGCAAAGTTTGTGGATCAGCTCATGCAACGGCAAGGCGAGTAAAGTATCGGGGCAGCACAATTTTATGTTCTTTCCCGTTCAGTTTTCAGTTGGCGCGAAATCACTTTTCCTCATTAAAGTTCAGTAAAACACTCATATCACATTACTTGAACAAACTTTTCTATTTTGCATACTATCCACAATTAAGCTATTTATTTCACTCATAGACTAACGTATACTTAATTTATTTTGAACTTAAATTTAACAATCAAACGAATAATACAAAATAACAAACAATAAAAGTGTTCTCCGCACGATATTGCGGGCCGGTGGTGCCCATTGGCCGATCGATGTTGCACTGACTCGGTCCAAACAATCCGAACAGTGTTGATGGGCTCTCTATCGGCTGACTCTAGTGTTAGAAAGGCACGATTCCCTTCTTGTTGTGTGGTCAGCTCGTTGTCCAGTCGAGTAGGTGTACACGATGAAGCAGCCATAGTGACTGTATACTCTCCCTAGTATGGTGCAATCATATTCGGTGCAGATGTGTTGAGTTGCATGCAGAAATAACGTTCATTTCGATCGTTGTATGCGAATATCATTTGTGGCTTGACCGCAGCATAAACGACGACGACGCAGGCCGCAGAATTGAGGACAGATGAAGAACTTGTAGCAAACAATCCTTATTATCTTAGTTATTATTTCACGTTACGATTTTGAGTTTAGCAAAATTGTTTTATTTCCCGGGATCCCGGGAAATCCCGGGAAGTTAACATTTTATTTCCCGTTTCCCGGGAAGTTGATTCCCGGGAAAAATGGAAGCCCTAGTAGGAAGGGAGGAAAAACTGTGCAGCCTCCCGCGGAATGGTAGTCCGAAGCACTTTCTTTCCCCGAAAAAATATCCACAAGGCCACATGGAGATCACCTAACCAAGAAACGAAAAAAACGACTGGTATGACGGCGAATGTGGGCAGTTAGTGGAAGAGAAGAATGCAGCATGGGCGAGATTGCACCGCACGAGGGCGACCGAGGCACGATATAAACGGGCGCGGAACAGACAAAACTCGATTTTCATGAGGAAAAAGCGCCCGCAGGAAGATCGAGACCGTGAAGAGACGGAGCAACTGTACCGCGCTAATAACACACGAAAGTTCTATGAGAAGTTGAACCGTTCACGTAAGGGCCACGTGCCACAGCCTGATATGTGTAAGGACAAAAACGGGAACCTTCTTACGAACGAGCGTGAGGTGATCCAAAGGTGGCGGCAGCACTACGAAGAACACCGAAGGCGGGTTTTATGGGCGAACGCTCCACCACGGATCCAGTGTTCGCCATTCGCCAAGTACTGCAGAAATGCCGCGAATACAACGTGCCCACATATCATCCATTCATCGACTTCAAAGCCGCATATGATACAATCGATCGGGACCAGCTATGGCAGCTAATGCACGAACACGGATTTTAGAATAAGCTGACACGGTTGATCAAGGCGACGTTGGATCGGGTGATGTACATAGTTCGAGTTTTAAGCGCATTCTCCAGTCCCGTCAAAACGCGCAGAGGGTTACGGCAAAGGTGATGGTCTTTCGTGTCTGTTATCCAACATCGCTTTGGAAGGGGTAATAGGAAGAGCAGGGATTAACACGAGTGGTAAAATTTTTCCAATTTGGCTTCACCGACGACGAGGAAGCCTGTATCAGACTGAAGAGGGAAGCTAAGTACACCTGTGCGCCGGTCATATAATCGGCGGCGGCGGTGTAGTGGTCACTTTTGCTCCGGCGGCGGCGGCGTCATGGCGGGGCGCCGTTGGCCTTTATCGGCGGCGGCGTTAACCGGCGTGGATGAAAAAATCAATGGCAAAAAAACAATCTTAAGGCGGATTTTTTAATTCACGTGGTTTTGATTCACACCGTACAAATAGCCCGTATAAAAATCGACTTCAGTGGATTAAAATTGAAATATTCCATGTTTGTCGTTCATGAAACAGCACATTCCATAGTAAATTACCAGCGATACTAATAAATACCTGATCTCAAGATGCTATTTAAATTAACCCTTAAAGGCGCAAAGCGATTTTTTTAGAAATCGTCGAAAGTATTTTTAGCGTAAACTACCATTAAAATTATTGACATTAAACTAATTTTCGGTTTGTTGTTTTAAAACAACATTGCGCATTTAAGATGATTATACAATCAAGCCATGTGAGGAATTTTAAATTCCCCACACGGTTTTCTACTCCTATTATCAAAAGTTCAAATCTATCGTTATGATTTTCGTACAATGCTAAAATTAAAGTTGATTGTTTAGCATAAGTAAGCAAACGATCTACGGATGTTTCATCCCCATGGGTCTTGTGGATCTCTCAACTCGTGCTCTTCAAAAATACGGTGAAAAGCACGTGGTTATCAAGATAGCCGATTTGTGGCTTTGTTGTATAATCACGTTAAAACTATTTTATTATTCTCTGATTTTGATGAATCAAAATTTAACAACGGATCCTGCTTCACTTTTCGTAACCCTTGAGCAGTATTGAGAACTAGACTTTGTTATCATAGGACTAATTTATTAATATTTTTTCCAAAAGTTTTCCCAATTCAGGATTTTGATAAGCTCCAGTCGATAATACTATTCTTTGAGTTACATATACAATTGGGTAATGTTTGAGCGGCTGCATATCTAGTATATTTAGAAGATTTGCAGTGCTATTTCGTTCACCTATCAGTGACCCTTGGGTCCTGTAAGGGCATTCACGATGGAGTCCACTAATGACAACCACAATGGACAGTTTACTCCCCACCTCGCGTTCTTGTATGCACAAATCCCAATAGATGATCAACATAACTAAAATGAGCTCTGGCTGAGTAAGACTGGGGCACGATGACCAACCAAATTGAATATTTTCTTCAAAAGTTGGTAAAATATGCCAAAAAAGTTCTTGGTGGAGTTCCTGAAGGGATTCGGAGGAAACTACGATTTTTTTCTAAGGTTCATTAGAAATTCCTTTGTAAAACCCTGTAAGAAATTCTGCGGAAGCTCATATAGGCATTTTTTCAAAAACCATTAAGGTTCTCGTTGGGAAATTTCTTTAGTAAAACCACAGGTAAAACCGTAGAATATTCTTTCAGGATTTCATTCGGAAATTTATTAGGGAATGAAATAGTTTCCGAAAGAATTCCTAAAACAATTGCCGAAGAAATTGCTGAAAAAATCTTCGAAGGGGTTCAGAAAGGACTCTCCGAGAGAATAGCGAAAAGAGTTTATAAAGACTTTTCGAGAGAGCTTAGTGTAAAATACTTCTTCCGAACTTGGCCAACTCCACTATTGATCCCACGTGCACAGCCGTATGTGCCGACACCTTCCTAAAACAATTTTAAATACTGATGGCAGTGAGATATTGTAAAAACAAGGCCGAATATATTCAATTACTCAACGCAAAGTAATTAAGGCAATCAACATAAATTAAAAATGTTGTATGTAGGAATTGTTGGGTTAATTTACTTTTCATCAATTTAAAAGTTATGTGAAATATCGCATACCCTTATCACGGTTTGGCGAAACCGTCGAAAACAGCTTAGTCAGATTTACTTAACTGGAGCGCGGTGGATTGACATGTTCAAACGTGCTCACATATTGGACAGTGTACGATATAGCGGTACATAGCCGCGATCGTCATTGATGATGATGCATTGGCGCATATGTATAGGACACTAAGGAAAGAATTTGTTTGGGTGAGGAGCGCGGAATAATAACTTAGCCAAAATGATAGAGACAATAAGAGTCTTCATTGAATCTACATACACGTATACAGGTGTATTGATATAAAGGGGTTTGTTGCCCAGTATGAAAAACAGAGAGAACATGATTTTGTTCTTACCAATATAAACTTGAAAGGAAATATTGATATTGGGGTCTGAGTGGTTCGGAAAAGGAAGAGCCGACCTGAAGGGGTAATGATTCTTTAGGGAAAGGGGAATTTAATTCAAAGCCCAGTTGAAAGAAAGAGAAAAATATTGATTTATTGATTTTTAAGAGTATACTTAAAATCAAAGAGTAATACAAGCGGTAGCTGTTAATAGCTCGGCGGTATGGTGCGCTGTTTTACAAAGAACCCATGCTGGGTTCGAATACAGAGTTTTAAGTGAAGGTTTTCACAACTCTGTTGGTTTAGTAGTATCATGCATTATGAAACATTTGGGACTTGTTGAACATTACTCTGTGAGACAGTAATGTTCAAGTTTAGGTGTAAAGAAAGGGGCAGGACTTAGAGATACTCATTTTATACAACAAAAAAAAATATATGAATTAATACATTAGTAAATTGAAGTAGCCACTTGAATATGTGCTCGAAATAAGAGAGTTTTAGAGAGTGGAAAGAGAACAGATTTTTTCCAAGAGAATTTCAAAGGGGACATCCAAAAAAAGGGGCAAAGTTTCGTAAAGTATGGAAGTCCAATATTAAAGCTGAATTAGCTAATCTATGACAAGAAATTAAATAACTATTGTAAAAATTTGGAATAAAAGGGAAGTTGTTTCGGAATTTATGGATTTTTCAAATAAGCTGATCAAGCATTTCGTGCAAAAAAAACTTTAGGGAGCATCCATAAAGAATGCAAAGTTGAGTAATGAATGGAAGCTAAAACTTGAGGATATTTACGAAGTTGAAAATAAAACCACATAGTCTGAATAGATAAATGTGGGATGAGGAAAACGGTTACGTTATTTAGGGAACTTTGGACCTTTCGTGGGGTCCAAAGTCCAGTCTGATGCAATTCATGAAATTCAGAACTCGGATTGACTATACTGCCGTCATACGCATATTTGTCCCATGTTTGCTGAGATTCCCTATATACATGGGACAGTTATGCGTATAACGGCAGTATATATACCGTGCGCTTTTCCAAGCTCGAGGTCAGTCCCAAATATTCAGCAGCACCTTTATTGGAATTCGGCGCTTTCTAGGTTTCCCTAGCCGGCCTACCGAACACTCCAATTGAATCAGGGTTGTCCCTTAGACACCTCGACACTCGTGACTAGTGCACGAATCGAGATCTAAGTTGAAATTAATTAACTTTGTGAAAAAACATAAGTGAACAGTTAAAAAGTCCGTCGCGGTAAAGTCGAAAAACGGTGTTACAGTCTCAGAATAAGTATCGATAAACAAAATGTGTTAGTATCTCTGGGAAAGACATTGTCATACGGGAAATAGTGCAAAATTTGTAAACAGGAAAATATTCGAGTTTATAATTATACGAAAAGTGTTAATTGTAATAATTGTAATAAATAAGTGCTAAAATGTAAAAGAAGTTTATAATTGTACAAACAAGTGATACATAAATAATAAAGTTTTATTCTAACCGTAGTTGAGTGTTTGAACTAGAAAAACCGAAAGACCAGTGCCGCGCCGTCGGCTTAGAACGCTTCATATATCGTGGTAGAAGCGTCTTAATATTCCGCTCGGGACATTTCCACTCCGCTTCACACGACTCACTTCCCATAAATCACACCAAGGAAATAAAAAACCTTGCTTAATGTATACTCGTTTATTCGTCATAAGGAACAAAGGTTTGGGCAAGCAGGCATTGCTTATTATATGTATAGGTATTTTATAATTTTCCCGGTAGAACCGACTTCAAAAATAGTTTACAAGGAAGGAATTCCCGCAGAAAAATCAGAAAAAAAATCGTTTTAGTAAATTTCGAAAAAATGTTATAGGGAATTCCTAGAAGAATTTCCGAATGGTTCCCAAAAGCAATTTTCGAGATATTTCTTTGAATTAATTTCTAAAGAGATTTTCGAAAAAAAATCATAAGAAATGGAGAGTGTTGTGACGGAATTATTGAAGAAAATGTCCAAGAATTTCTTCCTAAAGTTAGCAAAGAATTTTCAAAGGATTACCCGTAGAAATTCCCAAGGAATTGTTTAAGGTAGTTCCACACAGTAGTTCTGAAAGTATTCATATGAAAATTTCAGGAAAAGTAGTCAAAGAACTTGCTAAGGAATCCCTAGAGGAATTTCTATAAAATTTACAACGTTTTTTTTCTAAAAAAAATCCGACGGGATTCCTAAAATAATCCTCCGTATTAATTTCCGAAGAAATTCCTAAGCAAACTTTCAATGATTCCGAAGGAATCTGTAAATGAATTTCTGAAGGAATTTTTAGAAGAATTCTATAATATTTTCCGTAGATATTTCAAAAGGAATTAGCTAAAGATTTTTGGAAGGTATATCCGAAAGAATTTCTAAGGGAATTACGAAAAAATTCCTAAGGAATTTTATGGAACAATTCCTAAAGCAATTTCCTAAAAAAAATTTAAAGGAATTTCCAAAAGAACGAACCTTAACGAATTTCATAAGGTTTTCTTAAACAAAAGAATACGTTGAGGAAATTCTGACGTAATCCCTGAGGTAAATTTTAAGGAATATCCGAAAGAATTTCCGAAGAACTTTCTGGAATTTTACGGAGTAGTTTTTGTAGAGGCAATTTCCTAAGGAATTCCTGGACGAATCTTCAAAAGAATATCTGGAGGAAATTTCGAATAAAATACTAGGAAAAATTCCAAAGGAATTCTTGAAGAAACCTAGGAATTACATAAAAGTACAGTAGGCATTTTCTCTGAAATTCTATTAGAATTTTCTTCCTAGCTTCCTTTGAGAATTCCTTCGGAAATTCCATCATGAAATCCTTAAAAAATACCTTTATCGATTCCTCTAGAAATTCCTTAGGAAAGTATTTTACGTTCAAACAAGCTTTTAGAAGTTCTATTAGGCATTATTTTAGAAAATCCATGCAGGTTCTCCCTTCAAACGTTTATTTGAAAATTCCTACACTAAACTTACTTACTTATGGGTCCTGTACACCTCCGGTGGTGCAAAGGGCCGACTTGAAAGATCTCTATCCTGAGCGTTGCCCGGCTATCGCTTTAACCTGTTGCCAGGTTAGATTTCGGTCGACTTCTTTTATTTCTTTATTGAGGCTTCGCCGCCATGAGCTTTTGGGTCTGCCCCTGCTGCGATTTCCCGGTGGGTTCCAGTCTAATGCTTGTTTACATATTTCGTTTCTGCCCCTGCGTAGAGTGTGGCCGACCCAGCCCTACTTCCGATCCCGAATTTCTGTTGCTATCGGCCTCTGGTGACAACGACGATGGAGCTCGTTGTTTGAGATCCAGTTGTGAGGCCACCAGGCCCGAATTATATACCGCAGGCATCTGTTGATGAACACCTACACTGCAGCCGTTGAGTATTCTCCACTGAGACACACCATGTTTCACTAGCGTATATCTGTTGGTATAACAGCACAGATTTCACGTTAGAGTTGAAAATTCGTATTTTGGTGCGTTCACTTATCTGCCTGTTTTTCCAGATATTTCTTAAACTCGCAAAGGCAGCCCTTGCTTTCTTTATCCGTACGCCTATGTCGATCTTGGTACCGCCGTCTGACGCCATTTGGCTACCAAGATATTGGAAGCTTTCAACATTCTCCACTGGTTGCCCGGCTACTATGAAACTGGAAGAGGTCACCGTGTTTACATCCAACGATTTGTTTTTGTTGACGTTGATGACTAAACCTGCCGAAGAGGAGCGCTCGGCAAGGTCGTTGAGCTTACTCTGCATATCAGAGCGCCGTTGCGCGAGGAGTGCAAACATCATCCGCCAATTCGAAGTCATTTAGGTGCTCCATGGTTATAGGCTGCCATGACAGCCCGCGGTTTGGTTCACGGTCAATCGCATCTACCAGAATCTCGTCGATTACGATGAGGAACAGTAACGGTGATAGAATACATCCTTGCCTCACACCAGCTACGACCCGGATAGGGTCGCACAAGACCCCATTGTGCAGCACTCTACACGAGAAGGCCTCGTACTGTGCCTCGATGAGGCCGATGACTTTCTCTGGAACTTCCTTGCGTCGCAGGGCGCGCCATACATTCTCGTGATCGAGACGGTCGAAAGTTTTTTCGTAGTCAATGAAAACCAAGTAAAGGGACTCTTGGAATTCGTTGACCTGCTCCAAAACTGATGCAGAGCGTGACAATATGGTCCACACAGGATCTTCCGGCACGGAATCCGGCCTGCTGCCGCCGGAGAGTCGCATCGATCTTCTCCTGAATCCGGGCTAGGATAATTTTGCATAGAACTTTGAGAACGGTACACATCAACATAATGCCTCGCCAGTTATCGCATACAGTCAGGTCACCCTTTTTGGGTACCTTCACTAAGATACCTTGCATCCAGTCGACCGGGAAAGTTGCGGTGTCCCAGATATTACGAAATAAACGATGCAGTAGTTGAGCGGATGTCATGGGGTCAGCTTTGAGCATCTCGGCTGATATGCGATCGACCCCTGGGGCTTTATTCGATTTTATGCTTTGAATGGCTGTTTGAATTTCTAGCAGTGATGGAGCTTCGGTATTGACGCGTGTTATACGTCGGATCCTATGCAGATCATGCCGAGGTGGTGATGGCCTGGCTGGCACTTGAAAAAGTTGTTCGAAGTGCTCGAACCAGCGTTTCAGCTGGTCAGTTGGGTCGGTCAATAACTGATCATTCGCGTCTTTCACAGGCATCGTTGTATTCATCTTCGCCCCGCTTATGCGTCGTGAGATATCGTAGAGGAGGCGAATGTCCCCAGTTGCGGCGGCTCTCTCTCCTTCGTCGGCCAGAGAGTCTGCCCACGCTCGCTTGTCCCGTCGACATGAGCGTTTTACTTCCTTTTCAAGAGCCGCGTATCGTTGACGGGCTAAGACTTTGGCTCCTCTGGTTTTCGATCGCTCTATCGCGGCTGTGGCTTCTCTTCGCTCCTCTATCTTTCTCCAGGTCTCATCGGTGATCCATTGTTTTCTCTGGGTGCGTAGTTTGCCCAGATTATTCTCGCTGGTGGTGCTGAAGGCATTCTTGATGGCGGTCCATTGCTTTTCCACGCTGCTATCTTTCGGAATATCTGCAGCACGCGTCTCCAGTTCTGGGTTGGGGTGGGTTCAAAGATTGAACAAAAAATGACCACTTCCCCAAGGGAACCAGGCCCTGGAAGTACCCGGAGGGTGGCCAACTCGATCGAAAATCGCCGAAATGTACTCCAGTGTACTTGTTTTGCAAAATCATGAAGTTTGACATGTCGCAAGATGGGTTCCAAGATTGAACGAAAATTGGCCACTTCCCCAAGGGAACCAGGCCCTGAAAGTACCCGGGGGTGGCCAATCAATCGAAAGTTGACGAAATGGACTCCAGTGTACTTGTTTTGCAAAATCATGAAGTTTGACATGTCGCAAGATGGGTTCCAAGATTGAACGAAAATTGGCCACTTCCCCAAGGGAACCAGGCCCTGGAAGTACCCGGCGGGTGGCCAATTCGATCGAAAGTTGCCGAAATGTACTCCAGTGTATTTGTTTTGCAAAATCATGAAGTTTGACATGTCGCACGATAGATTTCGAAGCCGATCTGCCAGTGACCATTTTTTCCGGGAGGGAGGTAACCCCAGTACTCCCCGGAATATATCCGGAACCATGGCCATTGCACAAAAATTGACCTCGGTTCCTGAAACAATAGGAGTTTTGTGATCGATTCCAGAAGATTGTTTGAAAATCCGTTAGAAATTGGCTGAGCTGCGTGGATTTGAATTTTGAGTTTTATCGTAAAATGGGGGTTGTGTGTTAAATAACTCTACTGGTAGTTGGTCAAGTAGTAACAGATGTTCAAAGTTTGAAAATGTTCCGTTATTATTTGCTCAATATTTTTAATTTTATTATCAGACTAAGGCCGGAGTAGTCTGTGCAGTACATAGAAGGGGAGAGGGATCTCGAACCATCTTAAGAACCTTCCCGGCCCCGGTTCAGTAGTTTCGGAGTCTTTAAGGTTCAAGCAGACAAAAAAATCATTTTTATGTATATAGAAGAAGAAGATTAGATGCCGATCAGATGAATCACGTTGACAGTTCAGGCCGAAACATACACAGAAAAAGTAAAGAACCTAAAAAAAAGTTTATAGAACTCAACTTTGAGTACGAAGTTCAAATTTTTAACTCAATAGTAAGTAGTTTTCTTACTCCCTCTAATGAATGATATTATAAACAAAGAGAGCTGCATCGACCCATCGTGTCCTGTTCTGTGGAAGAAGCCAAATTTAAGTTGTTTTCCCCATAGTCTCGGGTGAGTGAAAATAACATAAATTTGAATTGGTGAAAGTTCAACACGGTAAGTAAAGGCAAAGTACTCACTGGATTTTTTCGCATTTTACTTATTTTTGGCTTCTTCCACGCAAGGGCGGATTTGAGTGAAAGGAACCGTAAAGTGAGTTGTTCCGCGGTTCCGTGTATAGAACGAAGATCGGACGGAACTCAATTAGTGATGGCACTCATGCTACGTTTTGACGGGCAAGTGAATTGAACTCAGTTGAATTCAATTAACTAGCCAACATTAGAACATGTTCAACTTTATTTTCGTTCAAGTGAGTTATGGAACCGTTTCTTCTACATACAAATATTCCATTGTTTTTTTTTTTTATTTCCTCGAGGAGGACCATGCTGCTATTCTTTAATTCAACTTTATAACTAGCAACAAAAGAACAATGGTAGTCGCTTAATGTTCAGTCACAATTACAAACATTCTTTGAAACTATAGATATATACAAAGTTGTGAGAACGACGAACAAACATTCAGATTGGCCAATCTCCAGAACAATGCGCAGCATCTTCCAATTAGTCCGGTTGTTTGAACAAACTTCGAGCTGTGCTCGCTGCGGCAGCATTCAAATGCCAGCCGATCCCGTGGCCAGAGTATCCGTTTCAACTCGATGCCGTAATTATATATTCACGCTTTCGTGCAATCTTTCACTTGGCTATGCACAGCATGGCTGCATCATTATTCCACAGAGAACGGACATCCAAACTAAATAATATGAACGAGTTTTCTTCGAAAATTCGGTGTGCGTACATCGGGAACAAATTGAAGTCGGATCTCTGATCTTTTAAACTCATACTCGATTGGCACAGTTGGGATGACAGTGAAAATACTGCAATTTATACATTTACTTTCGATATCAATACTCTAGACTCATTAGTTGGATGGAAACCAGCCAAATTTTAAATATTCACCCTCTACTTCGACATTTCAGTTGAACGATGATAGCACGTCCCCTATTTTATTATCCACGAAAAATTTCAAAGTTTCCTCTCAATCCTTTTCATACTTTTTGAACACCAGTTGATTGTCTGTTTTCTGAAACTATATCTTCACACAGTCAAGTTCAAATAGAAATACCACCATTTCTGAAAAGCGGGATAATACGAACAGGGTGACTGACAACTTCAGCTGCTTTATATCTATTTCAGACACAAAAGAAGGTGAGTGGATCAGCTTTGTAACAAATAAACATGCTGAATTGTGCACACGTTTAAAACAATATCACCGAGTTTCCTTCCTCTACAAAGATATCAAACGTTTGCATATTTCTCATCTTTCAAACTGACAAAGTGTGGCGAAGTGACGGTTTGGCAAATTTCAACTAGCGGAACTAGCAGACCAACATAAACACTTTGCTTGCTTGAAGTCACTCACCACCTCCCTGTTCGCTGCATTTCCTGCGATGTTAATGGTCTTGCCTGTGGGTGGGTGCTTTATCCTTCTAGCAACAACGAAAAATGCTTTGACAGAGCGGAAAACTTTGCTCATAGCGTAGGATTGTTTCAAGCCTGAAGTGTGATGAAATTCCGGGAACGGAGAAATTATTCAGCCAACTTCTATTCCTTTTCCTCTAGTTGATTAATATCATTTTCTACGTCATGGATTCAGAAGTGAATATGATCCCCTTAGTATAAATAGAAAGTATGAGATTATATTAGTGAAACGAACAGATGGTGAAGACACAAATTTAAAAAAGAATTCATTATCGACTCCGCGGGCATTGTGTGTCAATTGTGCTTGCATCACAAAATATTGGACTTTGTAGATTCTAACAGAAGTTTGCGTGTAGCTCCTGAAAATTCTTTAAACATTTACAGAGCTAACTCTGAATAATTTCCCACGAAAATGATACTAACAATTAAGACAATATTTGAAAAAAATATTGTACGCTTCCCCCGTGAATGTCCGGAGAACAACTCATTGACTGTTTTGGTACACAACTACTTAAAGAGGGTTTTAGTAGTATTTCTAGTATGCTAAAAGCATCTCATTGCTACTATGATGCAGAAACATCTGATGCTATTCGATTTGAAAGTGTTACAAATAGTATCAACATAACACACTTAACTCATATGAAAAGTATAGTTTTTTTGTGACTATTTCTAAGCTCAACTGCCAAATTATACTTTTAACAGAAGCCTACAATTATTTTAAGTGCGTGGTCTCGAATCACGGCAACTGATCAGAAAATAAATCCGTACGAAGCTCCTCGTAATGCCTAATAAATTCTCAAACATTGCCAATACATTGTTCTTTTGCCCAAGCATCTCTGATTTCATGACATCACGTGAGCATCTGGATAAGACATTTTTATAATCTGCCGGTGCCATAGGGAAGCAACCGAGAGTAGCACATTTGATCCCCTGATTTTATGAGTCTTCACTTTACATCGTCTTCGATTTCGGGACAGGATCCGACGATCCAATATTCATGGACCATGCCGGCAAACAAGGAGCTAAATCGAAATTAAATAATATCCTACCCAACTCACGACATCAGTGAGCTGTAGCAAAACAGAAGGAAGAATCCTACATGATTCCAAGGGCCACTCAAAATGAGACAAATTTCGTCATCCGGAAATGATGGGTGTATAAGCTAAAACAATAGCACTCCATAGGAAAATGGTCGTAAATATCAAAATATATTTCCAGCTCGACGAAAATATATCATAGGTACCTATTCTGGAGGAAATGATTATGATTCTTATTGGCCAGGTATTTCTAAGAAGAAAGATTGTTTTCAATTGCGTTTTTCTTCAATTCAAGCTGAAAACGCATTATTCAGGCCCTAAAAAACGCTCCCAGGGGGGTTCGCTCAAATGTATATACCCAGGTAAGTGACCGACCGTGAAGGATACGTTCAAGGGTCGAAAATAACTTTTTATTGTGTTTTTGTTACTTCTCTCTTTAGATTTTTATTTTTCTCTTGAATCTTGTGACGATTTTATGTGGGATTTGATGGCTGATAGACACTTTTTTACAAACGTTGGTGCTCGTTGTTGATGCAAGAATAAAAACATTCAGTATTCATTAGAAAATATAGCGCCTTAAAAGATATATACAATCGTCACACGCATCGCATTCCATTACAGTTGGAATTAAGCTGAATTCTATTTTCTAAACTCGATGAAAAATAAATGCTCAATTCGTCAAAGTGTCGGGGCATTGAACACTGAATGAACCATACAGATGGATCACATCACGTTTCTGAACTGAATGTTCTTTCAGTTATCACTTTGATCCAGTCCATCTCCCGGTCTTTTTTCACACTTACAAATTTATAAGGCTCCGATAAAAAACGATGTTTTTGGTCCAATCTCCAACGGTCAGCGGATTGCAGCCTTCTCCCAGACCCAGACAAAACAGAGAATGATTTCCACCCGAATTCATCACCCACAACCGTTGTTGGTGTTCTTTTTTCTTGGTACGTACGATGCACAGGGCTGTTATAAAGAATTCACTCAGTAAAAGCTTCTTTAGGTTTGATAGGATGAATATCTTTTATACAGTGCAGACGAAGCGAGAGAATCGCAGCTGAATAATTTAGGGTGCTGTAACCGTTACGCGTGAAAATTAGTTTAGGGATTTGCTGACAAATGTGAGCTTGGGAAGCCAGTCTGATTAACAACAATCGTTACCATAAGATTTCATCGAGCTCAGGTTAAAATTTCATGTTGAATCCAATCGCTAGAAACAATGACTAAAGGTTTGTTGACCAAAGAAATGATTGACTGTTTTTCGTTGCTTGTTCCGAAAATTTATTTTGCTTTTGGGCAGATGGGCTTAGTATTTATGCCTTTCTCGCACAACAAAGGCAAAACGCAGTTTAGGCATTTCTTTACATATGTTTATCTTCATTGAGGTAGACGTACCTAACATAATTAGACCTCAAATTGTAAAAAATAGATGAAAAAGTAACTTTCCGAATGCCATACTTACCTGTGATGTACCACGCGTCTCCACACGCGTACGTGTTTACCTAATTATGGTCAGCCAACACTAACTAAAGGCTCCCCCAAACACCCGTTACGCAACTGTTACATTTAAATGGTTTTAATTGGATTATCATAGTACACACGTAAACCGTGGACACCCTATAATTTAAACGATAGCTCATTCATATTAAAGGGGTTCACCTTTTAATTTGAACTTCTGGTTACTTTATGAGGATCAAACACACCGATTTCTGGCTGCTCTCTTTGTTGTTTTGCTTTGATTCTGCGTTTTGTTTCACGATATTACTTTTTTTTCTCGATTTTCTCGATGTTGAAACCAACGAACGGGGTTCAAATTAAAAAGCGTTCAAATTGTGATTATTATCATTCTCAAGGAGAAAGTATTTTTTCGCCAATGACGGAGTTGACCACGTCCTTAGAACCAGAGCGGTGAAAATGGCCCGAATGTGGGTTTGAAAGCCAAGGAAGTTTGTAACAGCAATAGGCAATAACCTGTGTGCTTGCGGGAAAGAAACGTGCAAGCAAGAACAAGTTACACGTCTGTTCAACTATACGTAAGATATCTAATGCTACGCTAAACAAGTAACAAGCATGACCACCAGCACCTTATTGGCCCTACCAGGACTGAAGCGCCGCTACATTTAATTCCTTCTTACTGGTCTCCAAACCGGACAATACCTGTCTACATACATGCTAGCAAATCGTCATCGCCAGTGCACAGTGGTCCAAGTAGCAGACAAATCGGTAATAAGTTTTTCAAGCCGAAAATAGCAGAGATAGAAAAAAAACTTTATTCTAAAAAGTTGTTCCTAAATGTAAGGAGCTTATTGGGGTTTTCATAAAAATTAGGGTGGGCCTCATTTGAAAAAAAAAAATGAAAAATAAACTTTTTTATTTGCAAAGATACGGGTATATAATGTTTCGCAAAGTTGTAGTTCAGCCAGTTTCCAAGAATTTTGCTCAGAAAATTATTTCTCTAGCTATAAATTGACTGATTTAAAGCAATTTTCCCTAGTTTACTTAGGGTGACCCTTAAAAAAAGCAGTTTTTTGACGTAGGACTACGTCTGTGTTTTCTATATTGGGGTACACTTTACGATTGCGAAAATCAAGGACCGTCACGAAAATATGATAGACTTTAAACTTTAATATCTAAGCCGTTTCTCGATGGATTTTCAATTTTTTTGGACCTATCGATCAAGGATGAGTCCACGCTTCTTTGTATTTATTTGAAAATACTGATTTTAACTATTTATTATCGATAATTGATAAAAAGTTTAGAAATAGGTAAACTAACCAATCACGTACATGCATCACTAGCACAGACATCAACAATCAATCACTTGCGGGTTTGGATCTAATCCTCAGTTTGAACAAGATTTTACGCATAGCAGACGCATCAAAGCGATCATAGCGGAGCGGACACAGCATCACGGAGGCGCTAATAACATTTTCAAATAAAATCCATCGCATTGGTGGTGGTGCTCGATGTGTTGCTGCAGATCATTCAACCTCAACGAACCAGTTTCATATGAAGAAAAGGTTGATCATAAAAATAGCACTGTGGCGATTCCGCACCGCCTGTGCCGATGCTGAAAATTTATTACAAATTGTGGTGTCAGTTAGTTGAAAAGGAACATTGGAAAAAGAAAATTGGTTCTTCTCAGGGCCAACATTTTATGAAAAGAAAGAGTTAATTGCGAAAATGGACTGTTTCGGTGGCATCGGGTTTGGCGTGGTAGCTTGGTTGCTGTTAGTGATCCAATCCATTAAAATTCACTACATCATCTCCCTCCGACGCGCTATCAAATTCGCTATTTACGATTGAGATTTGAACTTTGAAGAAAGTTTATTTCGGATAGTTGGATCAGCTTTCTTTTGTATAAAATCAATGAAGACGCCGCCTTTGTGAAAACTATCTACCTACAGCAACTACCCATTAGTGAACGTCGCTTGGACAGACAGATGCCAAGAGATAATGTTTTGTAATATGAAGAAACTTCGTCTTGAGTCAAATTTCTGTTGTCATTCCTCGCAACAACACGCATCTTAGATAAACAACATCTCATAACCAAATTCAGAATCTTGCGAGAAAATTTCATTGGATTCTTAGAATTTATCATTCTCCGAACGGTCCGTTGTCTGTGGAAACCCGATCGAAAAAGCTGCTGTTCGGCTCGCGCGAGCCATTTCGCAATCGAATTCTTCTTCAACAACAGTTCGAGACAGCAGCACGTACGGACGTGTTTTTTTGCTCACGCATTTTTCCAAGTGTTTTTTATCGTTCGTTCGCAGCTGCCGCAGGTGCAACCGGAGCGGAAGGAGAAGTGCCCGCCCGTGTTTGTGAAAGGCGATCCACCGGATTTACGCCCAAAAATTCGCCAGCTGATCGCTAAAGGGCTGAAATGTACTTTTCGGCTCTGCAGCGAGGGCGTGAAAGTAATGCCGGCAAACAAGGACCATCATCAATCCATCGTGGAGTTCCTCGAGGTCCACAAGTATGAGTACTACACTCATGACCACCCCGGCACGAAGCCGCTAAAGGCTTTGCTGCGAGGACTCCACGACATGAAGGAAGAGGAGCTAAAAGCTGAGCTCGAAAGTTGCGGATTGAAACCGGTGGCCGTGTACAAGATCGCTCGTCACGACAAGGCGAGGAGATATCGCGACCAGCTTTACCTGATCCATCTGGAGCACGGCTCCACTACCTGGAAGGACCTGAGGCTGGTAGGCGTTATAAATCACACCGTCGTTGACTGGGAGCGATATCGGCCAGTGCACCGCGATGTCACGCAATGCACCAACTGCTTCAATTTCGGGCACGACACCAGGAACTGCCGCATGAAGCCGCGCTGCAACAAGTGTGGCGAACCTCATCCGACTGACGAGTGCGACAAAATGGAGGTGGCCGATCCCAAGTGCGCCAACTGTGGCGACAAACATCGGGTCACCACAAAGGACTGCCCAAAGCGAGCCGAGTTCCTGGAAATCCGGAAGAAGGCTTCCAACAGGACCATTCCAAAGAAGAACCGTGTTCCTGTAATCAACGAGGTGAACTTTCCAGCCATCCCGGCTCCCCGTCGTGTGATTCCAATACTCCCACCGCTACAGCTGCACAAGCGACTGGCAGCGGCAGCTGCATCGGTCCAAGCTCCAGCATCGTCGGCACCATCCACCAGCGAATGGCCCCCGCTCCCTCCTCCTGGGTTCCATCAGCAGTCGGAGAACGAAGTCGTCCCACCGGAAGAATCTGCTCCGCTGTACACGGAGCAACCGATGCCGATCTTCGCGCAGCTCGCCACTCGGCTGCAAAACCCGCTTCGACCAGGTCTTCACTCTTGGCATGTTCATCATTGAAAATGCCTGCTAGGGTAGGCCTGGTCAACTGGAACGCTTGCTCGCTAAAGAGCAAAATAATTGAGCTGAAGGAGCTCCTTAAGAAGAAGGAAAAGACGTGGCGTTCATCACCGAAACGCACCTAAAACCGGAGGTGAACGTCAACATCCCGGACTTCCGCATCGTGCGACTCGACCGGCCGACCAGGGGAGGCGGTGTGGCCATCGCTCTTCGCTACAACATCAACTGTCGTCTGCTTCCAAGCTTCCAGCTCAGTGTCATCGAGGCGATCAGTGTCGAAATCACTACTTCGGTCGGCACAATCGCGCTCATCGCGGCATACTGTCCAACGCAAGCCAAAGCCGGCGATGGATCATCGACTGCCCTTCGGAGGACATCGTCAAGCTTACGCGGAGGCAAGGTCAGTTTATCATTGCCGGCGACCTCAATGCCAAACATCAAGCCTGAGGCAACAGTCGCGGCAATCGAAACGGCACCATCTGGAGCAACGACATGGAGGAAGGCCACTACACGATCTTGAGCCCGGATTCCCCCACTCGGCTGAGTCGGTCCGGTGTCCACGCAACCCTCGACCTCTACGTAACAAACCTGAGTGACCACGTCTCGCAGCCGGTCGTCTACCAGGAGCTCAGTTCGGATCACTATCCGGTGGTGGCGGAACTGGGCTCCTCGGTTAATCGGCACCAGCAGTTACGGCGAAACTACCACCGAGTGAACTGGCAGCGGTTCCAGCAGTGCGTCGATGACACCGTCGATTACGAGGTGCGTCCAGAGACGCCGGAAAGTATCGACCGCCAGCTTTGCGCTATCGAGGAGGCGATCACGGCGGCCCGGGAGCAACACGTATCGACGGCTCGGCAGGTAAGCAACTCCTTAAACATCGATACACTCACCAAAGATTTGATTCGATTGCGGAATGTCACTCGCGGGCAGTTCCAGCGTACTGGACTGCCTGAACTTAAGGCACGCTGCAATCGAATCACAAAAATTATCCAGGCCAGAATGGTGGACCTCAAAAATAACGATTTCTCAAATAAGATCCGCACTCTCCCAGATTATGAAAAGCCATTCTGGAAAATGACAAAAATACTAAAATCCAAGCCTCGGCCCATTCCACCTTTGATCCCAGTAGACAATAATGGCTCTAAGGATCGCTTGATAACTCCTGCAGAGAAGGTCGCTGAAATAGGTCGTCACTTCGTCAGCTCACACAATCTTGGGCAGAACATCGTCAGTCCACACGAAGCAGCTGTCAACGAGCATGCTAACAACATCCATTTGATTCCCAACGACTTCTCGGAGGGGTTGGAGATCTCAGCTGGCGAATTGACGGCCTATATCGAATCATCGAAGAACATGAAGGCCCCAGGCTTCGATAGCATCCTGAATCTCGAGCTCAAACACATGAGTGCTCCATTCTTTGAGCACCTCTCGCTGATCTTTAATCAGTGTCTCCGGCTCAGCTACTTCCAATCGTCCTGGAAGTCAGCGAAAGCCATCCCCATCCGGAAGCCTGGGAAGGATCCTTCCTCCCCCAGAAGTTATCGTCCCATCAGCCTTCTCTCAGGGTTATCCAAGCTATTCGAAAAAGCTATTCATCACCGGTTACTTGAGTCTGCCAAAAATCTCAACATCTTGCTCGAGGAACAGTTTGGTTTCCGACGCGGTCGGTCAACTGTACACCAACTGACTCGAGTTACCAACGTCCTCAGACGGAACAAGTTTGTCTCAAAAACATCCGCCATGGCCTTACTCGATGTCGAGAAGGCATTTGACAATGTATGGCATGATGGCCTGGTGTACAAACTACAACGCTACAATCTTCCCAGCTACCTGGTGAAAATCATCAACAATTACCTGTCAGCAAGGACATTCCGGGTCTCAATCAGCGGAGCGAGTTCCAATGCGCACAACATCGTCGCAGGCGTCCACCAGGGCAGTATCCTCGGGCCCCTGCTTTTCAGTCTGTTCACCTCCGACATGCCAGAACCTCCAGAAGGCGGCATTCTGTCTCTGTTCGCAGATGACACCTCCATTGTCTACAACGGTAGAGTGATCAGAGCGCTAGTGGCAAAACTCCAACGAGGCCTGGATGCCCTGACAGAGTACCTCACCAGATGGAAGATCTGTACCAACGCGGCGAAGACCCAGATCATCATTTTCCCCCACTCCAAATCCCCTAAACATGTTCCGCCTGGGGACTATAAAATCATCCTCAATGGCACGACTGTGGAATGGGCCAATGAGGCCGACTACCTTGGCTTGACCCTCGACAGCAAGCTTATTTTCAGGCAACAGGTTGACAAAACGGTGACAGAGTGTAACGTTTTGTTGAAACTACTGTACCCTTTGATCAACCGCCGGTCGTCATTGTCCCTGAAAAATAAACTTGCTGTCTACAAGCAAATCATCCTCCCTGTGATCGAATATGGCAATGGCGCTAGTTCCAATCTAGGTTATCAAATTTTTATTGTAAATATTAGTGTACATAATACTTAGGTTATCAAATTTTAAAAAAACACACTAGCGCCTCCTGAAGGCCGCCATGATACATCATATTTTTTAAATTAGGTAACAACATAAAAATAATAATAATAATAACAATAATTGAAAGTGAAGTTGGAGGGCCAAGCCGGCCGATCACTGTACATGTTAAAAATAATTGTAGAACAAAAAATGTTTAAATAAAGAAGAATTTTACTACTACTACTGCTAACTTTTCATCCCGTTATTTTGCATTAGGGTAACGGTACCAATAGTGGAGGTATTAGTAGATCCACAAAAGAAAATATTTTTCAAAAATTGATAATTATGGGAAATTTACTGCTTTATTATCTTAGTCAATAGATAAACTAATAAATTCGCTAACAAAAATGAGATAGATGTCATTCAACATCAACAATTACCAAATATTGCTGGCACCACTATGGGTACACTGTTCCTTTAGCGGCGGTAAAAATTAATTTTGGTTCCTATAGTGGTGCTATCCATTGGTTTCTTATGAGACTCACCACTATTGGTACAGTTGCACCACTATAGGTGCAAGGGAGTCAATTTTGTTAAGGAAAATCATTGTTTTCAATTGTTTTTCAAGCGAAATCTTAAACTAAAACCATCGTGAAGTCTATAAATATGATAAATCTCATTAAAACCCCACTACCTCCACTATTGGTGCTACCTCCACTAAGGGTACGGTTACCCTATCTCTACAGCAAATCTCGGTTGTAAGCTATCATAGATTCTGCTTTTATGGAAATATTCGAGAATCTAACTATGATTACAAAATTAGCATCATATTCCCGGAAATATCAGAGCATGCAAGCCAAGTGATTCTTGTCATATTGTGTTTTGGTTCTGACAAAGGCTTGTTGCGAGGTGCGTTTGTCAGTAACAAACTCTGTTTACGACAAAGGGTATATTGTTGGGCGTTGCTCGAATATTGATTCCCTGATTATTTCTCATTGTAGTCTCTCTGCGACTTAACAATTAACACACGCTATCATAAAGTGGCTGCTAAAATGGCTGTAACAAAACCATCCCCTCAACCGCATTCGAGATTCTCATTTGGCACTCAATGATTGGATCGTGAAAATTGAGGGTATGGGAAAACATCATGGATGATGAAGATTCGAAACATTTAAATCCTCTCGCGGGGATGGGACCAACATTTCGACCGTGTTTTTTACATTCAGGAAGCAGAAATGAATCCATATCAGAATGCCGACTAGAAATTAATTTGCTGGCAGATAAGTAAGACATTGAATGACACTATTCCGAAACATGTATCAATTGAATGACGGCCCAAGGTGCATATATCATAATTATAAGCTTTTGTTGTCTCACCGTTTCATTCAATGACCGTTGAATATTTTTGTTCAGTATAGACATTCGATTGGCTTGAAAACTATCGCTGTCGTAATTTTGTCGTTTTCACGTTGGGCATGGAGCCTTGGGTCCTCCTTAGCCGTGCGGTTAGATGCGCAGCTACAAAGCAAGACCATGCTGAGGGTGGCTGAGTTCGATCCCCGGTGCCGGTCTAGACAAATTTCAGATTGAAAATTGTCTCGACTTCCCTGGGCATAGAAGTATCATCGTGTTCGCCTCATGATATACGAATGCAGAAATGGTAACTTGGCTAAGAAACATAGCAGTTAATAACTGTGGAAGTGCTTAATGAACAATAAGCAGCGAGGCGGCAATGTCCCAAAGGGGGATGTAATGCCAATGAAGAAGAAGAAGATGGAGCCTAGAACCGACAGCTATCCGGCACCATTTCATGATTGCCGTATCTGACCAATATCGCTACTAGCCACTAGTTTTATGATACCAACTGTAAGACATAAATTTACATTCTGCAAGATTTACACTCATTGCTTCTAGCCTTTATGCTGGACGATAGAACCCTCTCGTTTGTCTTTTTGAAAAATCTATGCAATTATAAAAGGCAATCCAATCTCAGCCAAAAACCTAAAGTTGAATAAAAGCAACCACAGTACTGAGGAATGTATAAATTCTATCAACATGGCTTCACAATGTTAATGTGATAAATTAACTTCCAAGGCCCCACAGCCTGTCTACTCTCCTGGAATTGCTTTGCCATGCTTTCGAATCAAGGCTGTATTTACTTCGTAGGGAGGAATCATACTTACATTTTTGGCTCCAGTTTGGCAATCAGCAAAGACCTCCGTTCCGCAACGCAGGGCAGTCCCGAAATCTCGATACTATTTGCATATATCGACCGCGGTTTCAATGTATACGAACAAGCTCAGTGGGGCAATAAATATGGTGCCCCTCACCCCAAAAGAGTGGCGGATGTGGTTTACAGGCAATGGTAATCAGCAAAGCTACTTGCATGGTTTGGCAAGAAATGGAATTCGAATCGATTCTATTCAGACTTCGAGTGACTGACAAAACACGAATGGGATATTGATGTTCGAATTGCATTCAATTTTTGCCTTCGAGATTAAAAAAAGGATCCGGTGATCATGAAATCACTCGCGAAAATTTTCGTACAGCTAGTTTTACTATTGATAGTTTGAGAAAAAAGTAGGAATACAGTTCTATTCCAAACTTCAAATAATCTGGCTTCTCCAAAATAAGTTTTTTCCACAATAATACAATACACTTAGATGTGATGGAATCATACTTTTTGTTTTGGATAGGCACTCACTTATTTAGAAGGAAATCAGTTGATGACGATTTTGTCAAAATGTACCTTTACCTAAATGTCTACCACGTTTGATTAGTTATCTGGTAAAAAGGTATGCTAAGCAAAAAAGGATAGACATCGAACCGAAAACCTTTAGTTTCGGAACCAAATTAAAGTGTCATGGCTTTGCTATTACTACGCGAAATGAAGAAATTGTATTATTATGTTAAAGAAAACCTTTTTACCATTAATCACTTTTCGGTTGCTGAGCCTAATGACAAGAATACTACTCTCTGATATTGATCCCCAAGCTTGTGATATATGACATCCGCGTTAACGACTTGCCCAATATTCACACGGTGATAAACTTCCTCAATGGACATGCCATCCGGTCATTAACTACTCAATTGTTTTGATAATAGTCATTTCGATACAGCTTCTATTACCGCCTTCCGGAATTTGGAGAAATGGTAGATGACCAGGAGTTAGACCACTATAGTGCAAATCGTTTGCCATAATTTTCGAACCACGCACCCAATGGCTTCCGCCATGTAATGGCATATCATTACCAAACCATCCAAAGACACGCCATCCGTCGGTCGTCATCGCGCCATTCGTTTCAAAAGAAATAGAACCTGCCAAAGGGAAGAAGGCTCGTCACGACGAATGGGACCATGGAATGGCTTATGGTCACGTCTGCTAGCTGGGGGAAGAAGATTGCGTGAAAAGATTTCGTTTTCCATCAAAAATCATGACAGACTGATTTGTGAGACTACACGCGTGCAAAGTTTTTCCTTTGAGTCGGAGTTTCCCAACGGTCCCAGGAGAAACAGTATGCAGGAAGTGAAGCAATGGATTGGATTATTAAATTGTGTAGCGAGTTTCCTTTTTGGAGAGGCTCCCGTCGATTTCAGGAAATAGTTACCGACAAAAGGTAACCAGGAGCGACACTCACGGAATTATGGAGAATAGGGTAGTGAGCTAATTCCCGTCGTAGTTGGTAGTGCCTGGTTTTCAAATCTAATTTATACGCTATCCCAACTACTTACTCTAACTAAGTTGTATGTAACACGTATTTTAGAGTTCCTAGTTTTCATTGTGTACTATTAGCGCATTGAACAAATCATAGTTTATTGAGAATCGGCAAACAAAAACACCCTTCAAAATTTTTAAATTTGTTTTATGAAAATCTTTTTACGTCCATGAGAATTTTAATTCGTCCAGTCTAAAACTCGATGGATTGCTGTCAAATAAATCTGTTGGTATTGGTGTGCGATTTCTACAAGTACACCAAATTAGTTTTTTATGCGGTATCATACCGTGTTAAATAAAAATAACAAAAAAATCAACCGTCTAAGACGAGTTAAGTACTCTCCATTTAATTCCACCAATTATTTTCGATATCTTTGCAGATACGTATTTCGACCACAACTGTGTGGTCGTCTTCAGTGTCTCGTACTTGACTCGACTAAAAGAGCTTTAAGTATTTTTTCCAATAAATTCAATTAATATTGGCCTGTTCTGAATATGATATGTGTACATTGTGAAACATAGAATAGAATATGTGTATGGAGCATGTTCGCGGTTATCCAAGAAACACCTGAAGTGGAGGCATTCAGATCTTTACGCGTAACCAATGATCTTCAGGCCTGTTTTGTAAATGTAATGTACCCATTGTGGTACAAATAACAGAATCTGCATATGGAAAATCTTCGTGGTTATCCAAGAAATCCCTGAAGTGAAGGTCATCAGGTCTACAGGCATAACCAATGATCTACAGGCCTGTTTTGTAAATGTAATGTACCCGTTGTGGTACATATGATATAATGTGCGTACGGAAGATCTTCACGGTTATCCAAGAGATCCCTGAAGTGAAGGCCTTCAGATCTACACGCGTAACCAATGATCTACAGGCCTGTTTTGTAAATGTAATGTACCCATTGTGGTACAAATAACAGAATCTGCATATGGAAAATCTTCGTGGTTATCCAAGAAATCCCTGAAGTGAAGGTCATCAGGTCTACAGGCATAACCAATGATCTACAGGCCTGTTTTGTAAATGTAATGTACCCATTGTGGTACAAATAACAGAATCTGCATATGGAAAATCTTCGTGGTTATCCAAGAAATCCCTGAAGTGAAGGTCATCAGGTCTACAGGCATAACTAATGATCTACAGGCCTGTTTTGTAAATGTAATGTACCTATTGTGGTACATATGATAGAATCTGCATATGGAAGATCTTCACGATTATCCAAGAGATCCCTGAAGTGAAGGCCATCAGGTCTACAGGCATAGCCAATGATCTACAGGCCTGTTTTGTAAATGTAATGTACCCGTTGTGGTACATGTGATAGAATCTGCATATGGAAGATCTTCACGGTTATCCAAGAAATCCCTGAAGTGAAGGCCTTCATGTCGACACGCGTAACCAATGATCTACAGGCCTGTTTTGTAAATGTAATGTACCCATTGTGGTACATATGATAGAATCTGCCTATGGAAAATCTTCACGATTATCCAAAAAATCTCTGAAGTGAAGGTCATCAGGTCTACAGACATAACCAATGATCTACAGGCCTGTTTTGTAAATGTTATGTACCCATTGTGGTACAAATAACAGAATCTGCATATGGAAAATCTTCGTGGTTATCCAAGAAATCCCTGAAGTGAAGATTATCTGGTCTACAGGCATAACCAATGATCGACAGGCCTGTTTTGTAAATGTAATGTACCCGTTGAGGTACATATGATATAATATGCGTATGGAAAGTCCTCACGGTTATCCAAGAGATCCCTGAAGTAAAGGTCTTCAGGTCTACACGCGTAACCAATGATCTACAGATTTGTTTTGTAAATGTAATGTACCCATTGTGGTACATATAACAGAATCTGCGTATGAAAGCCGTTCGCGGATATCCAAGAAAAACCTGAAGTGAAGGCCTTCAGGTCAACACGCGTAACCAACGATCCAAAGGCCTGTTCTGAATATGTAATGCACCCATTATGAAGAGAGCATTTGAATCCGAAAATTTGATCTTTAGTTCCGCGTTTAGATCGAAAGGCCGTACTCTAGGAATTTCTTGGATGACCAAGAACATATGCTGTGAACACATTCTGTTCTTTGTACTACAGAAAGCATGTACCATATATGAAACCGGAAAACTAATCTTTAGTTACGTGTGTAGATCGAAAGGCCTTACTCCAGGGATTTCTTGGATGACCAAGAACATATGTTGTGAACGTATTATGTTCTTTGTACTTAGAGAGCATGTACCATATTTGAAACCGGAAAATTGATCTTCAATTACGCGTGTTATTCGAAAGGCCTTACTCCAGGAATTTCTTGGGTGACCAAGAACATTTGCCTTAGAACACATTCTGTTCTTTGTACTACAGAGAGCATGTACCATATTTGAAACCGGAAAACTAATCCTTAGTTACGCGTGTAGATCGAAAGGCCTTACTCCAGGGATTTCTTGGATGACCATGAACATATGCTGTGAACGCACTCTGTTCTTCGTACTACAGAGAGCATGTACCATATTTGAAACCGGAAAACTGATCTTCAGTTACGCGTGTAGATCGAAAAGCCTTACTCCAGAGATTTCTTGGATGACCAAGAACATATGCTGTGAACGCATTCTGTTCTTTGTACTACAGAGAGCATGTACCATATTTGAAACCGGAAAATTGATCTTTAGTTACGCGTGTAGATCGAAAGGCCTTACTCCAGGGATTTCTTGGATGACCAAGAACATATGCTAAGAACACATTCTGTTCTTTGTACTACAGAGAGCATGTACCATATTTGAAACCGGAAAATTGATCTTCAGTTACGCGTGTAGATCAAAAGGCCTTACTTCAGGGATTTCTTGGATGACCAAGAACATATGCTGTGAACACATTCTGTTCTTTGTACTACAGAGAGCATGTACCATATTTGAAACCGGAAAATTGATCTTTAGTTACGCGTGTAGATCAAAAGTCCTTACTCCAGGGATTTCTTGGATGACCAAGAACACATTCTGTTCTTTGTACTACAGAGAGCATGTACCATATTTGAAACCGGGAAATTGATCTTCAGTTGCGCGTGTAGATCGAAAGGCCTTACTCCAGGAATTTCTTGGGTGACCAAGAACATTTGCCTTAGAACACATTCTGTTCTTTGTACTACAGAGAGCATGTACCATATTTGAAACCGGAAAACTAATACTTAGTTACGCGTGTAGATCGAAAGGCCTTACTCCAGGGATTTCTTGGATGACCATGAACATATGCTGTGAACGCACTCTGTTCTTCGTACTACAGAGAGCATGTACCATATTTGAAACCGGAAAATTGATCTTTAGTTACGCGTGTAGATCGAAAGGCCTTACTCCAGGGATTTCTTGGATGACCAAGAACATATGCTGTGAACACATTCTGTTCTTTGTACTACAGAGAGCATGTACCATATTTGAAACCGGAAAATTGATCTTTATTTGCGCGTGTAGATCGAAAGGCCTTACTCCAGGGATTTCTTGGATGACCAAGAACATATGCTGTGAACACATTCTGTTCTTTGTTCTACAGAGAGCATGTACCATATTTGAAACCGGAAAATTGATCTTCAGTTGCGCGTGTAGATCGAAAGGCCTTACTCCAGGGATTTCTTGGATGACCATGAACATATGCTGTGAACGCACACTGTTCTTCGTACTACAGAGAGCATGTACCATATTTGAAACCGGAAAACTGATCTTCAGTTACGCGTGTAGATCGAAAAGCCTTACTCCAGGGATTTCTTGGATGACCAAGAACATATGCTGTGAACGCATTCTGTTCTTCGTACTACAGAGAGCATGTACCATATTTGAAACCGGAAAATTGATCTTTAGTTACGCGTGTAGATCGAAAGGCCTTACTCCAGGGATTTCTTGGATGATCAAGAACATATGCTGTGAACACATTTTGTTCTTTGTACTACAGAGAGCATGTACCATATTTGAAACCGGAAAATGGATCTTCAGTTGCGCGTGTAGATCGAAAGGCCTTACTCCAGGAATTTCTTGGGTGACCAAGAACATTTGCCTTAGAACACATTCTGTTCTTTGTACTACAGAGAGCATGTACCATATTTGAAACCGGAAAACTAATACTTAGTTACGCGTGTAGATCGAAAGGCCTTACTCCAGGGATTTCTTGGATGACCATGAACATATGCTGTGAACGCATTCTGTTCTTCGTACTACAGAGAGCATGTACCATATTTGAAACCGGAAAATTGATCTTTAGTTACGCGTGTAGATCGAAAGGCCTTACTCCAGGGATTTCTTGGATGACCAAGAACATATGCTGTGAACACATTCTGTTCTTTGTACTACAGAGAGCATGTTCCATATTTGAAATCGGAAAATTGATCGTCTGTACCACAAGGAGCATGTACCATACTTAAAACAGGACTGCAGATCTTTGTTTCTAAGCTCAAGCCATTTCTTGGATAACTGGATGACTTATCTGTAACTTCATGCAGAATAACTATCATTTCGGTCAATTTTGAAAGTCAAATTTGAAAGTTTATTTCGGTTCCAGTTAAAAAAAAAATCCTAGTGCAATCCCATTTCGACCGCATAAAAATGGTTTTGATTGTGTTGCCATTCAGTTAAATGCCTCAGTCTGTCGAACAACTAACACACATGCTTATTATGTACGTGGGTAGTGCTGTCAGCAAATTTCTATTATGAAATTATTTCTCCTGTTTCAAACTTATGGAATAGTAGACAATTTTAGTATGAATGACGAGTGTGCATGAAAAATATTTATTTGGAAGACTTTACTTTTATTACGCTAGCGGAAAATAATTGAAAAAACTAATTTTATTGACTGCATGATGTATTATCAGATGTGTAACATAAGATTATTTCAGTTCAAACCGCCAGTTTGGCAACGGGTTTTTCGACTATAAACAAGGCGACGAAGAAAATAAATTACAAACGCTCTAAAGTTTGAAAAAACAGATCATTTGAACGCCTTCCGGCAGTTATTTTTCAATTAGTTTTCACTTCAGCAATTAACATTGCTTTTATTTAGTGAGCAGTGAGAAATTTATGTGAAAAAGTGCGGTGAAAATCAGTGAATTACGTTGGTTTTGGTGACGGTGTTGCGCGTCTTCTACAGCGGTGAACGAACTGGATTTTCCTTCGTCGCACGGATAACGTAGGAAATTGTGCAAAAAGTCACAGTCGCAAAGTTAAATTTAACTGTATTTCAAGTAAGTAACACCGGAATGTAATTTAAATGAATGCAGATCGTAGTGTACACTTTTTTCTGTCTCGCCAGATGATTAGTTTATTATGTTAGTTTACGATTCGCGAGTATTTAGTGATTTAGAATTTGATATGACGGATACTAGCGCCATGGACGAATTAGCGCATAACCCTAGTTGTAATGTAAGCAATAATATGCTACGAAAAACTGTTGGATAAATGGGAATGATTCTATGTTAGAATGAAAAAAATGTTTTTACCTTGCAAACAATTTTCAAATGGTTTGTATAATTAGATATTTTACAATGAAAAAAATGTTTAAAAGAAATCATCCAACTTTGGGAACACTACCGCAACAATTTATTAGTAAAAAAGACAGATATTTTATAATGATTTCCATCACTATGTTCTGATGATTTGTTCAGTGACATATAAGATAATCGTACGACAATGTGGCTTCATAAATCAACAGATTTCGGGTGAATGGCTCTTCCACAACTAGGGGAACTGTTCCGTTTTCCATCTCACTGAACATATATTCATCTCATCGCAAAACAAAGAAATACAGCACCAATCTCGTCGCTTCTTTTTGATAACATTTGATTTTGTTTTTGTTGTGATGGAAATAGGAGCTATGGGATGAAGTGCCGAACCGTCCCCCTATATGTAGACCAACAACTATAAGATTGTTTACGAAAATATTGATCTTCTATGAAAAAATCTTCCTTTAAATTGTAATTTAGTTATGTCTGTGGCTATAAAATTGCCACGAATGAAAAACTAATCGAAAAACTAATGATTCCTTCCTGGCTTACATCAATTTGGCTCTGAACACCGAGATGTCAGTCTCCGCATGGCCTCACCATTAATAAAGCTAAACCAACAAATCATCAGAAGTTAACTATCGTGTGGTAATGGCCAAGACTAGAGGAACACTGTCTCCTCCCGAGCGATGTCCAATGAAGCTGAAGACGATAGTTGAAGTACTATTCCCGCACCACGGCCCAACCAATTGGCAGCTAACAGCGAGGATAGGAGCAGACGACGAAGAAATGACGACATACAGAAGTGCCTGGACGAGCCTGTATTTTCGGATATGTCGAACATACAGCAGTGATTGGTCCTGTTACCGAAACCTGGCAAGCCACCAGGAGACCCCTCGGCGTACAGACGATAAGCTAAGCTGCAAAAGTCATGTTGATTAGGCCTGCAAGCGTACATCGACGGCGATAGCAGTACTACCTAGCAGGGATTGAATCCCAAAGAGAAAGAGCAAGTCTCTCACTTATCATCTCTGTATACATATAGGGGAACGGTTCGCCACGGTTCATCTCATAGCTCCTATTTCCATCCCATCAAAAACAAAGCAATGGAAAGGAATTTGGTTTGTTTATTATTTTTGTGATTTTTTTCAGCAGTGAGCACGCATGTTGACAAAAAGCAGCGACGAACTTGGTGCCGTATTTCTTTGTTTAGCGATGAGATGGGTATACGTACAGTGAGATTGAGATCGGAGCAGTTCCCCTACGACGTGTAGCATACCGCGAGAATTTTTTTTCGCAAGCTGTCATGATAGAGAACTGATTCGGGATGTTATACCCCATGATAAATTTCTTTTAGAAAGCTCCAAATGTGGGGAGCACTGGCTCTGATGATGCATTTCAACTTGTTCTACACAGCTGTGCAGTAACCAACATGAAAGGAGCGAAAACAAAGCGAAAATCACCATTTTACTGTGGGGGCTGCCTATCCGATTCTATTTTTCGCACTTGTATACAAGTTTGATAAATTTGTTATCATGGCTTGTTATGATTCGGAACAGTTTTTGCCTCTCTTTTATCGTTGTTCGTTATCTATTGAGAGCGATTTCTGCAAACCCTGCTACCTAGGATGATGGCGAACAGCTCTAAGGTTTGCTTTAGCAAGGTGTAGGCTGTTGACAAGCGTGACAGTTTCAACACTGCGGTACGGAGGTTCAATCTGGGTTTCGGATGTGCGCAATCTGCAACGCTCAAAAGATGGAGAATACTAATAGGATGATATGCCTGAGAGTCTTCAGCGCATATCGCAATGTTTCTCGCGAGGCGGCATGTCTCTAGCAGCACACATGTTTCACATAAGTTACTGCACCTCATATGTGACCAGATGCAGTCACATTCCTGTTGCTGCAACTATGTTTGTCTGACTTGTAGTGCTCGGTGTGTGGACATGATGCCCTTCAAACTGGTGGTGAAGGAAGACGAGGAATGCTACACCCTCAGGGGCACCGGTAGATCCCGAAGGAATATCAAGACAGCAACGGTAGCCAAAAGGCAGAGGGAGTGAAACAACTAGAATAAGATAAGGTGGACTCATCGCCTAGTTCCAAATGTGTCGGCATGAATCAGTAGACCTTATGGTAAAATAAACTTTGGCTTGACTCAGTTTTTAACAAGCCACAGATGCTTCAGGTGGTACCTGCATAGATTCAGACATGCGGCTTCCCCCGCCTGCCCGCAATTTCCAGATGCAGATGTGACAGAAACGGCTGAGCACATTTTATTCACATGTCCTGAGCAGCGGCAAGACGCTATTGCGGAAAGCGTACCTTGAGCGTCAGAGTGTACCGCTGCGGAAGATAGATGTCGATAATAAACGGGAACGCAAGCGCCAGCTGCCAACGTCGCAACTATTGTCAGCTTACGGAGAGCACGTAGCCGCAGAACGTGGTGTCACGGCCGGTTACGAGGAAGCTCCCGCTCCCGGACTATCCGAGTCGTTCGCGATCGCGATCGAAGTGTGAGCTGAATAGCTCAACGAATATGCTGGCTCAAAGGCATTGAAAATCAGTTATCGGATTAGGCAGGATTCACCGCCGGGGACTAGTTGAGTAAATTGTTTTGAGTGATCGCACCGATTTCGGATCGTCGGGGCACCATTGAACCAGAATCTATCTCCACCCGGAATCTTTGGATCGACCTCGGCACTCGTCAGGTCACCAGTTGAAGCGGGATGTCGATTACGGGGGTGCTTCCGACGTCGGGGAAGGATTGATTCACCGTCAAAGATTATCCGCGTAGTCCACGATCAAGGAGGGAGCTGAATGGCTCGACAGGAAGCCAAATAGTTCAAGGGCATGGAAAATTTAGTCATCGGAGTAGGCTAGACCCGTCTCCCCTTAGCTCAACGACTAAGCTGGGAGATTGAAGGCGCAAAGGCATTGAAAATCGGTTATCGGAGCAGGATGGATTCACTGCCGGGGACTAGTTAAATAGATCGTTTCGTGCGAACGCATCGGCTTCGGGGCGTCAGGGCACCATTGAGCCAGTAGCTGCCTCTACTTCGGCACTGGTCCGGTCACCCGTTGAAGTGAGAAAGTGCTTAGGACTTGAGCTGATCTATGAATATGCTGACCAGGTGAAAAAGGAGTGTTGGTAACGTAATAGCCTTCCACGGCCTATCCCCCAAAAGGAATACTGAAAGGCAGTCCCAAGGGAAACTATGGGGTTGAAGCCCAAGGAGGGCTTATTGGGTAGGATCAGTCACGGATGGAGGATTCCATCACTCTGGTACACTGTCGTGTGGTAGCTTGGTAGCTACTAAACACGTGTACTGGGTCCAGGGCTGGATTTAGCCCTAAGGGGGCCCCGGGTCCGACAGTACAAAAAAGGTTGGTTTTGGTACATAAGGTTTTGTTGTATCCTGGGGCCACGCCCCCCCATCCCCCCTTACTGGGTCAGTGTATAAAGCATTACTTTTTACTATATGGAAAACGATACTGAAGACCGAAAACAAGTGTTTTTTTTCAATTTTTTAGGGTTCTTAAATTATTGATGGCAATGTTGTTGATATGCTTTGATAATGGAACTTGGCATTGTTCTGCAACGTAAGACCAGGGTTTGCAGAAATCGCTTAACGAACAACGATGAAAGAGAGGAAAAAGCCCCTTCGAATCATAACAAGCCATGGGAAAAAGTTTATCCAACTAGTATACAAGTGCGAAAAAACATAAGCGGATAGGCAGCCCCCGCCCACGGTATACAGAAAACAAGGTAGGCTCGTTAGAAAAATGACACTTCGAATGTGACGCATGTTTTATCGCCACATGTTGGAGTACAAAAGTAAGCATGCTGCGACCGTAGAGCATTGTCTCGGTCCAGCTTGTGCGAAGATAGCAGTGACGTCACATGTTTACTTTCAAACTGAATGTTTACATACGTGATGAGCCTGCCTTGTTTTTTGTATGCCGTCGCCCGGCCATAATGAAACGCATCGTTCTTGCTTATTTTGCGTTGAGGGCCATATTTTTTCGCACAGCTGCTTAAAACAAGTTTAAATGCATTATCAAAACCGGTGCCCCCACAATTGATGCTTTTTTAAAGAAATTTATCAGAAAGTACAGCCCCACGAATCAATCCTATGTCATAACCACTTGCGAAAAACCGCCTCTCACGGTATGGTACATATCGTGAGTGTTTCGTTGTAATCCATCATCATTTCTTTAATGTCAGTTACCTCCAGTTTCTCACTAACTCGGATTGCAACGAACAGAGGCGCATCCACCTTCCGATTCGTGGGTAGGACAAGTAGGAAAGGCCAATTTGAGCAGAAGTTCTGGTATTAACATTAGCATTGAGCGATTCACATAAATTCGTAGGTGTTTCAAGCCTTGACTGTTGTATGAGATTAGCAGTAATTCAACCATTTAGCAGTTTGTCCATAAGTCATTTCTTTAGCTTAATTCTAAAATGTTTTTCATGGTGGACTTCTTGTGCGAAGCTATTGCTACAACTTTGCCTAAAAGTTCGTTGGTTGAATGCCATTTATAACGAAGTTATAGCGCTAAATAGTTGCAGTAACTTAGACTAGATGATTGAAACAGCAACTAACTTCGTTTTTAGTGGAATTCAAACAACGGTTTTTTTTTAAACATTATTAAAGTGTTTATTCAAATAACATCGAGTTCATCACTTCAAACAACGGTTTGTTTGGCGGAGTTGTAGGAAAACTTTCACACTAGAAGTCCACCATACAACACATTTTAAAATTAAGACTCTGGAGTGCGTTATTGACATACTACAAAATGATCGAGCCCAAATTCCTAAATGAACGGAAACATTCAGAAACAGTAATCTCTATAACTCTGAATAACTTTGATAACACTATTTGCTAACACACAGATTCCTACCAGCCAATGACTTCATCTTACCATAATCATGGGTAGGTCTATGCTTTGATTGTCCCACCCAATAAAATTCACGCGTAGGATATGTCCTACTTGTCTCACCGGCTCCCGGCGCCACTGGCTACATTTGTCTGTAAACTCAGCCTGTTAATCCTTCGGACTATGTTTAGGTTACGTTGTTGGCCAATCGCATTCAAATCCCGAGGACGTTAGACGCCTTTCACCGCAAGAAGGCCAAGATTGCTGTAGAAGTCGATAGCTTATTGCGCATTTAAAATCCCTCTGCAGCGAGGACGCTTTTCATTTCCTGCGCCAACTTTGAAGCTTCCTCAGTCGTTTCATCGTCAGCAAGCATATCGTCATTGTAGTGCTTTCGCAACGCATATGGCATCGGATGTTTGTGGGAACTCGCTTTCGAACGTTTTGCGTTGACGTTTTTGACGGGAAAGGGTCGTTTGGCCGAAACTCATTCGACCGAAAGCCATTTGGCCGAATGCCACTAGGCCGAACAAACCATTAGGCCGAAACCCATCTAGCCGAAAGGGTCATTTGGCCGAAAGGGTCGTTTGGCCGAAAGGGTATTTTGGCCGAAAGGGTCATTTGGCTGAAAGGGTCATTTAGCCGAAAGTGTCATTAGACCGAAAGGGTCATTTGGTCGAAAAGGACATTTAAGGATTAGGATTTAGGGTTAGGATTCTTGTTCCGTTTTGGAAAGCAGTTCAACGACGTATACTGCCTGAAGGCACTATATTGCTCCATTGTGCGTCCTATTTTGGAGGTTTCGTCTGCCGTCTGGTCCCCATATTACCAGAATGAAATTCAACGAAATGAAGCTCTACCCGCTAAATCTACCCAGTTATCCTAGTCGATGTAAGCTGATTAATCTGGATCTGCTTGAAGCGAGGCGGAACGTGGTAATCTGTTTTATCGGCGATTTGTTACAAGATCATACAGATTATTCTTCTCTGCTAAGTGTGTTTAACATAAACAACCGTTGTCGCAATCTTCGCATGCACTTATTTTTTAGTATGCCCACCGCAAGAACCAGCTATGGGTTACATGAACCGTTGCGTAGTATGTGCCGCTTGTTTAATGCATGTTATTTTGTGTTCGATTTTAACGTGTCTAGGGAAACAAATAAGTGTAGTTTCAAACGTATTTTATATTAGATTTATCTATATAGTGTAGTTCTGAAGTCATTGGGGTATAATTTTATCTGTTGGCCTAAATAAATAAATAAAAAATGAGACATATTAAAGATA
Source organism: Armigeres subalbatus (assembly GCF_024139115.2). Taxonomy (NCBI): domain Eukaryota; kingdom Metazoa; phylum Arthropoda; class Insecta; order Diptera; family Culicidae; genus Armigeres; species Armigeres subalbatus. Next base: position 288,127,022 of record NC_085140.1, on the reverse strand, counting down.
GTAAATTTTTCGATAAATGGCACCCTTTTCCCCATAGTGCGCTGGCTGCTAATCCTCTACAGCCCAGTATGTCAAAAACGGGGAAGGGTCGTTTGGCCGAAACCCATTCAGCCGAAAGCCATTTGGCCGAATGCCACTAGGCCGAAAGTTGTTTGGTCAAATTACCATTTGCTTACTTCGATTTGTAGCTTAGCTTAGCTTGATTAACTGTTCCCATCGTAGTTGCTAGTCGTGATTGGCCGAGAAACGACAAATAATGCACAGCTCACCAATTGGATAGTTTTCTCGGGACTAGAAAGCTATTTTCACTGTACATGCTTCGGAGTTTCTTTAATTCAAGACCAATAACGATGCCGGCCACGTCCTCACAGTCAGGATAAGGATTAGGATAAGGGGAGGAAAATTAGTTCATTGCTACAAGAGACCGAGGAATCCTCTGCATCTCCATGAGCGCACTGGAAAGGAATATTATGTTAGTTGAGAAGACAATATATTGGAAATCGCCTTGGTAAGCGACTGATTATTTCTTTTGAACGACGCCATATTCATGATGATACAAAAACGGAAAAGTAACGCATGTCTAACGTATTTTCCCAAAGACTGATTCGATATCTTAACTACTTCGCGACGACTAAAACACGCACTGCACACGCTTGCTCGATGGCTACTGCAAACCATTGAAGATCGCGCTTGTTTCGACCGGAGCAAAGCACAATACGTACACATGAGTCACCGAATACCAGATAGATATTTTATCAAACGTTTTATCTGAACATTTCTTAACGGCTATTGGCGTCAATAGTTCACTTTCCCGGCTCTTGAATGCGTTCCCAAGTCACACGTTGTCCAGAGCAATAAGGGTCCGAGGTGCTACATCTGTATATGAATCAAAAGGAATTCTTCCAGATAGATAGAAATGATTAGTTATCCTTTTTTAGGAAATCTGTAGAATTTTACCACCAGAAGCTTTTTCATCACGACTTTTAAGACATTATTCTCTCAAAAATTCTGAAAATTCCTTCTTCAAGTATCCTCTTCCTAGATTTTTATGTGGTCAATCAATTTAGGAACGTCACTGTTTGTGATTTTTTTTCGACATATTTCATTTGGGGTCTCCAGCTAACGAAGGATTCCAGGTCCGGTCTAGGGTTTTGAACACTAAATAGAACACCAAATATAAAAGCAGGCCAAGTTTCAGTTGAAATGTAGAGCCATCGAACAAGAAGGAAAAGATTTCACTTGGATTTGGATGCAGATTTGAAAATATATGGTTGCGCGCTACATTGTGGACTGCAAAATATATATTTCTATGCATTGAACTACTCAAATCAATCCAACAAAGCCATTACGAAATTTTCCTAATGTAAAGTCCAAAAACGTTTGGTCATCAACAGTGTTGTAAAATGTCATTTGCATTCTTTTTCATAATTTTCCCAGAACTTTTTTCAGTTGTTAGCTATCAACTATCAAGTATGGCGAACTTATAGCGCTTAAATGTGGCTACAACTTTGTCCAACAAGAAATTGCTGTAAATATGTAATCTGGGGCGTGGGAGGCAAAATGTCATTCAAATGACATGTCAAATGACACGTGACATTTTGGAGAGATTTCACTCTCTAGCCTCAGATGTTATATTTAGAGTAATGTAGCTTTGGACAAAAGTATAGCACTACTCAAGCGTTATGCGTGCATCTAATTTTGAAGTAAATTTGGCTTCCAAAGAAAGTTATGAACAAATTAGTCAAATGACATGCAGATGACATTTTACAAGCCTGGTCATCAATTCACATCTTGGAAATATCACAGCCATCAAAAAGTTTCCTGGGGATCCCGCTTCGTGACAGAAATGATTAGGTATCATAAATTATTTTTCTACAGCTACATCTTGATTAGTTGTATATCCTAATATCTAGTAATATCAGAGTATAATGTTGATAATCATTTCGTTATATATTGAAATAGGTGTACTACTCCAAGCCAATTCATCCCGCTGGTTGGTTATGTCTACACTTCTATCCTGTTGATGCGGGTGCTTCCTGACAATCCTGATGATCTGACAAACTACCCCTGAGCAGGTATATATTACCGAAAATAAAATCATCTTCCTCACAGGTTTTTCCGAAGCCCATGAGGGAGATGCAAGGCTATAAAAGAAACCGTTTGAAAGGGAGCTAGGTTCGAATCCTGGCCCGTTCTAGAATTATGTTCAACTTTTCCAAACAGGAGTATTCGTTCCAGCGAAATGATATACAATATGCAAAATAGTAACTTGGATCGCATAAAAAAGCTGTGTGATGGCAATGTCGCGGTTGGGAGATACAGTTCCTTTGAATGAAGACGAATAAGGATAGTATCATCCCCTAGAGGCCTCCGCAAACATCGAACTTCATTATATTATTTCATCAAACAACGAACTTGAACGTGGGCGATAATCGTGCCATATTGCCAGATGTGTTTTCTGACTGTTGCAAAGCTTTCCACTGTGGATGACATCCAGCCATTCTCCTACCCTCATCACATCACATCCAGTATCGAACATAAAAGCAACAAAAAAAGAAAGCCATATCCTTGATCAGACTCACGGCATCAAATGTAGTGTCTATATGAGGTAAAACATAGAATGTGGATCAGCTTTTGTTTTTATTATTTCTTCATGGCTTTTCAACCGTTCCAGGCAAATTGAACCTTTTCACGAAACAAAATGAAAACACAACCATTCTAGCTTAAAACTCAATAATGCTTTGATGGACGAAAACAAGTCAAAACCCAACCAACCCATTCGTGCACACTAGGGTTGCTTCTTACGCGGATAGAATTCATCAGTTTCTCGGCATCCCTCAATTTTAACAACATTTTAAATATAACCTGATTTTTCTTCATTTTTTCGTGGATTATTATTTCATTAAATCCAAAAGCCAAAAACAAATAAAAACAAACCGCGTAGAAAGTGATCCCAGTGTAATGTGGTTCGCAGCAATGAGTGAAACTTTTACCGAATAAAAGCTTTTCTTTCACATATGAGTGGCTTTCTGTCTATACGACGTAATATGCTTTCAAAGAAATTAATGAAAACGTAGTCCTTCTGTCATTCCCGAAACAAAGGAGTATTTATGACATTTACTCTAAAATAGAGAATAATCCTTTCGGATTTCGTTCTTATTGTTAACTAATGAAAACTTTAGAATACTTGGGCCTCCTTTTTCCCGTGACAATATCGTGCTGTTCTGCATTGGATCTGACTTCAACATCGCAACCGTGGGTGAAACTATGTACCTTTTCTGTAGAGCAACTTTTCGCTGCCCGATCAGTATCGGGCAATTTGAATTGAAAAATGGCTCGAGGCAGTAACTTTTCAACGAAAAACTCTGTGTAGTTGCGGTTTTTGCTGGTTCTGACACGAAACCGAGCATTGGATTTCCCTTGCAGAACAAAGGGTAAGGCTTTATTAAATTTCAAGTGATTTACTGATCTAGGTGAAATGTATCACAAATAAAATAGCAGTTCCATAAAGTAGTAGATATTGTGCTTAAAACCGAATATACCAAATAAAGAAAACTGGGTGACCTACTAGTGTTACTAGTTTCCATGAAAGAATTTCAATTTCATCAATAATTACCAGAAGTTCAACAATTCCATGCAGAAAAGAAAATTTTCCGGCAATAAATTAAAATCTGCAATAAGTAATAACGAAAATGTTCAATTAAATTGTTTTTATCTTTTGCTTATCCTCAATTTTATTATTTGTCAATAATTTTACTGCAAAATCCTATTCATGTATTGGGTTTATTTAACAAAAAAAAACGCTAACAGTAGTACCTTTTTAAAATACACAAAAGTGGAAGATCAATCAAACAAATGCGCCAATTTTTGTCCTGTTTACGGTCCAACCTAAGTATCAAACACCGCTTCCATCGCCATATCCCAAGGCATTAAAGTTTAACAATTTCTCAATTAGCAAAGCATCCTAATCTTGTTTTCAACAGTTGAACCATCCTCACTCGAAGCCTATACAGTGACGAAGACGAACTCAAACAACATCTGTTTACACTTGAAGGTGCGTAAACTAACCCCAGGCAGGTGGGTGGTGTATGTAAATTCGATATATGGTGCTCTCGGAAGAACCTGCCCACGACCTGCCAACCAGCCTGGTTGATGTTTACAGAGGAAATGAGAATTGTTCATCTCAGTCTTCTGTGAAATTGCCGGGAACGACACCCACCGATCTTCTTCTTTTGCCTTATTAGCTTTACAACCCCCAACTGACACAATGCCGTCTCACAGTTTAGTATCCATTGAACACTATCATAGTTAATAATTATTTTCAACCCATAAAAAATACTCCAGTCTGGGATCCGAACCCAGCTGACTCAAATTTGGTCTTGCTTTGAAGCTGCGTATCTTACCGGACCCCATCACCATAATGATGTTTGGAATTAATTGATTTTTGTTTTCAGAAGGATTGAAAATGAAATCCAGTTATTATTTTGGGCAAAACACATTTTCTGAATAAATCGCAGCATTAACTTCTGATACAAGCCATGTCGAAAAATATAAGCAGCATTCAATGTAAGGTCAGAGTTCATACATTTGATATCTCTTCCGCTTTTTTTCACCTACATCTAAATTGTCTTGAAAACTACATGATAACGGTACAATAAGCTGGCAGCTGACAAAAAAATAAATAAAAAATCATTGTCTGTAGACATCGGCGGAAGTGATGCTACTGTCATAAACTAGTCCGGGATTGTAATTCCTTTGAAATTACTAGCATTGCTCTGCTCAGCATGACGAAAATAACTTCAATAAAGGCAGAAAACCTCCTAATTAATCAAAATGATAACTTTTCCCTTGTGCAGTAATGAAGTCTATGTGAAAAAATAAAAAAAAATCAAAGTCAAGTTTGAAGGTTTCATACTTTGCCTTTCTAAAATACTAATAGTAAGAAAAGCGGAGTAGCATGGACTATGTCCAAGGGCTTGACGATGTCTCCCCAGACCGTCTGCGAGTTGTGGTACCTGCATGGGCAGGCTCCGCCAAAGCGACCGTGAGTCGCTCAAAGCGCACATGCCCAAGTCCTGGTGTTTGGTGGGACGCTAAACCAGGACTGCCCAGGGTGCGGCCCTCGGCTCAATTTGTGATGGCTCGCGGCGTGTAAGAAAAAAATACTTAAAATCGGCCCGCATGCTGTCTGGCTCGATAAAATTCTTTTTAGTATATTATTACCTATTTATTATTAATAACCGTATAGGTTACCACTGACTGGTTGAAAAAAATTCCAACATCCTTCACAATGTGGTTGCTTTTTACGGATGGATTTAATCAATACCAGATTATTCTTTGATATTTTTTATTTTTCGTAGGACGAACTCAATGTTACATTGAATCAAAAGGTCAGCAACGAGCAGCAATGGAATACATATCGTCTGTTGTTGACATAGTGTACCCTAAGAAAAAAGTCTTCCTCAGCTTGGACTCTCATTTGAAAACATAAGTGAGCTCATAACTGAGATCACCATCAATGATGCAAAAGAACACCGCCGTCGTAACACTTCTAAGAATGGAAAAGCAATCACAGGATGCACCACTTCGGGACATCAAAATCGTCATGGGTGACATGAACGTTCAGGTAGGAAGGGAGGAAATGTATAGACCGGACATCGGACCGAATCGTCTGCATACCGCATCGAACGACAACGGCAGCCTTTGCAGCCTCCCGCGGAATTATAGTCCGAAGCACCTTCTTTCCCCGCAAAAATACCCACAAGGCCACATGGGAATTACCAAACCAAGAAACGGAAAAACCAAATCGACCACGCTCTAATCGACGATAAATTCTTCTCCGACATCACGAACGTACGCACCCCTACCGCAGTGCGAATATTGTATCCGATCACTCGTTGCAGTATGCCTGCGCTCAAAACTCTCGACGATGTACAACTCGCGTCGAAGTCGAACGCCGCGGCTAAACATTGGGCGGCTCAGCAGCTGGAAGTGGCACTGGCAACGAAAGTGCAACTAGGCGCAGCGTCTCTTGAAGATGGCTGGAGAGAAATTCGATCCGCCATTGGAAGCATTGCAATCGCTGCACTAGGCACGGTGCCCCCGGGTTAGAGAAGCGACTGGTATGACAGCGAATGTGTGTGTTAATTGAGGAGAAGAATGCAGCATGCGCGAGATTGCTGCAATACCGCGCGAGGGCGAACGAGGCACGATACACACTGGTGCGGAACAAACAAAACTCAATTTTCCGGAAAAAGCGCCAGCAAGAAAATCGAGACCGTGAATAATAACGCACGAAAATCCTATGAGAAGCTAAACCATTCACATAAGGGCCACGTGCCACAGCCCGATATGTGTAAGGACATAAACGGGAACCTCCTAACGAACGAGCGTGAGGTGATCCAAAGGTGGCGGCAGCACTACGAAGAGCACCTGAATGGCGATGTGGCAGATTACGGTGGCGGTATTGTAATGAACCTGGGATCACGCGCGCAGAACATACGACTTTCGGTTTCGAATCTCCAGGAAATCCAGGAGGAGATCAGCCGGCTGAAAAACAACAAAGCCCCTGGCGTTGACCAACTATTAGGAGAGCTGTTTAAATACGGTGGTGAAGCACTGGCTAGAGCGCTGCACTGGGTAATTACCAATGTTTGGAAGGATGATGTTCTGCCACAGGAGTGGATGGAAGGTGTCGTGTGTCCCATCTACAAACAGGGCGATACACTGGATTGTAGCAACTACAGCGTAATCACTTTGCTGAACGCCGCCAAATTTTTTGCTGCCGACTAACAGAGTAGAGAGTTCGTGGAGCAGTACCAGGCGGGAGTTATGGGTGAATGCTCTACCACGGACCAGGTGTTCGCCGTACGTCAGGTATTGCAGAAATGCCGCGAATACAATGGTCGTGTCTGTTATTCAACATCGCTTTGGAGAGAGTAATACGAAGGGCAGGGATAGGCATATGTGGTACAATTTTCACGACGTTCGTCTAGTTATTTGGTTTCGCTGACGACATAGATATTATGACACGTAACTTTGAGGGAGGAAGCCTACATCAGATTGAAAAGCGAAGCAGATCGGACTAGTTATCAACACGTTGAAGACGAAGTATATGATAGGAAGAGGCTCAAAAGAGGACACCGTAAGCCACCCACAACGAGTTTGTATTGGTTGAAGAATTCGATTGAATATAGTTCGCCGCCGTATCAACCGGTAGTTCTCTACGGACACGAGGCCTGGACGATGCTCGTGGAGGACCAACGCGCACTGGGAGTTTTCGAAAGGAAAGTGCTTCGTACCATCTATGGTGGGGTGCAGATGGCGGACGGTACGTGGAGGAGGCGAATGAACCATGAGTTGCATGAACCATCCTTCGTTCATACCGCAAAAATCGGAAGACTACGGTGGGCCAGGTACGTAGCCAGAATGTCGGACAGTAACCCGGTGAAAATAGTTCTAGACAACGATCCGAAGGGGACAAAAATGCGAAGTGCACAGCGAGCAAGGTGGTTCCCAATTATTATTATTTATCAGACTAAGGCCGGAGTGGCCTGTGCTGCACATAAAAGTCTTCTCCATTCAGCTCGGTCCATGGCTGCACTTCGCCAACCACGTAATCTGCGGAGGGTCCGCAAATCGCCCTCCACCTGATCAATCCACCTTGCCCGCTGTGCACCTCGCCTTCTTGTTCCCGTCGGATTTCCATGTGGCCTTGTGGATATTCTTGCGGGGGAAGAAAGTGCTTCGGACTACCATTCCGCGGGAGGCTGCAAAGTTTATGCATCGTTGGCCGTTCTCGTTCGATACGGTATGCAGACTATCCGGTCCGATGACCGGACTATACATTTCCTCCCTTCCTACCTGAGCGTTCATGTCACCGATGACGATTTTGACGTCCCGCAGTGGGCATCCATCGTATGTCTGCTCCAGCTGCGCATAGAACGCTTCTTTCTCGTCGTCGGATCTCCCTTCGTGTGGCCAGTGCACGTTGATGATTCTATAGTCGAAGAAACGGCCTTTTATCCTCAGCTTGCACATCCTTGCGTTGATTGGCTGCCACCCAATCACGCGTTGGCGCATCTTTCCCAGCACTATGAAGCCGGTTCCCAGCTCGTTGGTGGTGCCGCTCGATGCCCGCTTTTCCACACTTTCTGACCTGTCCAGCAGATTTCCTGCAGCGCTACGACATCGAAGTTGCGGGGATGTAATTCATCGTAGATTATCCTGTCGCAACCTGCGAAGCCTAGCGACTTGCAGTTCCATGTTCCAAGCTTCCAATCGTGATCCTTTATTCGTCGCCTAGGCCGTTGCCGATTGTATCGAGTCGTATTATCTTCTATGTCGTTCGTAATAGTTGTTTTTAAAGGCGGCTTATTGGGCCTGCGCAAACCTCCTGTATCATCGGAGGGCCGTCGTGTCAGGGCTGTTTAGCGTCCCACCTAACAACAGGACTTAGGCTTGTGCGCTTTGAGCGCACACGGTCGCTTTGGCGGAGCCTACTTGCGGATTCATGCAGCTTTTTATAGAGGTTTAACAGGGCTCACTGTCAAACCCCACCACATCCTAGGCAGGCGCCACAACTCACAAGATGGCCTGGGGAGAGATCGTCAAGCCCTTGGACATAGTCCCTGCTGCCCCCGATCAAGTGGAGGACGATTTGCGGACCGTCCGCAGACTGCGTGGTTGGCGACGTGCAGCCATGGACCGAGCTCAATGGAGAAGACTTTTATGCACTGCACAGGCCACTCCGGGCTTAGTTTGATAATAAATGAATAATAAGTTGGCACAGACACAGCGTTTTGAAGTACTCTCAGCATCATTGGAGTGTATGTGTGTTTGCACACAAAAACCGAAAAACATTAGCCTTATTTTCATATTCTTTACCGATTTTCTCGCAACAAGTTGCAAACTCAAGTAAATCACTTTTAATAAACGATCGTTCTCCTTTATTTCGGAAATTTTTGAGGATTGTGATGTCCTCCACTGAAAGCCAGTCGAGTGGCTTCAGTGGCGATTCGGCCGATAAGTCGTGGTAATCGCTTTTCCACGCTTGGAGACTCTCAAAGTCCATCCAACTGGGAGCTACTATTCGGCTTCTTGATTCGGTTGACCTCCGATCAAAGATACTCAAATGATGATGATACCATCCATTACGTATAGCTACGTAACCTCATATTTTTTATGATATTTCGGTTTGAATTTTTGTTATTTTCGCTTGTTATTTTTACTCTTATTTCAAACAAGTTAATATCATGTTTTGTTATCAATATCACGGCTTCTACCCGGGAAGTAATTCGAACAGTGCTAAGTTCCAAAAAGCGTGTCTACAAAATTGTACACATACACACCTACATACATCATCTCGGTTCGTTGAGCTGACTCGATCGGTATACAACACTATGGGTCTCCGGGCTTCCTATCAAAAATTCGTTTTTGGAGTGGTCATATGGCCTTTCGATACAACTTTGTTGTACTTTGTTGGATCAACCCAAAAAATAAGATTACTTATCACACAATTATAGGTACAAGGTTTGTTCAAAAATTAATGTTGATTTTATGTTCCTAATTTAGGCGAAAAATAAAAGCAAATTCATACGAAGATTTTATTAATCAGCAGCAAATTTAGTCAAGAACAAGATACCTAACACACAAGAAGTACAGTCCCTCCACAATCATTGGTCACACACAGATAATAGTCACTTCTCTGTTTAACAACTCATTCGTGTACAATTACAACAGAATCAACAAAGATTTTCTCTTATTTAGTTTATATACATTTAGGCTATATCACGCGTGGAATTAAGCTAATAATGGCGTTCCATTTATGTACATCTGTAGCGTAAAGTTCATTGAATTTTTCTATCTGCGTAGCGTACAAATTGACAACATTCAGAGAATATTACACAAAGTTTATAAGCTCTAAATGTGCTACTTTTCTGATTTTTCGAGTGAAAAATGGTTCCCGTTAAAAAAGGTAATATCCGTTTAATATAATTTTCAAAGTACGATGCATCACTAAATTTCAGTGAACTACGTGCAAAATAAAAGTGATCCATTGTTGTGCTAACAATTGCTCGTTTTCACAATATTGTGGGTCATCTTGTCGTGTTAAATACAGAGCTAGTTTACTTCAACCGGTAATTAAATGATTCTGCATTGCAGCATCCACAAACAAAAATCCTTCGCTCGGAAGCAGTACTCTCCGGAGAATTTGGAACGTGCTATTGAAGAGGCGCAAAAAAGTCTCATTTTCAACTCTTCAACGATACATACAGGGGATGTCCAAAATAACTGGGATAGGCAAATTTTGGGCATATTTAGATGTGTTGTAACTATGTCAATTATTATCCGATTTTGATAATTCAGGGATGCCTGAACTAGAAATTTAATGTAGTTTCATCATATGTCCATGGAACCGATCATGACCATCGGATACCGGAGATGTTCCGGGTTTTTCGAAGGTAGGTTCAGAACCGTGAATTTGTGGTAGGTATTAGGATTAGTTGTGGTTAAAAACAGAATAATATTAGTAACCATAAATAAAGTAGGGCTCTTTCTGATTGGAACCATATGTTAAAATTCGAAATCGGACCAGGATCAAGTGAGATATGGCCATTTGCTTAGAATCGGTGCCGATCGGGACTTTTAAAAGGGACCAGGACACAAATTCATTTGAATCAAGCTTTTTCACCAATTTTCAATTATGATTACATTCCACAAGTCTTCTGATACGTCAATAATGAAAAACCAATTAAAAAGACGGATCCTAAAGTTGCTGGGGTGCCCCCGGGGAACCTGTAGAAGAGGACATTTCAGTTTTAGCGCCAAAACTGGTCATTCGACGGTTCGTTTTTCATGGTTTTCTATCAGGAAGCGATGTATGAATATAAAATGGACCATTGATGGCTTTGACCGATTCTGGGATCTACGGATTGTCCCCGGGGAACCTGTAGAAGGGGACATTTCACTTTTAGCGGCAAAACTAGACCATTGGCGATTTTCCGCTTCCGGGGCCCACAGATTGTCCCTGAGGATCTTGTAGAAGAGGACATTTCAGTTTTAACACCAAAACTAGTCATTCAACGGCTCGTTTCTCATGGTTTTCGATCGGGAAGCATTCTATGAATATAAAATGGAACATTGACGACTCTGACCGCTTCCGGGACCTACGGATTGTCCCCCAGGGATACCTGTAGAAGGGGACATTTTAGTTTTAGTGCCAAAACTGGTCGTTCGACGGTTCGTTTTGCATGGTTTTCTATCAGAAAGTGAGATATGAATATAAAATGGACCATTGATGGCTTTGACCGTTTCCTGGACCTACGGATTGTTCCTGGGGAACTTGTAGAAGGGGACGTTCCATATTCTGCGCCAAAATAAGTCATTCGAGGGTTCTTTTTCAAGGTTTTCGGTTAAGAAGCGAGGAATAAATATTGAATGAATTATTTACGATTATGATCACTTCCGGAACCTGTGCATTGCTCCAAGGAAATCTGTTGAAGGAAACATTTCAGTTTTAGCTCCAAAACAAGTCACTGGACGGCTTTTTTTTCATGGTTTACTATCAGGAAGCGCAGTATGAATATAAAATGGACCATTGATGACTCTGACCATTTCTAGGACATACCAACTGCCCCAGGGGAACCAATAGAAGAAAGCATTCCAGTTTGCGCTGTTTTTCATGGTTTTCGATCAGGAAGCGATGTTTGAATATAGGACCTACGGATTGTTCCAGGAAAGCCTGTAGAAGAGAACATTTCAGTTTGAGCGCCAAAAGAAGTCATTCGACGACTCTTTTTTCATGGGTTTTGATCAGTAAGCGAGGTATGCATATAAAATGGAGCACTGACGATTCTCACCGCTTCCGTGACTTATGGATTGACTTAGCGAAACCTGTATAAAAGGATATTTCAGTTTTAGCAGTAAAACCAGTCATACTCTATTTGGCGCTAAAACATAAAGGTCCCCTTCTACGGGGAGCAACCAGTTGGTCCCGGAAGAAGTATATTCATACCTCGCTTCCTGATTAATAATGAATACTAAGCTGTGATGCCAATGAAGAAGAAAAACAAGCTTCCTGGTAGAAAACTATTAAAAAAGAAACGTAGAATGACTAGCTCTGGCGCAGAAATTCATCCTGCTGCAGGTATCCCTTGGGTAATCTGTTGGTTCCGGGAGCAATCAAAGTAGTCAATGATCTATTTTATATTCATACCTTGCTTCCTATTCGCAAACTATGAGCTACGATCAGTCGAATAACTAACTTTGGTGCTAAAACTGAAATGTCCCCTTCTACGGGTTCCCTGGCGGACAATCCGTAGGTTCCCGAAGCGGCCATAGTCGTCAATGGTCCATTTTATATTCATACCTCGCTTCCCGATCGGAAACCATAAGGAAAGAGCCGTTGAATGGTTAGCTTTGATGCTTGAACTAAAATGTCCTCTTCTACAAGATCCCGGGGAAAATTTTTAGGTCCCGGAAGCGGTCAAAGCCGTCAATGGACCATTTTATATTCATACCTCGCTTCCTGATAGAAAACCATGAAAAACAAACCGTCGAATGACCAGTTTTGGCGCTAAAACTGAAATGTCCCCTTCTACAGGTTCCCCGGGGGCACCCCAGCAACTTTAGGATCCGTCTTTTAATTGGTTTTTCATTATTGACGTATCAGAAGATTTTTGGAATGTAATTATAATTGAAGATTGGTCAAAAAGTTTGATTCAAATGAATTTGTGCCCTGGTCCCTTTCAAAAGTCTAGATCGGCACCGATTCTAAACAAATGGCCATATCTCACTTGATCATGGTCCGATTTCGAATTTCAACATATGGTTCCAATCAGAAAGAGCCCTACTTTATTTGTGGTTACTAATATTATTCTGTTTTTAACCACAACTGATCCTAATACCCACCACAAATTCACGGTTTTGAACCTACCTTCGAAAAACCCGGAATATCTCCGGTATCCGATGGTCATGGTCGGTTCCATGGACATATGATGAAACTACATTAAATTTCTAGTTCAGGCATCCCTGAATTATGAAAATCGGATAATAATTGACATAGTTACAAAACATCTAATTATGCTCAAAATTTGCCTATCCCAGTTATTTTGGACATCCCCTGTACAATCTCCTCCCAAAAACATAAAAACCGGCCCTGTTACAGTTTTGTCGGCGTCAGAAGAAGGACGGATCAAAACATGAGTTCTCTACATGTCTAGGGCTGGTTTTCCAATGAGTCATCCAATGAGTTATCATGCTGTCATGGACTATGCGGAAAAAATCCGGAAGAAGCGAGGCATTCCCAAAACGTTTCCATGTAAGTTTGCGTTAATTATTAAATGTTTCCCTATACAGACAAGTCTCTTACAACAATTTCAGTATCACCGTATTGTATAAGACTCGACTGTACATGCAATAAATAATTATATGTATATTGATTTTGTGAAACCTAATCTTCTGTAATTTCAACAGGCAAAAACTGGACCCAACGATTCTTGGAAAGACATCCGGAGCTGACAAAGTCTTGAGACAACATCTTTTGGCACAAAGTAATGCAAAGGTTACTAAGTTGAATTTCTGCTCACTGCTAAAGACATCGCTTGATAACTCTCTCCTAGGGACGTAAATGAACTGGATTTTAGTCAGTTACCAACGAATGCGAACCGAGCATGTATGGACAATGAAGATAGTTCTAGTAGCGTGAATGGAACAGGAAACAATGAGCCTGAACAGAATGAGTTTTTTATTCAATTGTACCACATTGAAAAGAGACTCAGTGAAGATCAGCTGAAATGATTCGCATTGAACTGGAAAAAGCATTTTTATTACGGCTCGTTGGATGAACTGGCGCTCTTCAACTACTGGAAGTCTATTGAAGACAAGTCACAAGGTCTAATGTTCACAGAGCCACTTCAGCAATTTCAAAGTATAATTGTAATCAGGGCCGGATTTATGGAGGGGACCGGGGGGGGGCGTGGCCCCGGGCCCCCTTCCGGCTAAATCCGGCCCTGATTGTAACAATTAACGATCATGATGAGTCTGTTCCTTCGTTAGAACAATGTGCCGACCAAAGTAAGTAATAACGTATTCTATAGATACCATCGTAACATCACCCTAATTTTTTTTTGTCGATCCACCGATCCGTCCTGAAGTGACCGGGAACGCCAATGAGTATGCAGGAGAGGATTACCCGTTCGATGACGTTTTCATTTGGCCGAAGGTGAAGGATACAAGTAAAAATGTGAAACCAAGACGACAAGAGTGCGTACCGTCAGTTGCAACCAGTAATAGATGGCGAAAATGGTATGATCAGAAAGAAGAAGGACGAAAACAAGAGGAAGAAGCAAAAATAGCAAGTGCTGAAAAACGGAAACTAACTCGAATCCAAAAAGAGGAAGAAGCAATTGAAAAGAAATAGAAGAGAAGAGAAAAAGCGATATAATGAATTATTGCAGCTGGATAAAGAAAACAAACAACCAAGGAAGAAAGTGAGGGCGAAATCTAAAATGGTATAATAGGAGCCAAGCGGGCATCTTGTTTACATGATGGTTGTAATAAATATTCATTAATTCATGTTTCATTTTTGCTTTTTATTGAAGCTACATATGTTGATTTGTTGGATTTTTTTTAAATGAAATATAAAATATATAAAAAATATAAATATTTTCAAATGAAATATTCTATGAGCTGATTGTTATGTGATGCCGTTAAAAAATGATGCCGGAGGTTTTGGGGGGAGGTTATTATTATTATTATTATTATTATGTGACAGTACTTGTCTGGGGGATCGAAAATCTTGAAAAGTAGAGGACGTCATATTTGGATCGCCCCTTAAGTTGATTTCGGCTGATTGAAATGGACTCCTTTTTTGCCTTTCTCGTATACATACTTTTTGTAGATGGCCCGGAGACCCATAGTGTTATATACCGATCGACTCAATTTGAAAAAAAAAGAGTATAATAATTGATTATTAATATCAAACAATCGAAAACTGCGATATGTATAAGGTGACCAGACGTCCCGCGTTTCGCGGGACAGTCCCGCATTTCCGCCATTTGTCCCGCGCTAAAAAGAGACCCGCGTTTCACTTATTTCAAGATAATGTCCCGCGAAATAAAGAAATATTTAAAAAAATAGCAGTAATTTAGTAAAAGTTCTTCAAGAATTTATAAGATTTTGAAAATTTAGTATATTGATTAATCATATTCGATTTTCGTCACATAGCATCACTCTGGAGGCTTGATGAGTGGTCTTTCACCCAACGCCACGGCCACACTCGCATGTGGTTTAAATCTCTTTTCTGCGTCCAAATTATATTTCTTACATCCTAAATAAAATTATCATCAGTAACAAACAGAGTAAGAAAAAGCTAAACATATTTGAAATATAATTTGAACGCACACAGAAAAAAATAATTAAAAATAAACAGCGCTTAAAACTTGACATGCGGAAATTTACGCTATTCTACGCTGAAATGGCCATCTTCCTAACAAGATTGCTTACAACTTGTACGCAATATTGACGATTCACATCAAATATTGTATACATTTAGGCTACATCTCGTGTGGAAGTGCGCTAATAATGACGTTCCATTTATGTGCATGATTTTCAGCGTAAATTTCGGTGGATTTTTCTATCTGTGCAGACAAGAGGTTTCTCCAAGGGTTTATCATATTGTCATCAAGGTCATTTGTATCTTTCCGTCTCCCACAAAATTATAACTGTGGTAGTGCAACGCCGAGCGGCAGCACAAGCACTCACTTAAAACACGTGTTTGTTGGATTCCAATTTTATTTCGTCCTAAACTCTAGCGAGTTTGAAGAATTTTGACAAGCCTGGTTTGGTACATTCTAGGGATCCTAGTCAAATCCTCATGGACACGAGAACGAGGAAAGATGTTTAATTGGATACCTACTAAAAGAGTTATAATAAGTGAAATGGAAGGTTTGAACGTGCTATTGAGGAATATTTTACTCAACCTGCAACAATAACAATGCTTTCAAAGTGAAGAACTGAAATCATTTCAAAATTCAAAGAAATAATATATTTTCGAGATTTTTCGGCTATACAGTCTGATTTATTAGAACAAATTTTTAAATTTTGTTCAACGTTTCGGCATCGGGTTCGATGTCTTCTTCAGGGAAAAAAATGTTTGTTCTTTGTAACGGAACGCCTATCATACTTAACAAAAAGCGATTAATTTTTTTCACCTGGAAGAAGACATCGAACCCGATGATGAAACACTGGACAAAATTTAAAAATATGTTCTAATAAATCAGACTGCATAGCCGAAAAATCTCGAAAATCAACACTACAGTCAACAACTAGAATAATTTAAAAAATAACAATGCTCCTTTGGCTCAAGATCTCTGAATGTAGGCTCCCTAGCTCAACAATTTCAACTCACATCGTGTTCGTATGTTGTTATTATTTCAGTAAAAACTTCACTTGAAATCTGAGCAAGTTCGACGAATTTTAGGTAGCTCGGACCTTTTTTTGTTTCAAGCTTATGGAAAAATTTATGATAAATCGTCTGTCAGTTTGCGGGAAATAATAAAAAAAACCTGAGTAAGATGTAGGCATTTTAAGCTAATTTGAGCGCTCTGCCTAATTTCATAAAACGAATAATAGGATCACTTTGAATGTAAGCTAAATGAATCATGTAACCAATACACAGATAGAAAAATCCACTGAAATTTACGCCAATGGAACGCCATTATCAGCGTAAATACACACGGAATATAGCCTAAATGTATACATTATTCGACGTGAAATGTCAATATTGTGTGCAAGTTGCAAGCAAACTTGTTAAGAAGGACCATTTCAGCATAGAATAGTATAAATTTCCGCATCCCAAGTTTTACGCGCTGTTTATTTTTCATTATTTTTTTCTGTGTACAAACAAGTTTAACCATCAGGAACTCGCACCGTTATAAAAAGTTAAACAGATTAATTCACAATAGAGGTATGATAGTGTGATTGATCCAGGGGCAAGCGAATCCCAGAGGGGTTTATCAAATTTTAATGTTTTGACTCAAGCACATTTTTGAATAACAAGGATTTAAAAAAGTTTGTCCCGCGCTGGCACAAAATATATCTGGTCACATTAGATATGTACTATTTCGTCGATATTTTTTTTAGTGACCCATAATTTGTATTAAATTGACCAACATTTGTAACGTTGGAAATTTCGACCCATATTTGTGTATCAAGTCGATGACAAACTTTTTCAATAATTTTGACATTTAACTGTTAAGAAATCGTTTGGTCTCTATGTGATACAAAAGATAAGACCTTCGGTAGGCATAAGGCACCAAAAGATAATTGGAAAGTGCCACTTTTTCTGGATTACGAATAATTATATTATAGAACAAAGGCTTGAGTGACCCATAATAGTGGGGGGACTGTACTTGTAATAACAAAAACTAACAATTTATTCATTTCTTGAAAATGGTTAAACTGATCCATGTTATCCCCGGATTACGGTACGATTAATATTAATAGAGGTAAAATACAGGTATTATATGATAATAAGTAAAATTAGAAAAAAATATAAACATGGAAAGAAAACAAAATCAACTAAAATAATATGTAAATAGATAATCAAATTATTATCGATGGTAGTTTGTAAAGTTTGTAAAAGTATAATGAAAATGTCAAAATACAATTTTATAAACATGATGGTATATGGCCTATGGCTTAAACTTTAGCTTACTACGCTATGGTTGGGCATATTTATCTTTGTAAATCTTTGTATATTGAATCCATTGGTTATTACGCCAAGTAGTCAAGAACAGCAATAATTGTGCATAATCTTTTAATTATGTCATGAAAAGTCTCGATCGAAATGGGCTTTATTTTCGATAAAGTTTTCCTAATCTGAGCTAGGATGCTTTTTCAGCCCATGGAAGGGTAGTGCATTATTTACTATAAATCATTTGTAAAAGCCGTAAGGTAGACAATTATAATGTGCTGCTTCACATGAAAATCATATGCTAAAATTTGGCAACATGTGCTCCTAATGTTGTCCCAAAAAGTTTTAGATAATCGTAATGCTAATAACAATTGTGCATTCCATATGAATACTAAAATAGTGTGAGGGCCCTCCTTAGTCCTTAGCCGTGCGAAAGCATGCGCGGCTTCAAAACAAGACATGCTGAGGGTGGCTGGGTTCGATTCCCGGTGCCGATCTAGGCAATTTTCGGTTTGAAATTTGTCTCCACTTCCCTTGGCATACAAGTGTTATGGTGTTAGCCTCATGTAACTTGGCTTAGAAACCTCCCAGTTAATAACTGTGGAAGTGCTCAATGAACACTAAGCTGCGAGGTGATTGTTATCCGATCATCCAATGTGCGAAAATATAGGTAGGTCTATTCAGAAAACTACTTTATTGGGCAAAAGAAAAAAAAAACTCTTGCAAAACCTGCCACTTGAGTGGCTGCTAAAAAAACCGGGTGAAAGTGATTGTTCACGTTTTATGCGCTTATCAGTTGAAGAAGTGCATGCATCAAGCGTAATGTAACTACAGAGTCTGTTGAGCGATTCCAAGCAACTGCATCAAAATTAAACAAAATTTTTAATTCATGATTTTCTATTGAGTTGAAACTTTGCACAGTTTTTCAATTTCATCTAAATCGTCATTTTTCGATATCAAATCTTTTTATTGAGTCACGACTAACTTTCAAAAGGGTGTATGTGAAAATGGTTCAAAAATATTCAAAGAGCTGCACAGCAAAAACGGAATGTTCGATTGCTATGATTTTTTCAGCAAAGTTAGACAACTAAATGGTGATTCTTAAAAAAATGTACACCGTAAAAAAAATTTTTATTTTGCTTTAGAAAATATCATTTTTGTCACAAAAACTCAAATATCTCAAAACCCTATCTTTTTACGAACGTAATTTTTTTAAAATTTGGTGATGGTAAACTAATAAACAAAAAAGTTATGACATTTCAAACATTACACAATTTTCACACATAGTAAACAAAAAAACATTTCTCGGGTACTTATTCAAAAGGACGTATGTGATTTTGTAAACAAAGATTCTAACGTTGATTTGTCCAATCTTATGGCGCTCCCACGCAAACCGACACCACTAACAGGTAGCTGAAGGCTTCCCCTTCCTGTATGTGGTGATGGTTTGCGTGGGAGTGCTATCAGATTGGACAAATCGACGTTTGAATCTTTGTTTACAAAATCACATACGTCCTTTTGAATAAGTACCCGAGATTTCCGTGTATTTTTTTTTTCAAGAATCGCAGTTTGATGCTGATTTTATTGTTAAGGGCCTTGCGTGAGTTAAACAAGTGGTTTTTATGATATAAAAATATGACACAAACCCATCTACAGGTTTTACAATAGTTTCTAGGTCACATCTATCCATGGTCACTAGGGTGGTTCAAAAAATCGATTTTGCTCCACACCGCTCATCTGATTCTGTATCATGTTCTGAGTGTCCTCCGAAAATTTGAGCCCATTTGGATTAAAACTGATTTAGCACAAGCCGTTTTAAGTTTGCATGCAAATAAGTATGGGGAAATTTATTTTTTCATTATATTGATTATGGCGCCTCCCCATTAAGCGCAGGTTAAAAGAAAACCTACATAGCTAAAAGGAATACTCAACGGCTTTCACCCAACGAAAACTGCATGTTAATTCATCGCCCCAATAATTAGTAATCGATTTTAAGACAGGTTGCGAATCTTTAGTTATGATCGTTAAACCTCTTTGAGGGCATCACTGAAATGTGCAGTGCAACATAGTAGCCTGAATTTGTGTGTGCTATCTTTCGCGCCACGAGCAGCAATGTTGCCGGTTTAGGAGTTAAGCAATTAGCTCCAGAAAATTACGGTATAGATTAAATTCGATCACTAATTATTGGAACGATTAATTAAGATGCGGCTTTCGCTGAGTGAAAGATCTTGAGTATTCCATTTAGCTATATAGGTTTTCTTTTAACCTGCACGTAATGAGGAAGCGCCATAATCAGTATAATGAAAAAATAAATTTCCCCATACTAATTTGCATGCAAATTTAAAACAACTTGTGCTAAATCAGTTTTAATCCAAATGGGCTCAAATTTTCGGAGAACACCTAGAACATGATACAGAATCAGATGAGTGTTGTGGAACAAAATCGATTTTATTAACCACCCTAATGGTCACCCATTGCTCAAATGATAACTGATCAATATATTTTTCTTCAAACTCAGCGAATAAAGTATTTTCCAATGATGAAGAACCTGGACAATCCGAGCAAGATCGTAGATAGCAATTTGATGTTGTATTTTCACACAAAAGACTACCAGTTAACATTTTAATTAAAATAAGATTAATATTCTCATGGGTTGTGCACACACACACATTATGTGTTCCTGAATTGGAAAGAAGCTTGCATTGCCTTGGCCGAAGGCTTGCAAATGAGGAAAAACCTACTTTAATATTATCGTGAATTTCCTTAAAACGTGTGTACGCTTCTTTCAAAGTCGTCATCATTAATCATTTTTGAATTGCTTGACGCTGTCCATCTTTTTTTACTGATACATAATATTTTTGACCAGGCATAGCTCGACTTACTTCATCATCTTCAAAATATTGAACTACTATTTCTTTTGTCTCATCTGTTAATGCAGTACTAGACCTAGTATTTTTGGTTGAAAGACAGTTATTCTTCAATTGTTTTGCCTCTTTTACTGTATTTCTATTGATTTTGAACTTATCAATGGCATCATGAATAGACCACGAACTTGGCAGCATCGACAAAATCAATAATTTTTCTTTCCTTGTCGTGGCTGCATTCGAGAACCTTTCCTTCATATTTATAATTACCTCATCGTAGTCTGTATTTTCCACATCATCAGGTCTTAATTTGAAGAGGTTTCTTCGTACAGTTTCGTTTATTTCACGGTATTTTTTCTCCGGGTAATAAACGTAGTCCATCTTACTCCATTTAATCGGAGTCACTTTTATCCCAGCTATGCCCTCGTTAAAGCGTTCGATGTTGACCTTTTGGATACACTCTTCTTTCGATTGATTTGTTGAAACAGATTTCGCTGATGGTACGGTGGCAAGGCTCTCAGCACTTGATACTTCTGGCAATTCCTCAGTTGTTGTCGTTTTCGAACTTCCTGCGCTCTGCTCAACCGATGATATACAGAATGCTCTTTTGTCAACGTTTAGACGACAGGACGTGCAAATGCGTAAATTTGTATTCAATGTGGACATTGGAGCATAACCAGTCGCTTTCAGTTTATCTATGGTGCTTTCGGTGACATTTCGTAACTCTTTTGAATACTTTTTTCCATCAAACGGCCTACAACAGTTGAGAAAGCGGCTACCCATGTTGTTCGTTATATTCCAATAAACAAAATCACTTTGTTTTTACTGACTAGTTTGGTGTCATTTGCTTGACTGAACAAAAAAATTACCATAAGATCTTTAACAACCTTAGTGGTAGTATTTTTTTTGCTTTTTCGTGAGCATTGTCATGGTATGTATCTATCATGCATTTGTTGTTGTTGAAGATACCCGTTTCCTCCCGATCATAAAGTCTATTCTCTAAGAGCAAGATTACCGGTGGTGAGTTTAAGCCGTTTGGCAGCGCAGTATCATTACTTGACACTTTACCGGTCGCAACTAAACGCGCTGCTATAACAGTAGCGCGACTGACAGGTGACCAAATATGGTAGCGCGATAAGAGCGCTGCTATTTGATGAACTGTCAACTGTCAAACGTCACCGGTACGGAATACAGCAACCAAATTGAGAGCCGAAAATAGTGACCGATACGGAAACGAGTAACGAAACTAAAATGAAAGACCGATAATGATGCTCTTAGAGGTATATAAATCTTTGATTTTGTAGCTTTTAGCGTGTATATAAATCTTTGATTTTGCAGCTTTTGTCTTAAAAATAACATTTCTGATATATTTCTTATTATCAACAGGTTTCAAAACTATTAAAAGAATTTTTCGCCAGTCACGTACAATGAAAATTATGACATTATCAATACTTTTGACCACAACACTGGATCGTGTCTAAGTTTTTTTATAGATGCTATGAATAATTAAATCAAAATATCATGAAAACAACTTGTTTAAATCACGCAAAGCCCTTAACAAAAATTGTGAAATATTTGAAATGTCATAACTTTTTTGTTTATTAGTTTACCATCACCAAACTTTTATGGTAGATAGCTAATATAATGGACCGTTTTTCCTAAAAAATATAAGTTCGTAAAAAGATAGGGTTTTGAGATATTTGAGTTTTTGCGACAAAAATGATATTTTTAAAGGTAAAAAAAAAATTTGTTTTACTGTGCATATTTTCCTAAGAACTATCATTTAGTTGTCTAACTTTGCTGAAAAAATCATAACAATCGAACATCCCATTTTTGCTGTGCAGCTTTGAAAATATTTTTGAACCATTTTCACATACACCCTTTTGAAAAGTTAGCCGTGACTCAATATGAAGATTTGATATCGAAAAATGTCGATTTAGATGAAATTGAAAAACTGTGCAGAGTTTCAGATATTTTCGAAATGGTCGCTCAGGATCGACTGGCATGCCTCCGTGGAATGCCTCTGTTGTTGAACTGCTACATTAGTAAGTAAAAAAATATAATGCAAAATACGTATTGGGAACAAGCTCTACAAAACGTTGCCAAACCGTGGGCTTTATTTTGATACCGTGGGTAGGGTTTTCCGACACGATTAGACGACAGATAAAAAAGTGAAGAAAACCTAACTAATGGGTTTCAGGGTACACTTCGAGCTTAGAGCGTTACATCCTAGAGTAACATTTCTCCTCCTATTTCATAAAAAAAAACTCGACATACAAACAAAGCATTCTTTGTCATGATAACAAATATTTGCCAGTTACTCAGACGTCTCTCAAATTGATTAGCTATCATTTTCCAGATGGCAAGAATAATATGGAAGTACGTGAAAATACTGAAGAAAACTATTTATTCATAGCAACATAGATGAAAGGTTTGACAACATCAATATTTTCAATATAACGCTCGTTTAGACCCCGCTCAGCAGTGACTGCTAGAAAAGCCATCAAGTGGTGTAGGATGAATTCCCTTTTTAGTTCTAGCGTTTGCTAGAACGTGAGAAATATATGGAAAGATAAAAAGTAGCAGAATGGAAAGGGTATGTGATTGCCCCACAGAAGCGGTAGCTATGTGACCACCAAGCTCATTATTGCTTGACAAACTAAATTCGTTCAGAACATTTTTTTTCTTACCCATTTTTCTCGTAAATGACTTCTGAATAAAAACCTAATAGTCGTGTCGAGGTACTTTGATGATCAACTTGATCGATGAATTGAATCTGAATATTTTAAATGATGAAGCATTCATAAAAACTGCTGTTTGATTTATGCATTGGTTTATTTATTTGTTTTGATGTTCTATCTTTCAAATTAACTTGGAAACAACTGATGATCCGAATAGTAGAGATTGTTTTTCTACAATAGTGGATTTCAATAATTTTATATTAGTTCCTATTACTACACATAGTTCTAACTTATCCAAAAATACTGATTTGGTGAAATACTGATGAGTAATCATTTCATTCCTTAATTAGAATGAATCTATTGCTCCAATTGAAAAGTATGAACAGTTTAAAAACACCCTTATGCAAATCTCAAAGACAAATTGAAACTAATATCTTAAAGAAAAAAATGTCCCATATTCTGGTGGAATAGTGAATGTTCTGCTGTATTGAAATTCATATCTCATACTTTTTTTTCTGTTCAGGACAGTTCTTGGAAAAAAATATTATCCATGGATTAAAAATCTTTATTTGTACTTTGTTTTACCAATTCATGATTCAATATGTGGTGACTCAAATTTCTGTCGATCAATTCCGGTTGGACCTCTAAATTGAATATTCTTATTGATAAAATTAAAAATATATCGATGTTTCGAAAAAAAGAGAATTTGTGCATTTTTATGAAGTATTTTAAAAAGGAAATCACTCAATTGAGCTTTTCTCGCTCTCTCAATATGTATTGTTATAAAAGTGTATAAATCAATAAGCTCATACACTAGTATCAATAATAAAACAAATAAACAGTTTTCATTAAATTCAACAATTACAACGAACACTTGAGAGCCTCCGGATACTTACCACAAGTTTTACTGCCAGCCTTATCGAAAGCCTAAAATACAGCTCAGACATCACTTCTCTCATCACCATGAGTCTCCCGAGTCAGCATGGCATTTATTACCAGCCCGACGGGGTTTGAATGACACGGAAAACCACTGAAATTTAATTCTTCTTTCAACCGTAATAAATAAGCTACTCGTTCCAGCACGGAGCAATAAACGGCATACACATATCACGTTGCGGCGGAAACAGTATTCACACACAACTCACATTTATTCACCCACCCTCAGGTCAGGTGAATTTTGTTTTCAATTAAATGGAACAGCACACAATACTCCCAAATCACGCTTTTCTTGCTCCAGTATGTTTGTTGTCTCCAAATTGTAGTATTTTTTGCGATTTTCTTCTTTTTACGATAAACGTAACACCCGGACCCACTACCACAGCTGCACTTCCCGTTTCAACCAACACCGAGGCAAGGAAGGAAAACAGTTTTCCCACCGTCACGTTCGTTGGGATGCTGCAGAATGCCTCCCAAGCTGACAGCTGATAACGTCCTCGCGGCCGTGTCTCACGTGGACCAAGAGCTATCGAGCTGCTTTCTCTTCGCTTGCTCTCGAAAACTCATCAGCATCGAACGTGTCTCACTCACCACCAGAAAGGATCTCACTTGACTGAAAGCCTACTGGCAAGGATAATCAGCCAGTTTTCAAAACTTTTCTCCGTCGTGTTCTTTTGAACGAATCAACTGCAGGACAATTAGGGTCAATACAGTGTAGTTTATTTCATCGATTTCTGAACCAAATCGCACATTGCACACTGGGAGAGTCATCTGCTCTTGAATAATTTATCACCGCAGCTCGGTTGTGGCACTGGAGCACTCACACCAACAGCAGAGGAGCTGAAAATTTACATTTCCTTTGATTACATGTGCTGTTAAGCACCACTTCACCACTGAGCAGCAGTATCCGTATCCTGGATGATATCTTCAACGCCACATAATTAGAAGTCTAGGCGTTACTATCCAGAAAAAACTGCAGATAAAAAACAGAGCTTAATCAAGTTCACCCAATCTTCTAACTGCTGGAAACAAGTATAGCTCCAAGCACCTCCAAGGATGGCCAATTGGAGACTTTTCCGAATTATCGACCGCTTGCTGATACGGCTGGAGAGAAACTAACCCAAGTGAAGCAACCGGTCCGATTCGAGAGCTCGGCTGCTAAACCGTGATAGGACTGTAATTTCGGTTGGTTGGCTCACTTTCGGGGAGCAGCGGAAAGTGACACGATGTGAGAAAATCGTGTTTGATCAAAATACATATGGAAGGATGACGCCGAGTGAGAATCGTGGTTTTCGTGATAAATTCAATGGGATAATGCTCCAAAACAGTGCCTAGGAAAACTGAATAATGAAGGCTCTGGAACAGTGTGGTATACTGATTGCAGTTTGCGACAATCGTTTATAGGAAGTTAATTTTATACTGGCATTTACAAAAGTTCGTACATTCGCTGGAAATAGGTAACTTGTAAGAGCATTTGAAGGGTTGAAATGCCGAAAATGCGGAGGATGCTGCTCCCCAAGAACGGGCGGTTTTCAACTAGGGGGAGGTTTCTTTCAGTACATTTGTTATTCCGATTTGCAACTAAAACAACAACACTTTCGGATGTTTTTGTGCGTTAACATTCGTTATAGCGTATCGCCCGCCTGTTCCCAACATGGAAGACACGGTGATTAACTTGGCCGCTAGCAAAGTGCTGAAGCGTAGTGCCCTTTCCAAACACCTAATATCACGCAGCGTCTATTCGTCGCTAACAGTCGATGACAAAAATACGATGATAGTAGCAATTACAATCTCTGCAGGTTGAACCGGAGCGGAAGAAGAAGTACTCGAAAAGTTGAATCCACTGGATCTGTGCCAGAAATTCGCCAGGAGATCGCAAAAGGCTTGAAATGCACTTTTCGACTCTGCAGCGAGAGCATCAATAGAAAGGTCCAGATATATGAAATTTTCATAATGAGTTATTCTTGCAAAGTCTCTACGACTCCACGACTCCATGGAAGAGAAGCCCTGTGTGGAACTCGAAAGTTTCAGCCTAAAACCAAAAGCTGTGCACAAAATCGCTTCTTACGCCGCACGTGGCGATGAAGCTGCTCGGCCACTTGAAATTACCTGAAGCTGCTCGGCGCAAAATGTTACAATCTCGTTAACCGAGAGCGATTTGACACAATGTACCAAACGGGAATGGAATCCAGAACTGCCACATACCCTCTGGGCTGCAACGGATCATTGTGACAAGATGGGAGTTAGTCGATCCTATGCACATCAACTGTGGCGACATCGGACCATCCTAAAGGGCTGTCTGAAGCGAACAGAATGCTTAGAAATCAGGAAAAAAAAGCTCCCACCAGGACTCTTCTTAGAATTTCCGCACACAACGAGGTAAACTGGTCGGGGTTCAGCAAAACCGCACCAAGCGGCTTTTTGACTGACTTATGATATTTTGTTCGCAAAAGGAAAACGGAAAGTATTTTATGTCAAATCATGCGTACATTTGTTGTAGGATATGCTCGGTTATGGCGCTGAACGATGCCCGATGCGATTTGTAAATAATGGAACCTGTTACACGAGAACCTTGGTGTAAAAGTTGGAAATTTTTCATTGACGCTTGGTGTGATTTGGCAGAACCCCGGCCAACTATCCGTCCATTCCAGCTCCCCAGATAGCGATTTCAGAATCTTTCACATCTTTCACAGAATCTTTCACTATTGTTTGACAAAAAGGATCATTTGGCCGAATAGGTCATTTGGCTGTAAAAGTCGTTCGATCGAGAATGTTGTTGAGCCGAATAACTTGTAGAGATGCCACTGCTGCCGAAATATTTTGGCGTTACGCCACCACCGACATTTTTGGATAAGTGCAAGGTGGAAGTAGATTCCAAAGGTTTATTGCACGTACAAAGAAAGTATTGCTATAAATGGAGGAGCAATGATGTATAACGACAAGGTTTCGAACTCTGGCACTTCTAAATGGCAGCAGTTTTTCAATAAAGTATTGTGAACCGTAATGCTTAATTTTAAATAAAGTAACAAGCTTATAAAAAGAACAACCCAACACTTGCCACTAAAGGTATGTTACACTAGAAAATCTAGATATCTAACGGAAATCTAACGCAATAATTTAACGATACTTTTAAACGATCAAAGACAGCAGCAGAAGCATTCAAAACTAATTCCGCACCATATGAAAAAAGAGCAACAAAAGCGATTTGAATAGTTTCAGTTTTGTAAAAATATGAAGCTTTCTGTATTTTATTTGATTATTTGTTTATTTATCAAAATAATTCAACTGACAATGAATGTCTAGATGAATATAAGTCAAACTAATTGGTTACGGTTAGCGGTACGGAAAAAGTCTGGTAACCTATGACGAAACACGTCAACTGATAAATTAAAGTCCAAAAAGTTATCTGAAATTCTCGTCATACCGTGGAACATTCGAATTCAAATTTATGTTCTCATCAAGCTTCCCACAAGACTTTGAGGACTTTTGGAGGCTTCCGAGCCTCCTAAAAGAAGGATTCCAAGTCTCTTGATAGGAAATCTCTGAGTCTCTTGAAATAGGACTTTCAAAGCCTATTTAAAGAATTTCGAGCCTCTTAAATGAAGGATTCCGAAGCTCTCTACAGGAGGCTTCCAAGCCTCTTGAAAGAAGGCTCCCGAGCCTCTTGAAAGAAGGTTCCCGAGCCTCTTGAAAGGAGGCTTCCGAGCCTCTTGAAGGGAGGCTTCCGAGCCTCTTGAAAGGAGGCTTCCAAGCCTCTTGAAAGGAGGCTTCCGAGCCTCTTGAAAGGAGGCTTCCGAGCCTCTTGAAAGGAGGCTTCCGAGCCTCTTGAAAGGAGGCCTGAGCCTCTTGAAAGGAGGCTTCTGAGCCTCTTGAAAGGAGGCTTCTGAGCCTCTTGAAAGGAGGCTTCTGAGCCTCTTGAAGGAGGCTTCTGAGCCTCTTGAAAGGAGGCTTCTGAGCCTCTTGAAAGGAGGCTCTGAGCTCTTGAAAGGAGGCTCTGAGCCTCTTGAAAGGAGGCTCTGAGCCTCTTGAAAGGAGGCTTCTGAGTTTTGAAAAGAGGCTTCTGAGCCTCTTGAAAGGAGGCTTCTGAGCCTCTTGAAAGGAGGCTCTGAGCCCTCTTGAAAGGAGGCTTCTGAGCCTCTTGAAAGGAGGCCTGAGCCTCTTAAAAGGAGGCTTCTGAGCCTCTTGAAAGGAGGCTTGAGCCTCTTGAAAGGAGGCCTGAGCCTCTTGAAAGGAGGCCTGAGCCTCTTGAAAGGAGGCTCTGAGCCTCTTGAAAGGAGGCTTCTGAGCCTCTTGAAAGGAGGCTTCTGAACCTCTTGAAAGGAGGCTCTGAACCTCTTGAAAGGAGGCTCTGAGCCTCTTGAAAGGAGGCTCTGAGCCTCTTGAAAGGAGGCTTGAGCCTCTTGAAAGGAGGCTCTGAGCCTCTTGAAAGGAGGCTTCTGAGCCTCTTGAAAGGAGGCTTGAGCCTCTTGAAAGGAGGCTTCTGAGCCTCTTGAAAGGAGGCTTCTGAGCCTCTTGAATAGAGGCTTCTGAGCCTCTTGAAAGGAGGCTCTGAGCCTCTTGAAAGGAGGCCTGAGCCTCTTGAAAGGAGGCTTCCTGAGCCTCTTGAAAGGAGGCTTCTGAGCCTCTTGAAAGGAGGCTCTGAGCCTCTTGAAAGGAGGCTCTGAGCCTCTTGAAAGGAGGCTTCTGAGCCTCTTGAAAGGAGGCCTGGAGCCTCTTGAAAGGAGGCTTGGAGCCTCTTGAAAGGAGGCTGCTGAGTCTCTTGAAAGGAGGCTTCCTGAGCCTCTTGAAAGGAGGCTCTGAGCCTCTTGAAAGGAGGCTTCCCTGAGCCTCTCTTGAAAGGAGGCTCTGAGCCTCTTGAAAGGAGGCTTCTGAGCCTGTTGAAAGGAGGCCTGAGCCTCTTGAAAGGAGGCTCTGAGCCTCTTGAAAGGAGGCTTCAGAACCTCTTGAAAGGAGGCTGCAGAGCCTCTTGAAAGGAGGCTGCTGAGCCTCTTGAAAGGAGGCTGCTGAGCCTCTTGAAAGGAGGCTGCTGAGCCTCTTGACAGGAGGCTGAGCCTCTTGACAGGAGGCTTCTGAGCCTCTTGAAAGGAGGCTTCTGAGGCCTCTTGAAAGGAGGCTTCTGAGCCTCTTGAAAGGAGGCCTGAGCCTCTTGAAAGGAGGCTTCTGAGCCTCTTGAAAGGAGGCTTGAGCCTCTTGAAAGGAGGCTTCTGAGCCTCTTGAAAGGAGGCTCTGAGCTCTCTTGAAAGGAGGCTTCTGAGCCTCTTGAAAGGAGGCTCTGAGCTCTTGAAAGGAGGCTTCTGAGCCTCTTGAAAGGAGGCTTCTGAGGCCTCTTGAAAGGAGGCTTCTGAGCCTCTTGAAAGGAGGCTTCTGAGCCTCTTGAAAGGAGGCTTCTGAGCCTCTTGAAAGGAGGCTTCTGAGCCTCTTGAAAGGAGGCTTCTGAGCCTCTTGAAAGGAGGCTTCTGGCCTCTTGAAAGGAGGCTTCTGAGCCTCTTGAAAGGAGGCTTCTGAGCCTCTTGAAAGGAGGCTTCTGAGCCTCTTGAAAGGAGGCTTCTGGAGCCTCTTGAAAGGAGGCTTCTGAGCCTCTTGAAAGGAGGCTCTGAGCCTCTTGAAAGGAGGCTCTGAGCCTCTTGAAAGGAGGCTTCTGAGCCTCTTGAAAGGAGGCTTCTGAGCCTCTTGAAAGGAGGCTTGAGCCTCTTGAAAGGAGGCTTCTGAGGCCTCTTGAAAGGAGGCTTCTGAGCCTCTTGAAAGGAGGCTCTGAGCCTCTTGAAAGGAGGCTCTGAGCCTCTTGAAAGGAGGCTTCTGAGCCTCTTGAAAGGAGGCTTCTGAGCCTCTTGAAAGGAGGCTTCTGAGCCTCTTGAAAGGAGGCTTCTGAGCCTCTTGAAAGGAGGCTTCTGAGCCTCTTGAAAGGAGGCTCTGAGCCTCTTGAAAGGAGGCTTCTGAGCCTCTTGAAAGGAGGCTTCCTGAGCCTCTTGAAAGGAGGCTTCCTGAGCCTCTTGAAAGGAGGCTTCTGAGCCTCTTGAAAGGAGGCTTCTGAGCCTCTTGAAAGGAGGCTTCCTGAGCCTCTTGAAAGGAGGCTTCTGAGCCTCTTGAAAGGAGGCTTCTGAGCCTCTTGAAAGGAGGCTGAGCCTCTTGAAAGGAGGCTCGAGCCTCTTGAAGGAGGCTTCTGAGCCTCTTGGAAGGAGGCTTCTGAGCCTCTTGAAGGAGGCCTGAGCCTCTTGAAAGGAGGCTTCTGAGCTCTTGAAAGGAGGCTTCTGAGCCTCTTGAAAGGAGGCTGCTGAGCCTCCTGAAAGGAGGCTGCTGAGCCTCTTGAAAGGAGGCTGCTGAGCCTCTTGAAAGGAGGCTGCTGAGCCTCTTGAAAGGAGGCTGCTGAGTCTCTTGAAAGGAGGCTGCTGAGCCTCTTGAAAGGAGGCTTCTGGGCCTCTTGAAAGGAGGCTGCTGAGCATCTTGAAAGGAGGGGTAAGAGCGTAGTGAACGGAGGTCGCTGAGCCATTTGAAAGGAGGCTGCTGAGCCTCTTGAAAGGAGGCTGCTAAGCCGCTTGAAAGGAGGCTGCTGAGCTTCTTGAAAGGAGGCTGCTGAGCTTCTTGAAAGGAGGCTGCTGAGCTCTTGAAAGGAGGCTGCTGAGCCTCTTGAAAGGAGGCTGCTGAGCCTCTTGAAAGGAGGCTGCTGAGCCTCTTGAAAGGAGGCTGCTGAGCCTCTTGAAAGGAGGCTGCTGAGCTCTTGAAAAGAGGCTGCTGAGCTCTTGAAAGGAGGCTGCTGAGCCTCTTGAAAGGAGGCTGCTGAGCCTTTCTTGAAAGGAGGCTGCTGAGCCTCTTGAAAGGAGGCTGCTGAGCTCTCTTGAAAGGAGGCTGCTGAGCTCTTGAAAGGAGGCTGCTGAGCCTCTTGAAAGGAGGCTGCTGAGCTCTTGAAAGGAGGCTGCTGAGTTTTCTTGAAAAGAGGCTGCTGAGCCTCTTGAAAGGAGGCTGCCGAGACTCTTGAAAGGAGGCTGCCGAGCCTCTTGAAAGGAGGCTGCCGAGCCTCTTGAAAGGAGGCTGCAGAGCCTCTTGAAAGGAGGCTGCCGAGCCTCTTGAAAGGAGGCTGCCGAGCCTCTTGAAAGGAGGCTGCCGAGCCTCTTGAAAGGAGGCTGCCGAGCCTCTTGAAAGGAGGCTGCCGAGCCTCTTGAAAAGAACAAATACTAGAGTTCCCTTTACTCCTTCCTTCCTTTACTTCCTGAACCTTTAGATTCTAGTTTTAGTTTGCAAGAATATTATTCAATATTTTGCCTCGATCAGGTAGAAGTAGAATATATTGAACACTTTGAAAAAAAAAAATCATTCGACGTTCTGTCGTTCTGACCTTTTATCCCACAGTCTTTCACACACTGTACTGGTTGGGGTGGACTGTATTCAAAAGTCTTAGCCAAAACCTAAGTAAAAGTTCATTTAATCATCATACAATGTTCTGTGAAATTGTTTTGTAGCATACCAACTGCCTTTTTTGCAATTCTGATCTCAATCTAGCAATCAGAACCAATTTCCAGATCAAATAAGTGACGGAGGTGTATTTTCCTATATAATTTGGCTAAAATCCCCATACAAACTTCAAATCGAATGCGCCAGCTTATGCAATGAGCGATTAAGCTGAAATTTTGAGAGCTTGATTTTCTCACCCAAAGACACAATCCTGGGGGTTCCCCGTGGAATTTGACAAAAAAAATTTCTCCCCTTACTAAGCTGGGCCAGTCTAGTGGCCATCAATGATTTTTTCAGCCAAATCAACAAATATCATCAGAGACTGCCAAGCCGTTCTGGAAATCAACCAACATTTTAAAATTCATGCTTCGTTTAGCTCTTACGAATAATAGCTCTACGAATCGGTTGATAACTTCTACAGAGAAGGCAACCAATACAGGTCGAGATTTGTTCGGCTAACATAATGTTGGGCAGAACATCGTCAATTCACACGGGGCAGCCGTTAACGTACATGCAAATATCCTTCATCTGACTTCTAACGACTTTTCAGAGGAGTTGGACATCTCAGTTGATGAACTGTCGACCTCTATCAAATCAAATAAAAATAAAATATTTATTCCCCAGCCTTTGATAACATATTGAATGTCGAAATCAAACACATGAGTGCCCCGTTTTCGAGCACCTTTTGCTTCCTTCCACCTTGACTTCCGATGTGGTCAACGTCATCGCAATCAGACTGAACAAGTTTGCCTCCAAAACATCCGCCATGGCTTTACTCGATGCATAAAAGGTATTTTACGATTTTCACTGCACACGACATCATCAAAGGCTACCCTCAACGCAGTAATAAAAAGTTTACAAACTCCTATTGACTTGGCATAAAGAAACCAACATAAGTCCATTTGAGTAGGTTTAAATTATATTTCGATAGTTTCCATATAATTGGAAGCAACTGCTGCAGGCTCGCTTCGCTTGTGTCCAGTTGGTAGAGGCATATCGTCCTTCCTACGCTGGGGCGTTTTGACCAGTGAAACATAGCTTCGAAAAACGTTACATTTTTGAAGATGGAAGCAATTTTATATGATATTGACCACTGAGAAAAGCTATTTTGTTGCCCAACTGAGTTTTCCAATGCAAGTTTAGCGGAATGTTGAGCAAACAAACTTTGAACACTACATCAAAACTGTAACTTTTTGTATTTTGCTATTATTTTCGTTATGTAATACTAAAATCCTTCACATTTACATAGTATGATGGTTTTACAAATATTTAATGTTACCAACTGATTTTTACTCTTAGTTAGTTATAGTTTTCTAGAAATCGAAGGGGGGCGTTTTGACCAGATGAGGCGCATTATACCGTCTTACCCTAACACGAAGTTGGCATTATCAACCGATAATGGAAAAATCGTGCTAATTTTTGTTTGTGTACTCATCTAATAGGAAACATGTTATTACAAAACTGTAAAAAAAGAAAATCATTCAGAACAACCAATTTGTTTTCTAGATAAATTATGTACGCAACAAATTGAATTAGAAAAATTATCAATTTTTGGCGAGACAAAGTTCGCCGGGTCAGCTAGTTCAACGAGTGTTCGGAATATGCGTATGTTCGGAATTTTTATCTACTGTTGTAGCTATCTATCTATCCTGCGTAACATATTCTATAAATCATGCTGAACGCATTCCACAAGAATATCATCTCACATATCATTTCATCACAAACTCATCTTCTCGCAATTTCATCTCACTGGAGCTGACATGCGCAATACACCAAGCAATGCTCCCCAGGACCCTCGCAACCCTGCCCGATTCAACAGCGGAAAAACATCCTTGGCAATCAAAACTACTTCAGCGAAAGAGAGCACAACTATCATCTGTCAGGACGGAAAATTCTTACCATCTCTGTGATTTCCGGTGCTGTTCAATCGTTTTCAAAAATATACGTTTTATCACCCGTCTCAGTCGCTCGTAGATTTCCCTCCAGTTTTATCGCAGAAAAGGATCCGCATGCCCGCACCGCGGGTGAAAACAAAACAGGAAGAAATCATTCCATGTGATCCAACGAACCGTGGGAACACTTACCTGTTGGTTGATGTTTTCTCGCATGGCTTGTTACGAAGTAAATTGTGCAGTGTTATGTAGATATACAGAGGTATGGGTCTTAGAATCAGAGTCCTTGACTGTACCATCCTTGGTTTCAAGTGCTTGGATAGTGATAGAAATATGTTTGTGGACTTATTTGGAGCGAGTGAGATGATGTTTCCAGTTAAGCCTTGTGATTAAAGGCGTAGGATTGCCAATCCAGAGATGAGCGAGTTCAATCCAGACTAGGATGTTTTTGAGTGGGAATTATTATCGTCTTCCTTAGCACAGTGTACCCATTGTATTTGCCACACAAGACAAATATCAATGCAATTGGCAGGCATAGAAAGCTTTTAATTGGTAACTATGTAAATGCTTATAGCATTCGTAAGGGCATGATTTTCATAGTGGCTATCCCGAGATTGACCTGAACAATCGTGACAGGGAACCAATTAGATGGAGCATGCGAATATCTTCTCCACTTAAGCATTTTATTTGACGTAACATACTATTTTGTGTTGACTGGGTTGCTACGATGTAACTCGTATATTGAACACTACTGACATTTATGTTTGTATTAAGTCCCTATCTAGAATGCTATAAGATATCAAGAAGGAATGGGATCCTCTATTTAAACATAACAAATTCCCATAACGCTGGTAGATCACTTTTACATAGTGTGTTACGGAGTAAGATCTACCAAACCGAGCCCTGGCTTAATCCAATTTTCGAGCTACACAAATAAAAATATGTTGTGATTTTAAATGTATTTTCATGCACATATTTGGAGCATGCAAATAAACGCAAAATTCGATCGATCTTACTGTTCTTTTAAATCGAAATAAATTTAAACTGTGCTTGCCTGTGAAATTCAGTCAAATTCTATTGAATATCAAATGTTTATTCGTTTGTTGGGATAAGCTGCAATTTTACACGTCATTGAATTTTCAAAATTATTTGCTGTGTAGGACAATCAGTTGTGGTAATAAGGATTTATCGTATTTAGTCCTCGCTGACAATTGCAGTCTAAGAATTATAACTAAATAATCTTTACCCTTGTCGAGACGAGCCAGCCTTGGGCTGAAAGTCTCGCTAATAAAGAAAAAAAATCTTGACCCTGCAGATGGTTGAAGACTCGAATTCCCTTCGTTTGAAGCTAAACTGTATGCAGCGGAAGTAACTCTGTGCCTATCGTCCTAGGCTGAACTGATTGCTAGAAGATAAAAAAAACGATTTACGTATACTTAGTATACGATAAGGGACCCTCCTTAGCCGTACGGTAAGACGCGCGGCTACAAAGCAAGACCATGCTGAGGGTGGCTGGGTTCGATTCCCAGTGCCGGTCTAGGCAATTTTCGGATTGGAAATTGTCTCGACTTCCCTGGGCATAAAAGTATCATCGTGTTGGCCTCATGATATATGAATGCAAAAATGGTAACTTGGCTTAGAAACCTCGCAGTTAATAACTGTGGAAGTGCTTAATAAACACTAAGCTGCGAGGCGGCTCTGTCCCAGTGTGGGGATGTAATGCCAATAAGAAGAAGAAGAAGTATACGATAAAGGCATAACGAGTTAGAGGTTCAAATACGTTCTAACTCAAGGGCAAGGATGAGGCAAGGGCTCCGATGCATGATCAAATAACAATATTATTGGTCTGTTTTATCAAGAAAGGATTTATA
Source organism: Armigeres subalbatus (assembly GCF_024139115.2). Taxonomy (NCBI): domain Eukaryota; kingdom Metazoa; phylum Arthropoda; class Insecta; order Diptera; family Culicidae; genus Armigeres; species Armigeres subalbatus. Next base: position 288,091,634 of record NC_085140.1, on the reverse strand, counting down.
AAGGTCGCACCTTCAATGAGATTGATCTCTGTGAAGGGTTTAAAAACGGGACATTGTCATCATACTCTACGTTAGGCATAATGGACGTTAGTCATAAAATGACCCAAAGAACAGCCTATGATATGAAGAAGGCAGAATAATGCCAAACGTCCATTATGTCTAACGTACTTATGCCTAACGTCCTTATGCCTAACGTCGCGGACCCTAATTCGATATGCATTTATACACTTAAGATACGGTGAATAATACAATAGATCTAATACCTGGTTACATTGCCACACCCTAAAAGAAAAGAAAAAACAACCCTAGCGGTGTTGGTGCATTTCTCGTGCAAAAAATACCAAAAAATATGGATGGGTGTTTTTAGCGTGTTTTGCGTATAAAAATAGTGTTTAGCCATAACTGATCCCACAGCCCGATCTGGCTATAGCCGAAAGCAAACAATGTGACAGGATTCCCCGTCGAATGAAACTTGTTGCGAGTGATTCGGACAATGCTAAGTTCTCAAAAGTGTGTCTACAAAATGTACACTGGATTTTGTTTTTACATGATTTACATTTTCTCAATTTTCCACTCTTCTCAAATGTTTAACGCATATTAATAATCATGTGATTTTTCTTTGATTTATTCAGGATTTTTAGGAACATGTTGCGAGCGTTTTGATGGTAAATTAAAGCCACACGATCAAAAATACGAGCGAAAAAAAATCGTGTAAAAACAGAATCCTGTGTATATACACACACATACATACACACATACGAACATCACCTCAGTTCGTCGAGCTGAGTCGATTGGTATATAACACTATGGGTCTCTGGGCCTCCTATCAAAAATTCGTTTTTGGAGTGATCATTCACCCAATATATTTTTACACGGTTGGTATTTCTTAATTTCTCGGATAACCCGAACCTTTACATCTTTTGAAATACCACCTGAATTTTCTTTGATTTTTATGTGATTTTTTTCGTGAGGTGAACTCGTAGTTTCATTGGCGCTAAAGGTCATAATCGACTAAAACCGTGTGAAATAATAACTGGCTATATAGCTTTTCGGTATAACTTTGTTGTACGAGACAGGCAAAACATAACAAAAACATGATGATTACTACTCTTGGTAACGCCCATCTTCAGTGAATTCTTCACTGTATTTAGGAAAAGGAAGCAACTGTTGAAGTTGTATGAACTTACAACAAAGTTGGATAATGAAGGAAGCATTCGTTGATCCGAATTTACCGAAGGTCGCAATATGACCATGGTAAATCTTATTCAGTAACACACCTCGTAGATGTGTCTACCCGGAATAAATGGGGATGAAGATTTTCATCGCAATTTTCGCATGAGGTAATATCATATAAACCCGTCGGAAACGATAACAGACATATTTGCTGAAGGAATGGAGAAAATCCATTCAGCCATTTTCGAGTTATGCGGATACGAACACAGACCATTTCATTTTTATTATATACTAGTCGACCCGGCAGACGTTGTCCTGCATAGTAGGCGAGAATGTGCATTCCGAACTGCCCATGTAAAGTGTAAAGCATAGGAATCACAATTTTAGTTATTCACGGTTTGCTCACCTTTACTCGTAATTTTCCCATTAGGAAATATCATATAAACCCGTCGGAAACTATAACGAATGTTTCTGCTGAAGAAATGAAAAAAATCCATCCAGCCGTTTTCGAGTTATGCGGATACGAACACAGACCATTTCATTTTTATATATAAGAGAAGACTAGTCGACCCGGCAGACGTTGTCCTGCATAGTAGGCGAAAATGCGTGCTGTGAAGTGCCGAAGCTAATTTTCCATACGAATCCTCATTTTAGCTTTTCAAGATATACTCAATCCTACTAATGATTTTCGCATGAGGAAATATCATATAAACCCGTCGGAAACGATAACCAAAAAAAATCCATCCAGCCGTTTTCGAGTTATGCGGATACGAACACAGACCATTTCATTTTTATATATAAGATATGTTAATTTACAGAAGATTCGCAATTATTTTCAACTGCATCGCGAGTAGTGCGCATCTATGCCATAGCCATGCGCCATCATACGCACCACTCGCGATGCAGTTGCGACATTCGGAAATGGGAGAAAACGCGATTGTCGCGAGAGCTCAGTTCGGTTTTCAACTGGATCTACAGTATATCGTTCAGCATTGTGCGCCGCCGCTGAAAATTTACTACACCGCCGAATACTTTTTACCACGCCGATTGCATTTTTACTGTTAAGTGCTCGGTCAAGCAAAGCAATATTTGTTCGAACGAAATGCACATTAAATTGACATTTAATTACTCAGCAAATAAGGGAATTGTTCTTCAGGAAATCAAGGAATTGCTCCTAGATCTTCTTCGGCAGTATGTAGGGGAAGGTGGGTAGACTTGATCCTCGGGGAGACTTGATCACCCCCTGTTTTATCGAGAACTAAAGTAGTTTTGTTCTAGCGTATTTTTTAGTATCGATCCTCTAGACAAATGACCTTTAAGTGGTGAGTTATTCTTTGGATTGACAACCTTGTTTATTCTGCAGGGCGGTTTGTATGTTTTGAACTTCCTAAAGATTTTTTTATTGGCCACGCAAAATTTGAACAACTTTTCATAACAATGACCAAAGTCTTTCATTTTTTCACAGCAACAACCCATAAATATGCTTATTGATCTGTACTGATGAAAATGTCAACATTCCATCAAAGTTTTGAGATATTAGGATTTGAAGTTATTGCCTCAATATGGGGACACTTGATCCCCCATTATTCTTCCATACAAAAATTTGGCGAAAAAATTCAAAAAAATATAAATCTGTTCTTAGGCTTCTAATTTTTTGTAGATTTGACGGATTTGATGAAGGGTTGGCAGGAAAAATTATTTATTGTGTAGATCTCATAGAAAGGGGATCAAGTCTCCCCAAATTTTAAAATAGCATGTGCTGTCGAATTCAATAACAAAAATCGTTCATGTATACGCACAGCAACTCGATAATTCCGCGTATTTTGAAGGGAAAATATTTAAAAAATCTGAGGGCACCTTTCTAATTTTATCAAAGCAAGTTCTTGGAGAGGGATCAATTTCCCCCGAATATTTTCAAAGTCGATTTTTGACAGCTCTCCAAAAAATCGATTGTGTATCAATAACAACAATAATTTAAGGACTGTCATACATCAGTAAAGTTAAATACTATATTTCTTAGAGAGTCTGTGTGGAAATCGTTTATGTTTATTTATTTTTGGTTGTAATACATCGGAAATCAGAAAAGGGGATCAAGTCTACCCAGTCTCCCCTACTAGAATATTTCGGTCTAAATATATTTCAGAATTTTATTATTTTATTTAAAAATTGTTTGGAGACACGATAATCTTTATTAGAAATTCTTTATGAAAATTCCTTCTGTAAGTCTATCGAGAAATCGACACAAAATTCGTTTAAGAATTTATATTAAAATTTCTTTTGAGTTTCAAACCAGGAATTAATTTGCGAGTTCCTTCGAAAAATACTTCATGCATTGATAATCAAATCTTTGATGAATTCCTTCGGAAATTCCCAAGGAATTTCCCAGAGCAGTTCCTCGAGAAATTTTCCAGAGTAATTTCCAGGAGAACATATGGAGATATGCAGATAAGCATTTTAGAGAGAATTCTTGAATTGCTTAAGAAGTCTCTGGAGAAAAAGCGGGAGAATTTTCCTCGGGAAGAAAAAAGAAGAGGGAGAAAAAAGAAGGAGTTCTCACGGGAATTTCCCGGATACATCCTGAAAGGGTTTCTGGGCGAATTCTTGGAGAAATTCTAAAGATGTGAATTTCTATGAAATTCTATGTGAATTTCGGAAATCAGAAGAAATAACTGAAGAGTCCCCCTGGAAATTTTTGTAGGGTTTGCGAAGTAATTTATGAAGTGTTCTTGGAAGAGTTTTTTAAAGAAACTCCAGAGAGAATTTCAGGAGAAATTCTGTGAGTAATTATTTAAGAAGTTACGGGACTTCTCGGGGATATCCTGAAGCACTCATATAGGCAGAAATTCCGAAGTAATTTCTGATTTTTTGTAAGGAACTACCGGAACAAACTCTAGAGGCACTTCCGGAGAAATTCCTGGAAGAACTCCTGGAGGAGCTTCTGGAGGAATTCTTGGAGGAACTTCCAGGGGAATTCCTGGAGAAACTTTCGAACGAATTCCAGGAGGAACTTCCGGAGAAATTCTTGAATGAACTCCCAGAGATATTCCTGGATGAATTACTGGTTCTATCACAAACGCCCGAATGACACTCGCCCGAGTTCCATTTGCCCGAATGACAAACGCCCGAATAGACCAAACGCTTGAAAAGACTATTCGTCCAAATGGACCATTCGCCCGAAAAGACCATTCGCCCGAATAGACTATATGCCCGAATAAACTCTTCACATATCTTGATGAAAAGTTTTTTTTTGAGACTAATAAAAAGAAATTGTATATTTGATTTCGTATCTCATATTTTGTTGTACACGTCTCTCACATTTATATTACATTTATATTACGCTACTGTTTACGTTATTCTTTAACGATGTTAGTATTCTCCGGGCCGACGGTGGTTTACTAATTTACGCTGACGATTTGAAAATCTTTCTCATCGTACGAAGTGACGCAGATTGTGAGGAACTTCAAAAGCTTTTGGATATCTTCGCACGTTGGTGTCTCATGAACTACCTTCAAGTTTGCGTTTCCAAATGTTGCGTTATCTTATATCGTCGACGGAAGTCTCCGATATTATATGATTACAGCATAAATGGTCAACAAATTGAACGTGTGGATAAACTGAAGGATCTTGGAGTGTTGTTGGATTACCAACTAACATTTAAGCTGCATTACTCTTATGTAGTAGAAAAAGCCAATCGTCAACTAGGATTCATCCTCAAGATTGTTAAAGAGTTTAACGACCCAATATGCCTGCGCGCCCTATACTGTTACGCCCTATACGACCAAAGGGTCAGATCCATTTTGGAATTTGCGTCGGTGGTGTGGTCTCCCTATGAAACATTATGGATCACGAGAATAGAAGCGGTACAAAGAAAATTTGTTCGACATGCATTGAGGAATCTGCCGTGGCGTGACCCGTTAAATTTGCCTCCTTATGAACACCGCTGTGCCTTACTAGGAATTGAACAACTACATGTACGTCGTAAAACTAACCGGGCAGTTTATGGCGCCAAATTAATACATAGTGATGTCGACTGCCCTGCTCTGCTGGAACGTGTTCGTTTTATGCCCCTGAACGTATCCTTCGATCGAGGCAACTGATACAACTATCAGCTAGGAACACTATTTATGGAGCTAATGACCCAATCAACTCTATTTGCAGAGCATTTCGAGAAGCATATTCTTTATTTGACTTTAATTTATCTACGGAAGCATTTCGACAACGTTTGCGTACATCACGTATATTCAATTAATTGTTTAGTATAATTTAATTAAGTATAATACATTAAGACCATGATGTCAGATGGATACAACAATAAATAAATTACGATAAATAAATTTATCTAAATATTCGTTTCGTTTATGTGTGAAATAATAAGAAAAATAACGACGTTATGTACTTTATTTTTCATAATATTCAAATAATGACTTGATTTCTTCATATACGTATGCATAAAGTCCTTTAATGTAGCTTCACATCTTGGGAATTTGGCCGGCACATTTTTTTTCCCAGTACACAGGGACCAAACTCCGACAGAAAACTTTCCCGAGGTGTAAAGCACCATTTAACATTGATTATAAATAAAATCTGCTCATCACTGTCTTGCAATCCATTCACATAGAAAAAAAGTCAGTTTCAATCGCTCAACATTGTTGAGAGAATCAGATATTAAAATATGTTTTATGTATGCTGGTCACTTATACCGGTCCACAAGCATCCTGAAATGAATCAAAATCTGACGGAATAATTAGAGCTGTAGCGAAAAATATCGTTCCAAGGGTATTTATTTAAACCAATCGTCAAAAATAAGGGAGCAACTAGCAGGGTTGTTACGGAGATCCTGAAATATTTTCCGCGCCAAATCCGCGCTGACTAAAATCAAATCCGCGCCATTTCCGCGCGACATGAAAATCCATTCCGCGCGACCCAAAACTAAATTCCAAGAAAATAAACCTTAAATATCAATTTTGGTGACCACAATTTACTGAACGTCTTCTTTTCGAGTTCGATTTTATAATATTACTGATTTTAAATATATTTTTTAACTTCAACGTTACACATGTTAGTACAGCAGTCAATAGAACAACCCTTCTAGATGGTCTTTTTCACCACTAGTAGTACCGTCAACTGGGGGGAAGATGATCATTGAGGTGAAGATGATCATTTGATATGTCAGTCAAAAGTGCCAAATTTTTTTATGAAACGGTAGTCAACAATATTCTCCGTTCAAGTAATGTTACCGCTAGGTAGAAATCCGAGTTTTTCGATTATAATCATGAAAATGTATTTTGAGGAAGAATGAGAGAGATAGTCATAAATGACGCTATTTTCGTTTCAAATATTGACTTCGTGGACTTCTTTACGTAGTAAATTCAACATTCATACAAATCACCTAGTGTATTTTGACTACTAGGTCATAATAATTTTAGTACAGCTGTCTTGATCAACTTCACCCCAAACCAGATTACTCAAAAAATGTGTGATAATTTAATTTATTTTAATAAATGCGAACGTATTTCAGAAAACTAAAGTTGTTGATTATTGCAACGTACAGCAGTACATGTTTTGAAAATATTTGTTTCGATTTAAAATGTAAACACACATTGTTGTTGCATGTTTTGTCTTAAAAATGATCATCTTCCCCCCAGTTGACGGTACTGAGGCTAAGAGAACAAGAACCTAAAAGCCAAAACTATTTCAATAAGCACCGCTTTTTAGATGAGATGAATTTTTTGGCATGTTTTGTTCCGTTGTTATCTGTGTGTCAGGAATGTTCATACCAGATTTGAACATAATTGATTATAGATAAACTTGGCAAATAATAAGAATCTATCGAAACCGCAATTTCTTCTGAAGTAATAAATTATGCAATTTTGTTGTAATTATTGATCAGATCATAAGACAAACTTGCGTATAGATTAAGTAATTAGACCATACAACTTCGTTTTATCAACAAAACTTCTGTATATCAATTATTTGAATTCGTATCAAGAAATAAATAATACAAAATCTAACGTAGTTGCTCAAGCTCCGCTGATTTGCAACTCAGAATCCTGAGTTTGAATCGTAAGTTCATTCGAAAGTTTCAACAGAAATTTCTTCAAAATTTTTGTGGAATGATTTGCGTAAACTCCAGCAAATATTAGTTCGGAATTTGTGCGTAAGGTCCTCTTTTAATTCTTGTGATAGATAAACTCTCTACAAGCTCAAGCAGTAAAATCCGGCAATTGACATTTTTAGTTACAATTTATCCTCAATTATTCGGTAGGAATGCCTGTGTCGTTTTTTACTACAATTTCAGCTAAAATCTCGGAGAAAATTTGCGAAAACTCCTGCAGAAATATATTATGCATGCGCAGATTCATCCCAGAAATTCCTGTGGTAAATCATCCGGGAATTCTCGCGGAAATTATCCTGGATGTGTTTGCAAAAATCCAACTGCTCTTGGAATTTCTGCAGAAGTCGCTCCAAAATTGTCTGCGGATTTTTTTCCGAGAACATCTGTGGAAATTTCTCCGGGTATTTTTGCAAAAGTTCCTCTGGGTATTTATGCGGAAATTCATTTTTTCATAAATTCAAGTAAATTCTTCCAAAACAACATGCGGGAAATTTTCAGAGACTACATGTGGAAACCTTCAATTAATTCCTGTGGAAATCGCTTTGGAAATTCTTGCAGAAATTGATTGATGACTTCCTGCGGAAAAAAATCCGGAAAACCTTTCGTTAAATTCAAGGCGTTTCTCAGGATTTTTTACAGAAATCATTTTGATCATTGCTAGAGAAACTTCGAAGGAAATCGCAACGTGAATTCTTGCGAGAATTTATCTGCGAATCTCTGCAAAAACTCTTCTGGAAATATATTACAAATTTTCTCCTTCAATTCCTGTGGAAATCGTTTTGGAAATATCTGCAAACATTATGTGGCGAATGTTTGTGGATAATCTTTCGTAAATTCAATGCGACATTCCGGCAAATTGTTTTTACAGTAATTCGTGGTAATTCCTTTGATCAGCGCTCCAATAATTTCCGTGGAAACTCCCCCAAAATATTTCTAAAAAGTTTCACAAAAATGCTCCTGAAAATTGTGTTTTGCCTTTCTCGTATACTAAGTGTACGTAAAGGCTATATGATCGCTCCAAAAACAAACAAACCATAGTGTTATATACCGATCGACTCAGTTTGGCAAATTGAGGTGATGTCTGTGTGTGTGTGTTTGTGTGTGTGTGTGTGTGTGTGTGTGTGTGTGTGTGTGTGTGTGTGTGTGTGTGTGTGTGTGTGTGTGTGTGTGTGTGTGTGTGTGTGTGTGTGTGTGTCTGTGCACCCACCCAAAAAAATGTCACTCATTTTTAGGAACTTATCCTTAACTGATTTACTCGCTACAAGTTGCATTCGACGCAGGGTACTCTACCATTGTTTCCTATTAAAAATTGGTCAGATCGGACTATGGGCTCGGAAGATATGGCCAAAATACCACTTTTTTTTATAGAAAAAATGAGTAAAAAAATGTCACTCATTTTTCAGGCACTTATCCTTAACCGATTTACTCGCAACAAGTTGCATTCGACGCAGGGTACTCTACCATTGTTTCCTATTGAAAATTGGTCAGATCGGACTATGGGCTCAGAAGTTATGGCCAAAATACTATTTTTATAATGCACGAGAAAGGCACCATCACCGCTAGGTGGATTAATCAGGGTTTTTTTTTTCAAAACACCTTTTTAAATTCACATTTTAATGTTTGAACGAATCTTATTAAAATGAGGTACCTTAATAAAATCAAAAATCATTTTTGTGTATACTATTGTTGTGTAACCCTTATTCGTTATAGATGAATGCTAAAAAATAAAAAAAGTTTCGAAAAATGACATATGAAATATCATGCTTGTAGTGCATCTAAAAAGGAATAATTAATCAGAAACTGACAAATATCTCGGAATTACGACGAAGTTGTCGGAATAAATAATGGGTGTTCATGCCCTTCAACAGACATGTTTTGTATGCGTCATGTTTCAGAATGATTTAAAAACGACAACAAATGACGCCCCTCATAACATTTGTTTAATCAATGCTCAAGGGGTAATGATGGAATTCAAACAGGACTAGTTAATATCCGAAAAACAATGTGAGTAATCAACTATGAACGCAAATTTTGTTCTCGAAAACATTTGCTAACGAGAATAAAACCCATCTAGATAGACATAAAACTAATTTTTAAATAAACGTCCTTAGATCTAGAATTTAATTTGTTCAAATATTACCTAAAACTAAATACGAGCCAAATTCGCGCGAAGTCCTAAAATCGTTATGTAAATCCGCGCCAAATCCGCGAAAATCGCGAGATCCGCGTAGTCGTAACAACCCTGAACTAGGAATTCGCCCTTCTTTTCTTCATACATTGTTCTTTCTAAATGTATTGAATACATGATTTCTTCCCTAAGTATTAAGGTTCAAATTCGTTTTAAGGATAAGTAAAAACGAGCCACGTCGTATAATGTAACGCCGGTGACGACGTGATGTACCCTTATAACCATCAGAATGTGACAATATATATGTGCATATCGACAGTTGCTATATGGCAACATTGGACGCAGAACCTTTCTTGCGATCGACTATCCATGGTATTGATGGGACGATCTTGCTATTTCCTTCAACACATCATTCAGTGTTGTAAGCACAAGCCAAGATTTGGATAATTGACGGAACATTCTCAACTACTCCACAACAATTTGCTCAAGTGTTCACAATTCACGGAACTGTAAGCGAAGGTCAACACTGTCGATTCGTTCCCTTGGTATTAATGCTAAAACACGGGAACGTATGATACAGCCTTTTGTTCATTAATGGAACGAAATTTATTAGTATACGTTAGATCCAAAATATATACTATTGGATGTTAAGATGGCTGAGATTAATGCTGAGGAACGTGTCTTCCCAAATTCAAGTTTCAAGGATGTTTCTTTCTCCTCAACCAAAGTTTTGTTTTTAGAAAACATCAGCGATTGGAATTACAATCGACATACGGGAAGGATTAAAGTCTTCAACTTGCCTATAAAAAGTTTGTTACCTTAGCACTTTTTTCATGTATGCATGCATCATGCATTCAAGGAGGTTCGAAAATCTTGCCCAAAGAAACGTATTTTTTTTTATGTAAGCAAGTATTATGTGAATGGGGTGTACCCTAGGGTGGTTCAAAAAATCGATTTTGCTCCACAGTGCTTATCTGATTCTTTACCATGTTCTGAGTGTCCTCTGAAAATTTGAGCTCATTTGGATTAAAACTGATTTAGCACAAGCCGTTTCAAGTTTGCATGCAAATTAGTATGGGGAAATTTATTTTTTCATTATACTGTTAATGACGTTTCCCTATTAAGCGCAGGCCAAAAGAAAACATACATAGCTTAAAGGGATACTCAACAGCTTTCACCCAACGAAAACTGCATGTTGATTAATCGTCCCAATAATTAGTAATCGATTTTAAGACAGGTTGCGAATCTTTAGTCATGATCGTTAAACTTCTTTGAGGGCATCACTGAAATGTGCAGTACAACATAGTAGCCTGAATTTGTGTGTGCTATCTTTCGCGCCACGAGCAGCAATGTTGCCTGTTGATGAGTTATGCAATTAGCGCCAGAAAACCACGGTTTAGATTAAATTCGATTACTAATTATTGGAACGATTAATTGAGATGCGGTTTTCACTGAGTGAAAGCTGTTGAGTATTCCTTTCAGCTATGTAGGTTTTCTTTTAACATGCGCTTGATGGGGAAGCGTCATTAACAGTATGATGAAAAAATAAATTTCCCCATACTAATTTGCATGCAAACTTGAAACGGCTTGTGCTAAATCAGTTTTAATCCAAATGAGCTCAAATTTTCAGAGGACACTCAGAACATGGTGAAGAATCAGATGAGCACTGTGGAGCAAAATCGATTTTTTGAACCACCCTAGTGTACCCGTTAGGCATAAAGAAGACATAAAGAAGACAAAATTATGCCAAACGACTATTATGCGTAACGTCTATTATGCCTAACGTAGCGGACTCATGTGAATGGTCGCCAATCAACGCACAAAAAGTCCAATAGACCCCCACTTTTCTCCCCTTCACTATGCTGCCACTAACCGCAAGTCGAGCACATCTGTATATGGACGCCATATACAGATGTGCTCGACTTGCGGTTAGCAGCAGTATGGTCGGTCTATGAAAATACCTTAAACAGTATTCCTCAAACTTCCAATAACATTTTAGGGTGGCACAATAAGTGGAATACGCTTTTGAAACAAGGAAGTCCTCCGTTTTACAGCGTTCCAAAATAGTTCCAACTAGAAGAAAGAAATGCGACCCCTGATACCCTACGACCACTGCAGGTTAAGAAGACTTCTAAAGTAGCAGAAAATAATGAAAAACTAGACAAACTGGTACGTTCATATATTCCAGGTGATTGGCATATTTTTTCTTTTGATATGATTAGGAAAAATAACATGTTGTTATACAATCTGGAGGTATACATAAATATATGACTTATTCGGGCGAATGGTCCATTCGGGCAAGTGGTCCATTCGGGCGTGTGGTGCATTCGGGCGAATGGTCTTTTCGGGCGTTTGGTCCTTTCGGGCGACTGTTACATTCGGGCGTTTGTCATTCGGGCGTTTGTGATAGAATCGAATTACTGGAGGTACCTCCGGATAAATTCTTGGATGAAATTCTGGAGGCATTCCTGGAGGAACTTCCGGAGCGATTCCTGGAGGAACTTTCGGAGGAATTCCAATAGGAACTTTCGGAGGAATTCCAATAGAAACTTTCGGAGGAATTCCGACGGATTTCCTGGAGAAATTTAAAAAATGTTTGGGCAGTTCCCGAATCGATTGATAAGAAATTCTCGGAAATCCGCCAGAAAATGAAGCAGCTCTTATCGCTTGAAATCGCGCCTAATTTCATGACGGTTCACAATTTTATTTTATTCCGGAAAATTATTATTTTACACCCTGAATCCGAGCCGAGAAAAATGAAAGAGTAACTAAATGCTGCTCAATTCATCAATTGATCGTCAGGGAGTGATTTGATATTCAATCAAATCATAATAAACTTCATCAGGCGCAATTGAATTTCGTTTCTAATAGTGATTTCGAAATAAACAAGATTTTTTATCGATGCATAAAATAAAGTATATTGGAATGTAATAGAAATGCTAATATCATCTTCCAAACTTAGACGTACGGGGGCTTGGGATAATATGACACCCTAAGGAATTGTGTCATTTTCACAGGGAAAACGTTGTAATTTTGGGGACCTAAACCACTTAAGTGAATTTTAAAGTAAAGTAAAGGATGAAAAAAATCCCGATTTTAAAATATGCGGGTGAAATGCACATAGTGTGTGGGTAAAACGGATATGTTGAGAAATTAAGCTTAAAACAATAAATCTATTTGATGATTTGTATGCAAAGCTAAACATCTGTAAAATGAGGCTCTTGAAATAGAAATGTTTAATAATAATTGATATATTGGTATGTTACAATGATTCTACCAAACAAGCATAAAATAAAAGTAATTTAAAAATGCCATTGGTCTGAACAAAACTTGAAAATTTTAATATTCTAATGAATACTTTGCGTTATCTGAGGTAAACAATACAAACTTTTTTAAAATAAAATTTCGGTTATAAAAATGTATGTACTTCATATGGTCCGACTTACCCACACCAGAACGTGTCCATTTTACCACACCATGATCCAATTTCTTAAAAAATCTCAAAACATCAAATTTTAATATAAATTATCATTCAACCCGTACACAATCTTTGAATAGACTAAGATCCTCGAGGGTTATGCGGATTAGTTTTGCCGATTTCTGTTTCAAAAGCTTAAATACTGCACATCAAAAACTACATCACCATACAATTTCAGCCCTAGTTTACATTAAATTATTATTAAACATAATAGTTTTTATTATTTGAATGTAGTGAAACATGTCGTACTCATAATTTGGCACAAGCAATGAGATCCCCTTGATAAAGTGTCAATTTTGTAACGATTTAGGACCCCCGGAGATTTAGCCGTTTTACCCACCCTGTCCGTTTTACCCCCACCTCTCCTACATGTTCATGAGGTATGGTGAAAGAGGTGAAAGTATAGATTTGATAGTTCCGTTAGGATACGGCAGGCATGAAGAATGTTTTATAGAAATGGATTTGAAAGCGAGCGGAGGGAAATATTCACGACCTCCCTTCTGCCAAACTCCCGTATGAAGAGAGAAGAAAGGAAGGAAGTTAGAAATCAATGAAAATGTAAAGCTTTGCTTTTAATTTGCGATTAACAGTACCATCGTAATGACTAGACCTTGAATCCAATTTCATTCGGTTATTCAGTGTCGAGATAGAATCAGACCCAGCTTTAAAACCGAAAGCAACATTAATGGATCAGAGTCAAGAAGTTTAACGGTATAAACACCATTCACAAAATATGCCTAGACGTGTGTGCTTAGAGTGGAGATTCAACTGGAGGTTTGCACTTTGACTCGTGTTTCTACTAAGGGAAGATGCACCAAAACACCCCTGACTCCCTCTCCCATGGAACGGCCTTTTTGGTATTCCCTCATACTTACTATGTTTGAGCATAAATAAAAGATAATTCAATTCAATGTTCGTAACAAAACTAGACCTAAAATTATGTGAGTTAGTAGAAAAAAGTGTAAAAATAATCGAAAGGAATGTAGAGAAAACCCAAATTTTCCTCATTTTGATGAAACATCAAACATTTTGGCGAGGCCTAGTAGGACTAACCGACAATGTACTACGCGTCTCCATGCACTTTCCTTACCAGAATTCTGATTCGCCGACACGAGGTGCGTTGTTCCCTAGAAGCTGCCAGCTAAAGGGGTTCTGCCTCATGAGTTTCCCGGCTACAAAATATCACCACTTTTTGGAAATGGTTATATTATCATAATGATTGAAATTTTCTACAATTTTAAGATGGCATCAGCTAGCTATATTGTACAATTGTTGCATGTGGCAAAACTACCCGTAAAAATCGTTACAGCTAAGACATTACAATAGCAGTTTTTGCTTAGCTAGGGCCTATTGAAGCCTTGCAGAATTGGGTATGCCAAGGATTTACAGAATAATTGTAAGATTTGTTTTTGAGTGAACCAAAAACTTTTAAAATCCTAAGGGGCTAACATTTTTCTTAGAAAAGCTAGCCCCACCTTATAAACGCCAATATATGGAAATCTTTATGAAGCAACCGCTTATATATAGGGCTTCATACAAGGAGAGGGACTTTATAATTATTTCCAACTAGAACATGTTTTCCAGTTAACATGTATACAAATAACATTCATTGATTAAACATTTAGGTCATTTTAGGCTGAGAGGCAATATATGGCTTCAAACTAATCGCAAGGAATCGAGATATTGATCCTCAAACATGATCATTTCTTATAAAAATCAGCGCTGGCGTTGTAATTATTTCCAGGTTTCCATGCATAATTTATTTTCCATCCATACAAAGAAGCATAGCATAATGAATCATAATTCTTATTCGAAAGTACTTATTGCATGCATTATCTAAAATTGCATGCAATATCCTAAATTGCGTGCAATATTGTATGGAAATCATTACTCTTGTTGACGTCCAGATGGAGCAACGATCGAGCTCCGAGCTTTCGGGTTTTATCTGCGCATTATTGCATGTTTCAAGCACGTAAAAGGTGACTCTAGATAAAGAAGGATATCTTTTATTGAAACAGAGCTTATTCTGGCTTTGGGATAATGCAAACAAATGTGAGACCGAAGTGGTGAAATCCTTTGTGAAAGCCGTTTCAATCCTTTGTCCTGATTTGAGATGCACCATTAACATTAAAGTTTTGTCCACGAATTAATCAAAAGCAGTAGTGGCTGCTTTTCTACTGACAACATACCTATATGCATGACAACCCGCATGAAGTTAACCGCCAGAAATTTATATGGCGAAAAACAAGTCTTCTTCTTCTTCTTATTGACATTACATCCCCACACTGGGACAGAGCCGCCTCGCTAGGCTGACCATACGTACCGTATTTAACGGGACAGTCCCGTTTTTTAGACCATATTGTGCTGTCCCGTCGTAATCTAGAAAATCCTCAAATTGTCCCGTTTTTTTCATTGATTCTTCCAATGAGCTAAACAATATTATTCAAACAAATTCAAAAGGAAGGTTTCGAAAATCAAATACATATATAGTATTTTTTGTGCTTTTATTAGAGAGATTTGCAACCCTCGGCTGGTTCATCTCTCAACAAAGAAAGTGGACGAAACCCATAAAACAAGTGTGATATAGGGGAAAAGACGGCTTTGGCAGGTTTTGTTCTTTTATTGTCAGGGGGGTTTTTGTCGACCGAATTTTATGAAGTTTGGCCACAATATTTTTTGATATGCAAAGAATGTTTAGGCCAAATTTGAATATAATCAGTCATAAAAAAACCCTGACAATAATAGAACAAAACCTGCCAAAGCCGTCATTCCCCCTATTATGTTATTGGTTATTAAAGAATGCTTGGCGTTCTGTATTTTCCTTTGATTGATTTTTTTAGGGTTTAAACAGTTATTGACAACAGGTGCTTCTAAGGGAGATTTTTTCATACAGTTTCATTTCGATGTTTTTTTTCTGCTTATTCCAGAGGCATTAAAATTTGGCCAATTTCATAAGTGGATTAAACGGAGTTAGTAACTTGGTAGGCAAGTATTTCCTGAAAATCAGGTCACGCCTCAACGTCAATAAAATGAAGCGCAGAGGCAGACATTCTAATTTTCAGATTAAGTTCATTTTCGATTATTCGAAAATCTTTCTGAATATTTCAAAATCATGCTCTATAAAAAAACAACGTCATGAAAAAATAATTTATAAATGAAATAAACAAAATCCAGCATATGGCAGTTTCAAACCGAGGTAAAATTTGATTGGATTAAGCTTGTCTGCAAATTTCGCTCCCATGTGTGTGGACGGGATTTATGCGATGTAAAATACAATCCGGCGGAGATCTCCGATTGTCCGAGCTGTAAAGCAGACTATAAATTGGCCAGGGCCTTGTTGCGATTCTTGTTATTCTTTTCCGCAGATATGTTCCCACTTATATCCATGAAAAAAAGGGATTTGGCGCGAGAAATCAATTGTCCCACCCTATCGCTCTTTTCGCATTTGTCTTCTGACATTTTTTTCTTAAAACTATTTTTTCTTAACCTTCTTATACCGAAAAACAGGCAGGCTATTGATGTTATTTTTTTTTTTAATATTGAAAGATACGTAATTTTCTGTTCCTTCGTGTTTTTGTCCGCGTCCCTTTGAGAATGAAAATTAAGATAATAAATTTTGAAATTTCTTGCTCTTGAATTTTATCACAAGGTTTTTTGACATGTCTCGCGTTTGTCCCGTTTTTTCACCGAAATGATCTGGTCAGCCTACGCCTCGCAGCTTAGTGATCATTAAGCACTTCCACAGTTATTAACTGCGAGGTTTCTCAGCCCGGTTACATTTGCATTTGTATATCATGAAGCTAGCACAATGATACTTTTATGCCCAGGGAAGTCGAGACAATTTCCAATCCGAAAATTGCCTAGACTAGAACTTTTACTGGCCGTGGGCAAATCGCCCGAATGGTGGTGAGAATGAACTCAAATCCATGAGAAATAATGCATGATTGCTTGTTTCTGGTGAAAGAATAGCAAATCGTTTAATTTCAGTGAAAACTAAGAGATTTTTTTTAATGTTATCGTTGCAGCCCGATAATGAATAGCTAATATTGGAGTGCAATGATAGTATTCATTCAGAAACGTAGTATAAACGAGTTTAGGGGTAGTACACTAATTACGTAAGCACTTATGGGGGGAGGGGTGGGTCTGCTATTTTCTTACGCTCCATATAAATAAAAAAAGATTTGCATGGGAAAAATCTAACATCTAAAACCCCAGAAAAATTGCTTACGTAATTAGTGTACAACCCCTAACGAGTGATTGGGTGTTGTGTTGGGTCGTTTTGCCCCATGGGTGCATTTTGCACCATTCTCCCCTACACTTATACCATAAGGGTTCGATCATATAGTAGTTTGTCAATAAATCATTTCATAGCGAACTGTTAAGCAGAGTTGTACATATCGCGTTAAAAGTACCGTTTTGTCTCAAATCCCGAACATAATTCTAAAATGAATGAAATTCAAATTTCTAAGAATTCAAAACTAATTCAATATCCAATAAAACAAAAATACGAAAAAGTTGGAATGAGGCCTTTCTTAACCGTGCAGTGAGACTCTCTACCACCAAACAAGAACATGCTGAAGGATGCTGGGTTCGAAATCTGGTCTGGCATAAATGGTAGGTAATTTGGCTTCGAAGCCGTATAGTTCATAACTTTGGAAGTGATGGAAGGAACACTAAACTGCGATGCGGCAATGTCGCAGAGTAAGTAGAAGAAGAAGACTAAATGATCAACCCAAATTTTTGAATGACCAAAGCGTAGCGAACTTTCTGAAACAATGCTAATGGGGTGAGAAAAATGTCATCTAGAGATTTTGTGATTTGCAGGCGCTCGTAACACTCACCTACGATGAACCATGCGCCTCCGTACGCTTTGAAGCACTGCGCTACCAGAAAAGAATTCTCCTTGAGATCTACAAGACCAGCCATACGACATTATTTGAAATATGAATCATATGAGTGTTGCATAATTCCAAAATACTGGAGAAACATCATTTGTTTGCGTCTAAGACGTCTTTGTTCCCTTTCCCTATCACATATTTCACATTTCGAATCAAAAATAAACGGAATATATCCTGTAAATTTATCTCACGTACCTACCGCTTTTCCTGTAATCTAATCAACGACCTCTTAAGTATTGAACGTCAAAAGTTTATTTCGATGTGCATGTAGTTCAAGCATTAAAATATATGAGTATATATCTGTCGCTGCAAGCATATTTGTGCCATCATTGCTGGATTTCCTAGCTATATGGGAAAGCTATGCTTTTATGGGCAGATAAAGACGTATGGAAAAAATATATAGAGAGGATTCTATCATTTTAAAACATCTGGAACTTTAAAAAATGCATTCCAAATAAAAGAAAAAAAAGTATCTGTTGTCGATTTTATCTATATACAAAAAAAAAACACTCCACTTATCATTGCAGATCCGTTTCCGCCCGCCCTCAAAATTGACACCATATGCAGATGATGATACGCGACAACCGCTTTCACTTTCATTCGCAACACTCGACCGGATCAATTCGATACCCATCGATTGCAACGCAGTGCGATGCGGAGAGCCGCACGCACCCTCTTGAAAATTAAGCCAATTTATTTATGTTTTATTTGCATATGCACGCGGAGTACAAGGAACCGTGCCATACGGCACCATCCAGCCAAACCACAGTTGTTGCTTGCAGTTCAGATTCCGGATTAGGGTGTTTCCTGAAAGTTCTATGAAAAAATCACATACATTAGCACACCACGGACATAATTTTAATTCGATTACCTGAATCGTTGATATTGTGTTGGAAACTTGGATATTGTAGCGTAAGCAAAGAAAACGATAATAAAAATAAAAAAACGCTCATGCACCAAAATGGCAATTGCACAAAAGTATGAAATATTTGAAGACAATTTACTAAATAGGTTGAGTATCTTCATTTCAATACTCATTGTTCATATGGATCACCCTATTCCAGATAAATCCTTTTCTTCCGGCCTCTGCTAGTGCGAACCCCGTACTAACAACAAAAAAGGGGTTTTTCTCTTCAATTCGCTATGACACAGGCAGATGATTTCCATCGCGTCCCACTTCATATCATAAACGGCGGATCATCCGCTCATACAGCACTCTATTGTATTTACATTAACCATCCCGATTACGAGTTCACTTGTTTCGGGCAGGATTTATGGGCTCGGTTGTCAGGAGGGGCGCACGAAAGCCAGAATCAAATTGTTATTTTATCATCATTTTTGTCTCGCTGGCCGGGAAAAATCGTCCCCTACATTGTGGTGCCAGTGCTGTTTCCGTCTTCTTCCGTTTTTTTGTCCTTCGACTCCCGAAAAACGGAAACATGTTGCGGTCGATTGAGGAAAAAGGTTTCCGAAGGCTAACTTGCACATCATAAACAAGTGCACAAATTTCCACTTGAGCTCAACAAACAGCAGGCCAAATGTTAATATTTTAATCAGCGTTTTTTTCTTCTACGAGATCGAGAAAGGGTGGCAGAGCAATATGACGGTTTATTGCGAACGAAAGAGTGCAGATGATCGATCATTTCGAAGGAAGACTTGCTCCGGAAGCGCCGTGTGGACTTATTTTGATTGATGCGGCAGTGAGGACAAATTCGCGTAGAATATTTGGATTATTAGTTCACACCAAATGTGACGATCGAATAGAGTTATTTGCATATTTTTTGCATATTTAATTTGAATTTATAATTTCCTGAGGGCGCGTCAAATTGTATGCAAATTATTCTGCACGTGAACCGTGGTTAATAAATACATTTATTATATGCATATTTTTTGCGAATCATGCAAATGTAACGCAGATAGATATGTACAATGTACATAAAGGCTGTCCACGTTAAATTTCGGACACCCATCATCCCATGCGATTTTTAAGAATTTTCACAAACCACTGAGGAGATCAATTTACATGACAGTTGAATCTCTCCGCTTTATGTTATTCTTTCAGCGGGTTTTCAATCTTGTCCAAAGATATAAAATGGCTACACATCAGTTGGACATTGTCTCAGTGTCCGAAATTTAACGTGGACAGGCTTTATCTATCTGCGTTACATTTGCATGATTCGCAAAAAAATATGCATATTGTACATTGATAAATATAATTCTGGTTGGGGATATTCTAGATTGCTATTTTTTAATTAGAACCAGTAATTGAGCTTGAGCTTGATGACCGCACAATTCGTAGTTGCTACTCCGTGATTGATCAGAGCAATCGAAATTGCACAGGGAACCAACAGTTGGGGCTTGGGATTAGCTCTCCAACCTCAATGTGCACAGGTCGAGAACTCAGTAATTAATGGATCAATAACGGCGCCGGCCACGTCCTTACGGTCATCTGGGATAGGAAGGAATAGTTGGTGTGACATCTGTTGTTACTAGAGACCGAGATCACCTCTGCATCTCCACAGTTGTCACAGGATGGATTTATGCTAGTTGGATGGGGTAAGTAGTTGCACAGATCAGGATTCACCTTGGTAAGTGATGCGATCCATGCAACCTTTAAAGGATAAAATAAAACATGCTTTTAATAATTTTGATCAAGATATTAATGCTAACGTCGTCATTTATAATAACGAACTATTCAAAGAATTTATAAATACCGAATAGATAAGCATGCTTGAAACCGGACTTTTTTTTTAGTTTTACTCTAATTATTAGAAAAAATGCAATGTGTATTATACGAATACAGTCAAACCTCCATGAGGCGACATTGAAGGGACCATCGACTCATGGAAATATCGAGATGTGGAATAGAAAATACTTGGAAAGCTTTTTGTTGCCCAGAAAATATTTTTCAGTATGGAATAATTTGCTTCCATGAGCCGATATCGAGTCATAGAACATCGACTCATGGAGGGTTGACTGTATAGAAAGTTTACAGATGCTGTGGAAAACTGTAAAAAGACTTATGGATTTAAAACTAGAAAGTTATAATGAGACTTTCAACCAAATAGCCTGGAAATAGATGAACGAAATATTCCTGCTTTGTCGATAGAAAACCAGAAAACATTTTTTTAAGGAATGTATTAAAAGAAGCGACCGATATTTTTATCTTTTGTTTTTAGCGACAGATGTTGTCAACAGGCTTATACGATCCGTCATATCCTTACGAAAAAGTAACTGCATATGAGGTCGGTTCGAATCAGTTCCGTAAATTCTAGAATAAACAAATTATAATTTAAAATGTATTAAAAAAACTTATTTGTGTAAATATGACAATAAAATGTTCATGGTGCCAATAGAAGCTGTGGTGACCCTATATGAGTAAACGATAAGCTTCAAACAAGTTACAGGTATACCTGTGTTCAGAAGAATAGCAGCAGAGACCGACTCCCATATAAAATATCCAACTCTGACAAGCCACAAACCTGCTCCCCGACAAACACACATACACCAAGTATTAAACCCCTCGATCCACCTGCCAAAAAATCACACACCTGGTCAAACTGTTCAAAATAATAGCAGTTTCTGTTTTGAAAATATCTGGAAAACAATAAATTGGAATTTTATCAGTTGTATGTAGGTGCTGAGCCACATTATGTAGTTGCGTGTTATATAAATAATACGAATATTAGGACATGATATTTGGATTGGCCAGTATGCCATAATCCAAACAATCAGACTCAGAGGCCACTCGTTAGAAAAAAATGACACTTTTAACATATCTGCAGTTCACATCCGATACGTTTCGATCTCAAACCTCAACTCAATCGGTCATTGGGGAGCAAATCATAGCATATCAAACATGGCTACCCCGTACCAAAGACAGTCCTCGCCGCTAAATACACGATGGCGAGGCGACTCTGTCGCCGTTGATATGGAAGCGTAGGGTAAAGGATGTATTTTGGACCACCCTTACCGGGGCTCTTATTTTGGACCACCAAGAGGAATTTGCACTCAGTGGTCCAAAATATGAGCCTTCGAACTGGTGGTCCAAAATACCTCCCTTACTTAGTGTCGCATCGACAATCGCTCAGCGACAGCAGCAGTTACGCCACCCGTGTTTTGAGGAACCCTTACTCTGAGCACAGGTGTAGGTATTAAAAATTAAGCAAAACAATAATGCAATCAAGCGATTTGTTTAATGTTCGCTGTCAATAGTAAGAGGAAAAAAGGAAAAACTTATCTTTATAGTCTGCTACACTCGAACTTCGTGTATCAGGATCACTTCGGTCTTTCTACTCTTACACGAATCCAAGCACGAATCACACTATTGCATGAATAAATTAATAGATCCACTAACGCGCACTTCACCTTTATCATTCACATTTCAACCATTTGTAATACGGAAACCATTCAACATCCGAAAAAATGACGGGAGCAAAGTGGAGGAAAAAAAAAAAAAAATCGCGTCAACTCGCGAGCGCGGCACACTTCGATCCTATTTTTTAATTAGAACCAGTAATTATCCATTAAGTTTTTTATGTAATATAAAGAAGAATTCCCATATCAATGACAGGGCGAAAGAAGCTTTTTCTCCCGATTCGCGTCTTTGCATCCCCGATGGCAATCCTTACATCGTGTGTTGGGCACTCTCCATAGGAACTCAAACAGAACCTTCTTAAACTTCGACTGTCTCATCAGGTGAGTGGCTGGAGGCCAGAATGTCGAGAACCGCGGTATACATACAACAAGGTAGGCTCACAAGAAAAATGACACTTCAAGAGTGACACATATTTTAACGCCACATGCTAGAGTACGAAAGTAAGCATGCTGAGACCTAAAGTGCATCATCTTAGTTCATCTTGTGCGAAAATAGTAGTTACGTCACATGTTTTCATTCAAACTCAATGTTTACAAACGTCCTGAGCCTGTCTTGTTTTTTTGTATACCGTGGTCGAGAACGTTTCGCAGATCGAGGCATCCTAGATCGAGGCCTACTCCTTCCAAGAAAGTGCGACGATGCCACAAGAGGAGATGTATTTACTGAATCACTGTGTCATGTTCTAAGTGCGTAAAATAGCAGCCTGGAGGAGGTCAACCGTAAAGCCAATCAACACGCGGCCTCGAATACTTAGCGGCATTTCGTCGGCACGGAGCGCAGTGACGCTATGTCCGAGCAGTAACGACCTGAGAAGGCATTCACTTAGGCGAAGCAAAAGAGTGAAGGGCAATGGTACTATGTTGAACCTCAGGGGGAAGCCAGTCAGTCTGCGATAGAGGATCAGCGGACTGGTAATCCCTGGCAACTTATCCGCAAAGCAAAGAAGAAGTTGGAAGTACATCGCCCCGTAAGAAAACTGGCGGATAGAGGCTAAACCTTGTCAGACCTTGACCTTGACAATCTTGAAACCTTGAAAAGAAAGCAACACTTAAGTTCTATAGTCCATGCGAAGTCCCGAAATACTTTCGGCTCTGGCTGAAGACTAGCGAAGCGTCAAACGTACCACAGCGGAAGAACTGATATTGATGCTGCTGACATTGAAGCATTAAAACTGCATCAAGGGGTCCTGAGTGAGGGCGCAGAAATGAGGTCGTTGTTCTCCGAACTAGCTATCCAGGTTACAGAGGCCGATGACTTCATTCCCGCGGTTGTGGTGCAGAGCAGCGCAAAAGCTGAACGGACTTCTTAGAGGTGAAGAGTCTTAGAGATGAATCCTCAGGAACGCAAATAACTTGGTTCAAACCCGGTAGGTCTCAAACGCTAAAAAGGCAGTACAAGTCAAGTGAAACTGGTTGCTGCAAACTAGCAGAACAGTTTTTGTTGAAGGGAAAGCGGTTTTTTCCGCCACTTGAAATTTGTTTTCATAATTAAATGTTCAACTAATAATTTCTAGTGAATGAATGTTGCAAAAAGGGTCCGCAAGTCGTCCTCCACCTGATCGATCCACCTTGCCCGCTGTGCACCTCGCCTTCTTGTTCCCGTCGGATCGTTGTCGAGAACCATTTTCACCGGATTACTGTCCGACATTCTGGCTACGTGCCCGGCCCACCGCAGTCTTCCGATTTTCGCGGTGTGAACGATGGATGGTTCTCCCAACAGCTGATGCAACTCGTGGTTCATTCGCCTCCTCGACGTACCGTCCGCCATCTGCAACCCACCATAGATGGTACGCAACACTTTCCTTTCGAAAACTCCCAGTGCGCGTTGGTCCTCCACGAGCATCGTCCAGGTCTCGTGTCCGTAGAGAACTACCGGTCTTATAAGCGTTTTGTAGATAGTCAGTTTGGTACGGCGGCGAACTCTATTCGATCGAAGCGTCTTGCGGAGTCCAAAGTACGTACAATTTCAGCCACTATGCGTCTCCGAATTTCTCTGCTGGTATCGTTATCGGCGGTCACCAGTGAGCCTAAGTACACGAATTCTTCAACCACCTCGATTTCGTCACCACCGATAAAAACTCGTGGTGGGTGGCTCACATTGACCTCTCTTGAGCCTCTTCCTATCATGTACTTCGTCTTCGACGTGTTGATGACTAGTCCAATCCGTTTAGCTTCGCTTTTCAGTCTGATGTAGGCTTCCTCCATCCTCTCAAAGTTACGTGCCATGATATCAATGTCGTCGGCGAAACCAAATAACTGGACGGACTTCGTGAAAATCGTACCACTCGTGTCAATCCCTGCCCTTCGTATTACTCCTTCCAAAGCGATGTTGAATAGCAGACACGAAAGACCATCACCTTGCCGTAACCCTCTACGGGTTTCGAAGGGACTCGAGAATGCCCCTGAAACTCGAACTACGCACATCACCCGATCCATCGTCGCCTTGATCAACCGTATCAGTTTATCCGGAAATCCGTTTTCGTGCATTAGCTGCCATAGCTGGTCCCGATCGATTGTATCATATGCGGCTTTGAAGTCGATAAATAGATGATGTGTGGGCACGTTGAATTCGCGGCATTTCTGCAATACCTGACGTATGGCGAACACCTGGTCTGTGGTAGAGCGTTCACCCATAAATCCCGCCTGGTACTGCCCCACGAACTCTCTTGCAATTGGTGTTAGTCGACGGCATAAAATTTGGGAGAGTACCTTGTAGGCGGCGTTCAGCAATGTGATTGCGCGGTAGTTGCTACAATCCAGCTTATCGCCCTTTTTGAAGATGGGACACACGACACCTTCCATCCACTCCTGCGGCAGAACCTCATCCTCCCAAACCTTGGTAATCACCCAGTGCAGCGCTCTAGCCAGTGCTTCACCACCGTGTTTAAACAGCTCTCCTGGTAGTTGGTCAACTCCAGGGGCTTTGTTGTTTTTCAGCCGGCCGATCTCCTCCTGGATTTCCTGGAGATTCGGAGCCGGAAGTCGCATGTCCTGCACGCGTGCTCCTAGGATCATTACCATACCGCCACCGTTGTCTGCCATATCGCCATTCAGGTGCTCTTCGTAGTGCTGCCGCCACCTTTGGATCACCTCACGCTCGTTCGTAAGAAGGTTCCCGTTTATGTCCTTACACATATCGGGCTGTGACACGTGCCACTTACGTGAACGGTTCAACTTTTCATAGAACTTTCGTGCGCTATTAACGCGGTACAGTTCCTCAGTCTCTTCACGGTCTCGATCTTCCTGCTGGCGCTTTTTCCTCCGGAAAATCGAGTTTTGTCTGTTCCGCGCGCGTTTGTATCGTGCCTCGTTCGCCCTCGTGCGGTGTTGCAGCAATCTCGCCCATGCTGCATTCTTCTCCTCAACTAACTGCTCACATTCGCCGTCATACCAGTCGTTTCTCTGATCCGGAGCCACCGTGCCTAGTGCAGCGGTTGCGGTGCTTCCAATGGCGGATCGAATATCTCTCCAGCCATCTTCAAGAGATGCTGCGCCTAGCTGCTCTTCCGTTGGGAGTGCCACTTCCAGCTGCTGCGCGTAGTCTTGGGCTAGTCTACCGTCTTGTAGCCGCCCAATGTTAAGCCGCGGCGGACGACTCCGACGCGTGTTGATCACCGTCGAGAGTTTTGAGCGCAGACATACTGCGACGAGGTAGTGGTCGGATTCAATATTCGCACTGCGGTAAGTGCGTACGTTCGTGATGTCGGAGAAGAATTTACCGTCGATTAGAACGTGGTCGATTTGGTTTTCCGTTACTTGATTAGGTGATTTCCATGTGGCCTTGTGGATATTCTTACGGGGAAGAAAGTGCTTCGGACTACCATTCCGCGGGAGGCTGCAAAGTTTATGCATCGTTGGCCGTTGTCGTTCGATACGGTATGCAGACTATCCGGTCCGATGACCGGTCTATACATTTCCTCCCTTCCTACCTGAGCGTTCATGTCACCGATGACGATTTTGACGTCCCGCAGTGGGCATCCATCGTATGTCTGCTCCAGCTGCGCATAGAACGCTTCTTTCTCGTCGTCGGATCTCCCTTCGTGTGGGCAGTGCACGTTGATGATGCTATAGTTGAAGAAACGGCTTTTTATCCTCAGCTTGCACATCCTTGCGTTGATTGGCTGCCACCCAATCACGCGTTGGCGCATCTTTCCCAGCACTATGAAGCCGGTTCCCAGCTCGTTGGTGGTGCCACAGCTTTGGTAGAAGGTAGCCGCTCGATGCCCGCTTTTCCACACTTTCTGTCCTGTCCAGCAGATTTTTTCGCAGCGCTACGACATCGAAGTTGCGGGGATGTAATTCATCGTAGATTATCCTATCGCAACCTGCGAAGCCTAGCGACTTGCAGTTCCATGTTCCAAGCTTCCAATCGTGATCCTTTATTCGTCGCCTAGGTCGTTGCCAATTGTATCGAGTCGTATTATCTTCTATGTCGTTCGTAATAGTTGTTTTTAAAGGCGGCTTATTGGGCCTGCGCAAACCTCCTGTCTCGTCGGAGGGCCGTCGTGTCAGGGCTGTTTAGCGTCCCACCTAACACCAGGACTTGGGCTTGTGCGCTTGAGCGGCACACGGTCGCTTTGGCAGAGCCTACTTACGGATACATGCAGCTTTTTATAGAGGTTTAACAGAGCCCACTGTCAAACAGCCTAGGCAGGCGCCACAACTCGCAGATGGCCTGGGGAGGGATCGTCAAGCCCTTGGACATAGTCCCTGCTGCCCCCATTGTTGTTGTACATATCATTGCTTGATCGAAGTGCAATTTGCACCAGTTCTGATCAATCACGGAGTAGCAACCATTGATGTGTACTGCCAGTTTAAGCTAAGCTAAGCTGTTCGCGAGAATCAGAAGCTTTTGATTTGCTTGTGCGGTCCATATGTGAATAGATTTAATTAATCGCAATGCTGTACTTGAAAACATGCCACACAGACTTTTATTTAGGAGTATCAAAATTTCTGTCGGAATTGAGAGAAAAAAGGAGATCATGTTTGTTTTTTGCTTGAAAGACAAATGTTCAGTATTCAGAGGTCACGAACAGTCGTGATTTATTTAGTAGGCAGAACGATCGGCCGGTTTTCTGGTTGTTCTGGTTTGTGCGGTTAGCAGAACGATCACCCGATCATCGGAATGTTGTTCTGCTTTGTGAGGATGAGTAAATTAATTAGAAAGTGAAGATTCAGTTCGCGTCAGTAAGCAGAACGATCGGCCGGTCATCGAAAATGTTGTTCTGCTTTGTGCGGTTAGCAGAGAGATCAGCTGATGATCGACAATTTTGTTCTGCTTAGTGCGGTCGGTAATTAGAATAATTAATGTTCGTTCGTTTATATTTTGAATTGATCAAACTACACGCTATACACGGCATACCGTTTACCAAAACGAACCCTGCCACAATACCTACCCCATATATCCAACATCCCAGTGATTTCTCATGGAAGTGCAGATGACTCATCGGCTTCTATCAAAGCGAGTATCACGTCAACATTTTCCTACCCATTCCTTAATTGACCTGCATTCGGACACGGCCGGCGCTGGTATTGCTTATTTTTGGGTCACCAGTTCTTACACATTGAAGATGATGTTAGCACAGACAAACAGACGTAACAGCTAGAACATTTTCCTGAAAAATTCATCGCTCAATTACTTTGCCACCATCTCGCGTGCATGTTGCACGAAATCAAGTTTAGTACAACAATGTCAACAGAGGGCGCTAGTGTGAAATGTCAAACACGAAGGAATACGATGCGCGCGCCTCTGAATGTGAAACTCGCAATCAATTGAATTTAAAACGGTCGTTGAATTCATGGTCGATGGGAATTTCGTCAGTGTTACGTCTGTTTGTCTTTGATGTTAGTCCCAAACTTCATCTGTTGGTTCTCTGTGTAATTACAGCTGACCTGGCAATAACGGAGTAGCAACCGTGGGCGGTCAATCATGCTCATGCTCATGCTCCATTATTGGTTAAATGATCCTTGAATTTGATCATATGATCAATAGATTTTTTTTAAATATGGCACAATTAATATAGATTTATTGGCCTTCTTTCCAAGCGTTATGGATCATATTAACAAAATTATGGATCATTTGAACAAAATTTTGGATCATATTACTGAAATTATGGATCATCGTCACGATAAAAATTGCGCAAATTTGTTATTTTATGGATCAAAATATAGTTTTTGATGGATCGTTTTCCAAACAATTATTTATTTATTTATTTGTATAATTTTTCATCTGACTTAGTAGTCTGCATAAAGATTTAAAACTAAGGATTTGTCATTCGATGTAAAATCGCAGCAAACGTTGCCGAAATCCTGAAGCGCTGATGTCGAAATCGAATTGAACGGAACTTTCGTTGAAACGGCGAATCATGGCGACTAAGCAACTGTTGGCAGCAACAGCATATAGCAACTCTCTTGGCCGAAGTGTTCGAGAAGGTGCGTAAAGTT
Organism: Armigeres subalbatus; assembly: GCF_024139115.2. Classification (NCBI taxonomy): domain Eukaryota; kingdom Metazoa; phylum Arthropoda; class Insecta; order Diptera; family Culicidae; genus Armigeres; species Armigeres subalbatus. The sequence goes on along the minus strand of NC_085140.1, from coordinate 288,063,021 downwards.
GAATCCTGGCTAGTAAATCGGGCACGTCGTACTCCGATAGCGAAATTTTGGTGATTAAAACTGCTTGTGCCACATTTCTCCGTTTGCTAAGGGTATCCAGTTCCAGCAGGCGACAGCAATCAGCGTATGGCGGCAAACTGATCGGGTCCCTCCAAGGGAGATAGCGCAGTGCGTTGCGGACGAACTTATGTTGAACAGCTTCCAAACGAGATGTCCAAACAGCACGTCATTCATGAAGAGCGAAAACAGCAATGGGCTCAACGTGCTTTTTTGGGGAACTCCGGAGCCGTTCGAGAATCAACGAAATGAGTTGTTTTCAATGTTTACGGTTACTTGGCGTTACACTAGGTAGGAACGAAGCCAGTTGCAGAACATTGAAGAGCATCCAATTTTTTTTTCAATTTAGCAAGCTGTATGTCGTGATTAACTTTGTCAAAGGCTGATTTGAAATCTGTATACACGGCGTCAACTTGAGACTTTTTGGACATGTTGTCCATACAAAACGATGTGAAGCTCACGAGATTCGTTTCTACAGATCGACCAGGAAAGAAACCATGTTGGAACGGGCTGATATAATTCTTGCATGCCGCGAATAATCTCTCATAGATCAGCGACTCAAACACTTTCGATTCAACTCCAAGTTATGTAATGCCCCGATAGTTTCTTACGTCGCTTTTGTTTTCTTTTTAAAATACAGGAAACATGGTAGAGTTTTATGGATCATTTGACATACGTTCATGGGGAAAATAGCAGGAATTATATTGTTTCTCTTGATCATGTTTAACGGTACATATTTTCTAATTAATTGCTAAATTTTAGCTTAGTTATAAATCTAAAAATTATTCTTTATGGATACTCCTGAACTATTTCATGGATTTATGGTAGCGTTTTATGGAACATTCAGATGTTATTTACGGATCGTTTTTCATTTTTTTTGTTCATTTAACGGTACAAAGTAAGGGCTGCCTAGGGGAACTGTTCCGTTTTTTATCTCACTGAACATGTATTCATCTCATCGCAAAACAAAGAAATATAGCACAAATCTCGTCACTTTGTTTTGCTAACATGCGTGCTCACTGCTGAGAAAAATCACAAACATAAGTATCAAATCGAATTCCTTGTTAATGGTTTAGAAATCGTCGCTTGCCAAGTAAATGTAAAGAATAAAGACCTTTGCATAGCTTCAGTGTATATTCCCCCAAATGCCTCACTTAATCGTCGGCATCTTTGAAGCGCAGTCTCTCTTTTATCATCCCCAGTTTTAATACTGGGGGATATGAATGCACATGGTATTGCATGGGGCGAAACTAGAGACGATAACAGAGCGCCTATTTTCTATGATTTGTGCGACGATTTCAACTTGAATATTTTGAACACAGGCGAAGTAACTCGAATAGGACCTCAAGGTCAGGAAAGTCGAATAGATCTGTCTTTATGCTCTAATTCACTATCATTAGATTGCACGTGGAAGGTAATCCAAGATCCCCATGGTAGTGACCACATGCCGATAGTCACCACAATCAAAAGCGGCTATCAACGATCAGTGCCAGTTAATGTTCCTTTCGACCTCACGAAAAACATTGACTGGCAAAAATTTGCATCGGCGGTAAACATTGGTATTGAATCAACTGATATTCTTCCTCCACTGGATGAGTATCGATTCCTTACCGAATTGATTCATAAAAGCGCACTAGAAGCTCAGAAACGACGCGTTCCAAGTACATCTGTCATAAGAAGACCAGCCACTCCTGGATGGGATGATGAATGTACTAAGTTGTATTCCGAGAAATCTGATGCCTTCAAGGCTTTCCGTAAACACGGAAGGTCTGAGCTTTTCGAAGAGTATTTGAGGCTTGAAAGAAAGCTCAAAAATCTTCTCAAGGCTAAACAACGTAGCTACTGGCGACGTTTTGTCGAGGGCCTATCACGAGAAACCTCAATGACAACACTCTGGAAAACGGCCCGAAACATGCGGAACCGCATTTCCACCAATGAGAGTGAAGAATACTCCAATCGAGGTCTGTCCAGATTCCGTACCAGCAGAACCGCTATTTCGAGAATCAGTCACTGATCCCGGTCCTTTGGGTGGACCATTCTCAATGCTGGAACTTTCTATCTCTCTTCTTTCATCAAACAACTCTTCTCCGGGATGCGATAATATCAAATTCAATCTTCTTAAAACCTCCCAGATATCGCTAAAAGACGATTACTTGACCTGTACAACTGTTTCATGGAGTACAACATTGTGCCCCCAGAATGGCGCCAGGTCAAAGTAATAGCTATTCAAAAGCCTGGGAAACCAGCGTCTAATCACAATTCATACCGACCGATCGCCATGCTATCGTGCATGAGGAAATTATTGGAGAAAATGATCCTTTCAAGAATTGACCATTGGGTCGAGCAAAATGCATTACTGTCAAATACTCAATTCGGTTTTCGAAAAGGTAAAGGAACAAATGACTGTCTAGCGTTGCTCTCTTCAGATATACAGCTGGCCTATGCGCACAAGGAGCAACTGGCTTCAGTTTTCTTGGATATTAAGGGCGCTTTTGATTCTGTTTCCATAGAAGTACTGTCGGAAAATTTGCACAGTAGTGGATTACCCGTTATTTTGAATAATTTCTTGTACAATTTGTTGTCAGTAAAACATATGAACTTTACTCTCGGCACTCTGACAACTTCCAGAAATAGCTACATGGGCCTTCCCCAAGGTTCATGTTTAAGTCCCTTGCTTTACAATTTCTATGTTAAAGATATTGACAATTGTTTGGAAGGACAATGCATGCTTAGACAACTTGCAGATGATGCCGTGAACTCCTAAGAGGTTCATGTGCAAATGTCCTGCAAAGACCATTGCAAAATTCCTAAATAACCTGACTGTTTGGGCCAGACATTTAGGGATCGAGTTCTCTCCGCAAAAACTCAATTGGTAGTGTTTACTAAGAAGCGGTACCAGCTCAACTGAAACTAAAGCTGTTGAAAGATGACATAAACCAATCTTTATCTTCTAAATACCTTGGGGTCTGGTTTGATTCCAAGTGTACCTGGAAAACCCATATTGATTATTTGTTAGAGAAATGCCGAAAAGGATCAATTTTCTCCGTTCTATCTCTGGAACTTGGTGGGGCGCTCACCCGGAAGACCTCATCAAACTATATAAAACGACTATTCTCTCTGTTTTAGAGTATGGCTCTTTCTGCTTCCTCTCAGCAGCTGATTGCCACCTGATCAAATTGGAACGAATTCAATATCGCTGTTTGCGTATTGCTCTTGGCTGTATGCATTCAACGCATAACATGAGCCTGGAGGTGCTTGCTGGAGTCACTCCTTTAAAGCACCGTTACTGGGAGCTCTCACTTAGAATACTGATCAAATGTGGAACAAGTAACACACTTGTATTAGAAAACTTCGATAATATGCTTGAACTGGCTCATCGTTCAAGATACCTGCGAGTCTATCTCAACTACATATCGACAGATCTCTGTCTTCCATGTTATAATCCACCTCGAGTTCTCTTCGTCAACGACAGTTCCTCAATTGAATACGATCTGTCCATGAAACATGCTATTCAAGGAATACCAGATCATCTTCGACAAATATCTATCCCTTCCATTTTTTCTGAAAAATATGAACATGTCAATTGCAATAACAGATATTTCACTGATGGTTCTCGCATTAACGGATCCACTGGCTTCGGTGTTTTCAACGTAAATTCAACCACCTTCCGAAAACTTCAAGAACCGTGTTCGGTTTATGTTGCTGAGCTGGCAGCAATTAATTTCGCTTTGGGGATAATTTCCGATCAGCCCGTAGACCATTATTTCATCTTCTCGGATAGTCTTAGTTCTATCGAGGCACTCCGGTCGATGAAACCTGTTAAGCACGCATCTTACTTTCTTACAACTATAAGAGAGCAGATGCGTGATTTGGTCGAAAGATCATTCAAGATTACCTTTGTATGGGTCCCATCCCATTGCCTAATCTATGGCAATGAGAAGGCGGACTCGCTAGCAAAGGTGGGCGCACAGGAAGGTGAAGTTTATGATATACAAATCTCGAATAACGAGTTTTTCCCATTAGTCCGTCAGAGTACTCTTCAAAATTGGCAAATGATTTGGTCACACAATGAACTTGGACGGTGGCTATTTTCCATAGTTCCAAAAGTTTCTGCGCGAGCGTGGTTCAGAGGTGAGGACTTAAGTCGAGGCTTCATTCGCACGATGTCGAGGCTTATGTCCAATCACTATTCACTAAACACACATCTCTACAGAATAAACCTGGTCGATAGCAACCTATGTAGGTGCGGAGCCGGTTACGATGACATCGATCACGTAGTTTGGTATTGCTCGGAAAATGACGCCTCCAGAGAGCAACTATTGGATACCCTTGTGGCCCGAGGTAAACAACCCTTCCGGGATATAAGAGGTGTTTTGGAAGATCGCGATGTGATATATATGCAGGCCATCTATGCCTTCCTTTGCTTGGCTGACATCAAAGTTTAATGCCTATATTCTTCTCTTTCTCAGTTTTTTTTCTTGTCCGATTCTGTTTCTCTGTACCATGTACCCCGAAGCTCTGGCCATCCGGAAGATGCTCCCTGACGAACCAAAATCGAGCACGACGCCACGCAAAATCGTTTTCAACGTTCAACGTCAAACGCCCGGATGAGCAGCTGAAATAACCTAAACCCAAATCCCTACCCCGTCCGTCCTGTATCAAGTTTTTTAACCTTGAGTCGCCACGAGTATTATGGTCTATGTCCCCTCCCAACTAACTGTTAAGATAAGATGATATACCATGTAAAAATATCATACTTGAGAATTGCGGCTCCGCAAAGTGTCACACACGACTGAGCCTACCAAATAAATGAACTGGTAAAAAAAAAAAAAAAAATCGAATTCCTTTTCATTGCTTTGTTTTTGAAGGGATGAACATTGGAGCTATGAGAAAAAGTTCCGAACAAGTCTCCTACATACAGTGAGTACCCATGAAATGAATTAGGGTAAGACGGTATAATATGCCCCCCTAAGGCAACTCCTTGATAACTTTTTACTTTTCAACGCAATTTATGCAAACTTTGTGTTATTTGGTAGTCCAGGAAGTCGCAAATGCATTGTCCATGAGTAGTCATATAACAATATTACAGATAACACGTAATAAAGCTTTTTTGAAAAGTCGTGAAAAAATGCATTTTAAAAAGTGCCTGGGAAATACGCCCTACCTCAACCAAAGACGTTTAATAGCCCTTAATTAGTATTTTATCAATCCCATGATAAAAAAGGCTACAAATCCTTATACGCTTGACATTAGAAAACCAACATAAGTCCATTTAAGCAGGTTTGAATTACATTCCAATAGTTTCCATATAATTTGGAAGCAACTGCTGCAAGCTCGCCGCGCTTGTGTCCAGTTGGTAAGGGCATATCGCCCTGCCTACACTGGGGCGTTTTGGCCAGTGAAACATGTTTTCGAAAATCGTTACAATTTTGAAGATGGAAGCAATTTAATTTCATATTAACCACTGAAAAAAGTAATTTTGTTCCCAAATGAGTGTTCCAGTGCAAGTTTTGCGGACAGTATGCCAGAGTCGCTCCAGAATGTTGAGCAAACAAACATGAAAAGTTACATCAAAACTGGTACTTTTTGTATTTTGCTACTATTTTCATTGTGTAATACAAAAATACTTCCACATTCACATAGTATGATGGGTTTACAAATACTTATAGGTACCAACTGATTTTGACCCTTAATTAGTTATAGTATTCTAGAAATCAAAGAGGTCGTTTTGGCCAGGTGGGGCGCATTATAGCGTCTTACCCTATTATGCACCTTCCAAAAAAAATACCATGAAACATTGTTGTTTTGCTTTGAAATGTTTTTGTAATGCTTATCAGGAGAATTGAAGGTTATCAAAGCGCAAAAAAAAATATGGAAAATAAGCTTGCATGTAAATGGCAAGAAGATTTTTTTTTAAATCGCGTTTTCTCAAGATGGGACAAGTCCGGGCAACATTTTTCTTCGGAACATGAGAGTACATTTTTCCAATTTCGTTTATTTGGTAGGCTCAGGCGTGTATAACACTTTACGGAGCCATGGTTCTTTGAGATATGTACAATCAATATCATTTTATTATGAAGTTAATAAGAGAGGGGAAGAAGCCAACGTACTCGTGGTGACTCGAGGTTAGGTTTACAATGTTCAGGGATGGAAGGGGATTAGGATTCGGAAATCAGGGAATCATCATAATCAAAGAATGTCAGCTGCTCATCCGGTTATTTGGCGTCAGTGACGATGTGGTGTGTCGTCGTGCTCGAGGAATGGTTCGACTGGGAGCATCTTCCGGATGGCCAGAGCTACGGAGCTCTACGGAACAGACAGGCAGAGACTTAAAAAAAAAACTTTGAAGAAAGAAAAAAAACAAAGTATTAGATTTTGATGTCAGAATAACAAAGAAAATCATAAATGACCTGCATATAGATTACATCACGATCTCCCAAAACACCTCGAGCTTCCCTGAAGGGTTGTTTACCTCGGGCCACAAGGGAATCCAATAGTTGCTCTCTGGAGGCGTCATTTTCCGAGCAGAACCAAACTACGTGATCGATGCCATCATAATCGGCTCCGCACCTACAAGGTTCATTCTGTACAGATGTGCGTTTAGTGAATAGTGATTGGACATAAGCCTCGACATCGTGCGAATGAAGCCTCGACTTAAGTCCACACCTCTGAACCACGCTCGCCCAGAAACTTTAGGAACTATAGAAAATAGCCACCGTCCAAGTTCGTTGTGTGTCCAATTCCTTTGCCAACTCTGAAGAGTACTCTGACGGACTAATGGGAAAAACTCGTTGTTCGAGAGTTGTCTATCATAAACCTCACCTTCCTGTGCCGCCACATTTGCTAGCGAGTCCGCCTGAGAGTACATTTTTATAGAACATTTTACAAAATAAATTAATGAAAGAAAATAGAATCTTTCTTAATTTTATGATATTTTTTTTTGCTGTATTGAGCACACATATCACACCTAACGAAATAGATACATTATTCCATCGGGAAAATATCTTGGATCGGATTAATTCGTGCTCACTATCTGCAAATCCGCAACTCGACGCCTTTGCCGACAAAACTAATTGAGGACTCAATAGCAATAACCAATTTAAAATATTACACAACTTCATCATACCTACTATCTTGAATATAATCGTGTTTTATGACTGACAATCATTTACTATAAACTGTATCATGGGAAACTGTTCCTTAATATGATGCAACGACAGTAGAGTGATTGTTTTTATTGCAGCTGCTGAAGAAAGATCCCACAATGCGTCACAGTTTCAAGAAGTTTTGGTCATATGAATGTTCCAGCATTATGCCGCTCCATTAGCATCAATTAGTGCAACATGACAACATATTCGTGCCTGATACCCATTCTATCCGATGTGTTCCCTTCCCGTTACTGGATTACCGCTTGTAGCTCCAAAAGAAATTAATAAAACAAATTATGACTTACGTCTTTCATGCGGCCCATAATGAAGGCACTGCACTGTGAAAGCAACTTTCGGTAAAGTCTCGCCACGATCGTCTAGGAGAACGCACTTGCTGGCCGTGTACCGTGAAAGGGGGTCGATCAAATTTCAACACGCTTTGCCCACGTTGCTGCTTCCGGCTCGTCCATATCACCTTCCAGAGAGCAGTGCGTTCAGCAGCTGTTTTATGTTCCCTGTCGATTGTATTTACCTTTTTTTCTGTTAATCACATGCACGTGGCCTAGGACTTGACCGTGCTCCGGAATGAAATGAGATCGACCTTACGTAAGGGAACGAAGAATAAAATAAGAGAGTTTATGTGTCCATCAGACTGTAATAATTGTCTTCCAATAATGCAGCACGTTCTGGTCATACTCAAGGTGTAATTATATTTTTGGAAGCAGTAAATTACAACTGTATCATCATAGAAAGCTTAAGTCTCACCTTTTCACGATCGGGAAAGGGTTGCTTATATAAAGCATGAAAAACCTACAAACGAGTGGCGATGTTTGCCTTAATTCCTTTTCAAGAAGGGCGAAGGCACAGAGAAACTATTCAGTTTGAAATTTGATTAAATATAATGATAGCTTTCAGCAAAAGGACTGCAGGTGTATTTTGGAGGCTACTTCTATTGAGGTGCTGTAAGGGACCATCATTGATCGGAAACACATGTTTCGTGGCAAATGCATGCTCAAACAACGAAACTCATCATACAGACAATTTAAATATAATTACAGCGAAAAAAGCAGTATTTATGCCAGAACTTTCTCATATTATGTTTATTAATTGCACGGGCATGGGCTCTGATATTATGTTTACGAATGTGCGATAACTTAAAGATCAATTTTCAAATTCAACTTAAATGAAGAATTGTGCTAAAAAGATTACAATTCCTCTAAACTTGTAAAAAAAAGTTTTATCGAACAAGTGAAATCAATTGAAAAATCAGATGCCAAACTAACACCGTAACTAATAATTTTCAACTGCCATAATCTACCTAATCTTGAATGAACAATGTAGAAATAATTTTTATTGCTTCAAATAAACTGTAAAAATTGGCGTATCGTAAACCTTTCAACATTTTAAAAATTTATCGCCTTCCATCGATGGATATCTGTAACAGATTGCCGTCCAGGATATTGATAGTCAATCAACCCACCAATCATTCGCAGTAACTGCACCTCCTCCGTCCCTAAAAAAACACAAAAACAACTCGCCCATCGCCCATCAGTCTCGGCGGATGGATGCTGCTACAAACCGTTTTGACCCGAGTGACTTCTACCGACCTTTGGTGGACCCTTTTTCCGAAACAAATTCCAGTCTTCCCTTCGCCTTTGCCATGTTGCGGTTTAAAAAATGCATTCGCATCGCGCCAGCCTTTGCTTCGCGTCGTCGTGCATGGACCAGATAAAATGGTCCCCTCCGAATTCTGCTCTGGGCACGACGACGGTGCGGCGAGCTGTGAGTACAAGTCACGGTCAATGTGAGTGCGGTGCATCGTCATAAAAACAAACAACTGTTTCATTTTCCCACCTTAGCTTCTACAATGTACGGGGTTTCAGTGCGGTTCCTCGCGGCCCGATGGTTGCGGTTGAGCTGGCGTGCAGCATCAGGATATGCGAACGGATATCTCACCCCTCTCAGGGCAGATTTTTTACTGGCTGTTAATTCCGGTTTTGAATTTGGCATCCGTACCGATATTCGGGAGGTTCTGAATGATGGAAAGTACTGATGTCAGTATTGTTTGAGTTTAACAGTTGAATATCATAATGTTTGAAGTTGTTGAAGTTATTCAGAATTCTACGGAACTTTCTGGCAGCCGACGTTAGGTATATGTAAGTGTGCTAATTCTGCCTCTTCAAGTCATGCTCATTTTGGAGTTCATCCTCTACAGCAATTATTTTAACATCGGCTATTCTGATTTTTGGAGTTTGACTTATTTCATCATGGGCGACAAGGACTATATCGAAGGACATACCACAGCGAGAAGTAAGGCTTGCTTAAGATGTGGTGGGGTTCGACAGTGAGCTCTGTTAAACTTCTATAAAATGCCAAACGTATGCCAAATCGTCAGACTAGCAATAGGGCGAACCTAGTATTCAAAAGGTTGCTCATGTTGCAAGAATGCCGGACAGCAACCCTGCAAAGGGACCTTTCACAAATTACATAACGCTGTGGGGGGAGGGAGAGGATTAGGCCGAGCGATACGATCCTTGTGTATTTATAATTAAACCTTTAATACAAGACCAAAGTAATCACATTTAACGTTATGTAATTTGTCAAAGAACCCAAAGATGGTGTTCGCTTCTGATCCAGCAAGTACCAGAAGGCGTGGAACTTTTCACAGAACTTAGATAACAATGCATATATAACATAATGCCCCTCCAGTTGTTGCGGACAGTCAGATCACCCTTTATCGGGATTTTCATCAAGACACCTCGCTTCCAGTCTGCAGGAAAAGTCGCAGTGTTCCAGATATTGCAGAATAGTTAATGCAACATTGGCACAGATAGTATGGGGCAGCAGGGACTTTGTCCAAGGGCTTGACGACCCCTCCCCATGGCCACTGCGAGTTAGACCGGGACCATCGTCCCTAACCCCTAATCACAAGGCGTCAAGCGACCCGTGCCGAGGGGATGCATGGCCAGGGAGGTGAAATAATGAGCTAGGCCTTTAACGGAGCCTGTGGGGTACCTGGGCACCCTCCACAGTAATTGTTGCTTACCGCGTCATGCTGGACTCTGGCGTGGTGGACCTCTTTTCCCGAGCAACTCGTGGGACCAAAATGGAAAACCAAGTCAATTTTTCAATTAGTGGTAGTAGTGTAGGCGACAACAACAAGAGGTGGGTTTTTCAGGTCTCCGCCTAGGGAGGCCAGAGGCAATAGTCGGTAGCTCAGTGCGCAGCGCCAGCGTGGGTCACTAAACCTTCCTCTCGGCTAGAAAAACGCCGGTAGGGGTTATTGACGTGCCAGCGAAGACGGTGGTGCCAAAGTCTACCCAGACTGAGGCTCAAGTATTTGCGGGTACGTGCGTCCAACGGAGCAGACACAAAAACAGGGGAGACAGTCTCCAGGGGATGAGCTCCCTGGGGACCGCTCCAAAACGCGGAGGGTTACTACCCCGAACAAGGGTAGTGGGGCTGGGAAGCTGAACCCCGGCCAGGTACCTCCAAAACCGGGGGAGGAAGGACCTGGAAAGGTCCGTCCACTCAGGAAAGACGGTGGCAAGGGGTTACGGCAGGCTAAAAGTTCTCAGCCGCACCAGACCAGAGAAATAGAGGGGATGACGCCTCCTGGACCCTGGTCAAAAACAAGAGGAAACCGAAGACGTCAAGGGCCGAAAAGAAGGCCCAGGCGAATGAGGGTAGGTAGGCGCCAATCGCTCCAGGGGCGATGCCCTAGTCATCACGGCGGACGAGGCTAAGTACTCCGACGTCTTGAAGGCGATGAAGAGTGAAGTCAAGCTCGGTGAACTCGGCGCCGACGTACGTCGAATAAGACGTACCCGGATGGGCGAGATGATCCTCGAGCTGAAGCGGGGCGTCTCGCAAAAGGGCACCGCCTACAAGAAGTTGGCGGAGGAAGTCCTAGGCGAGACGGTCAAGGTGAGGGCACTCACGACGGAGGTGAATCTAAGGGTTAAAGACCTGGACGAGATCACCGAAGTCGAAGAGCTCGTCACGGCACTGCGGCGACAGTGTGAAGTGAAGGCGTTCACCGCAGCCGTTCGGCTACGGAAAGGTCCGGCAGGGACGCAGGTAGCATTGGTTCGGCTATCTGCAGCGGACGCCTCCAAGGTAGTCAAGTTAGGGAGCGTCAAAGTGGGATGGTCGGTATGCCCTGTGCGCATATACGAGCAACCCGAAGTTTGCTTCAAGTGCCTGGAACCGGGGCACAAGCAATGGGACTGCAAAGGCCCTTACAGAAGCAATCTCTGCCGACGCTGCGGATTGGAGGGACATAAGGTACAATGCTGCACGAGCCCTCCCAATTGTTTGATTTGTTCCAGCAAAGCTGTGAACAGCAAACACCCCATGGGGGGTTCGATGTGCCCGGCGTTTAAGCGTGCTGCAAAATCAAAGTGCAGGTAACGCAGCTGGCTTGCTCGGCCTCGCCCGAGTGTTTGGTGTGCGCACGTTTAGAGGAAACGGCGGAACACGTGTTGTTCGTGTGCCCACGTTTCCCGCAATGCGTGACCACATGCTTGCCACATGTGGTCTGGACACTACCCCGGACAACCTAGTTCGGAGGATGTGTAAAGATGAAGTTGGCTGGAACGCCGTTTTATCGGCTATCGCCCAAATCGTCTCGGAGCTACATAGAAGGTGGCACGTGGACTCAAGGATGGCTAGTTCAGGCGCAAATAAGAGGTGGTCCAAGGGATCGGAGTCGGCTTCATGGGTCATACCGGTGGTCATGCTCTGTGGTCGAACTCGATCCTTTACCGAACAAGTGGCCGCGCGAAGAACAACATGGTATCGTCGCTTTCGCGGCGTCGGTCAACCGGGCGGGTTCCGAGCCCGAGGACGGAAAGGGGTCCTCGTCAAGGCTGGGGCAGGCGTAGGCACCGCGTCGGCAAGTCCCTCTGTGTGCTGGCGAATAGGTCCTATCGCAGAAAGGTCAATTTGGGGTGCACGCGGCATCATCATTGTTTCAGAGGGAAGCAGGCGCGAAGTCGACCCTTCCCACCTTCCGAGGACATAGGGCGTGGTAAGGCCTCCTGGAAAGCCGGCAACGCGCTGGCACGATACCATGGTGTTCTTCTAAAAAAGCGAGTTACGATGTTCGGTGCTGCAAGGACACGCAGCTAACCTCGAGGGTGCGTTGTGCACTGGCCCCCCTTTGAAGCATTACTTTCTGGTTGTACCGAAGGGACTATGGGCTTGGCGGCAATGGAAACGGTTTAGCGGGTCGGGGATGTAGTTCTGCCTCCCTCGGTGATCCCTAACCCCGCACTTCTTGGTCAACCCAGGATGTCTGTTGAGCAGATTCCCCCTCCATTGTTTAGGAAAAAAAGTATGGGATCAACATATCGACTGATATGAAATCTACCCCGAGAGCCTTGACGATTTTCATGCTTTGTATGGTTGCTTCAATCTTCTCAATAATGAGGCTTCAGAGTTGACGCGATTAAAGGCCTATTCTCATTGCGCCCAGGCCGGTTTAACCTTTTCAGGACGGATGGGTCATATATGTCCAGCGTTTTAGATTGGCTGTGTAAAATCACAGAAGAAAGATAGATCCCCACTTTCTTCACCAGGATGTTGACTTTGCAGGAAAAAATCGGGGGTCAAGTTTGACTATACCCTAAAGACCCAGATATCCAAAACCGTGGGAAGTTTTCGCTTCTGAAAGCATGCAAATGAATCTGACATGTTTGAATCCTAAATCACGTTGTTTGACAGTTCTGAATACTCGGACAAGTTTAGCCATCCCGAACGCGTATGTTTAATTTTCAGGAATACTAGATGCTCAAGGTACCCCAAAACGTTCTGGAGCTCAGCCCACGGTATCTACCGGACCAACCAAGATTTTCGCAATGTCCTCATTGCCGGTATACACCCAATCCGGTTCAATAGGCATATACGCATCATGCAAATCCTATTTTCTTGAATACGAACTTAAGATACCCCAAAACGTTCTGGAGCTCAGCCCACGGTATCTGCCGGACCAACCGAGGTTTTGTAATGTCCTCATCGCCGGTATACACCCAATCCGGTTCAATAGTCATATACGAATCATGCAAATAAGCGTACATGCAACATGAATATCTAATTTTCTTGAATACGGAATACTCAAGGTACTCCAAAACGTTCTGGAGTTTAGCCCACGGTATCTATCAGATCAATTTTACAATGTTCTCAACGTCGGTATACACCCAATCTGATTCAACAAACAAATAAGCATCATGCAAATCCAATTTTCTTGCTACGGAAGAAAAATGTTGTTTGCATGATGCGTATATGCCTGTTGAACCACATGGGGTGTATACCGACGATGAGGACATTCCAAAAAGCCTTTCCTCATTGTCGGTATACACCCAGTCTGGTTCAACAAGCATGTACACATCATGCAAAACCTACTTTCTTGAATATGAGATGCTTATGGTACTCCAAAACGCTCTGGAGTTCAGTCCACGGCTTTTTACAATGTTCTAATCGTCGATACACCCCCAATCCTGTGCATATACCTATACTGTGTATATTCCTATACGCATCATGCAAACCCAATTTTCGTGAATACGGGATGCTCAAGGTACTCCAAAATATTCTTGATGATGATGATGATGATGGTCCCTCCACATTCCCCTACAAAGGATTGAGCTGGACGAGTTATCATTAAGATATTTAATAAAGATCAATTTAATCAGACTTACAAAAAAAACGATCCGATTATTTTACAGATATAAATTCCTAAAAACTGTTCATTACACTGGATTTTGTTTTTACAGGATTTACATTTTCTCAATTTTCCACTCATCCTAAATGTTTAACGTATATTAATTATCATGTGATTTTTATTTGATTTATGATGAATTTTTTGAAACATGTTGCGAAGAGTTTGGTGGCAAATTGAAATCACACGATTAAAAATACGAGCGGAAAAAATCGTATAAAAACAAAATCCTGTGTACTATACAGCAAAAACATAATTTAAAAAAATAAGTCGTTGATTTCAACTTCGAACTTTCGTAAACATCAGTAGAGATACTTACAGTTTAACAAGTATACAAAACTTGTGATACCAAAACTTCACCATGAAACGCGCTTCATAAAGTTATAATGCAAGCCGCAGATAACAACCCGTAAGTATCTTTCAGAGGTAAATTTAATGTACGACAACACAGAAGCCAAATCTTGTGTTACTGCTCCGTCGATATCATTAGCTTCGGCAAAACAATCTACCAGAATGCTTACTACTCATCCAATGAATCATTCAATCGGCTCGAAACAAGCAATACTGATTATAAATTCGAAATCATTTATACCTGTATTCCGCGCGAGAGACTCAAACTTTTGTAGACTACACAAAAAAAGGTTCAAACTAACATTACGTCAATAAAATTAAATCCATCATCATCATCGAGGCGAAAGTAATAGTTTATATGTGCCCCAATAAATAGAAAATAAACATTTGGTCATGCTAAATCATTCATCGTAAAAACTTCGTCAAAAATATTCGTGTCTATAAATTTAAAAAAATGATGGTAGCTGATAAAAAAGCAGCATTGTCTCTTAAATTGCGTAAATGTTGTTGCACGTTTTATATGTGTAGGCATCGATTAAAAATATTTATTCCTTTGAAAAACAAAAGAGTTTTGTGAAGCTCCGTTCAAAAAATAGGGTGTTCTTAATTCTAGCAATAGTTAAGTCGTTTTTTAATCGGCAGAGTTTAGTTCATATGACTTTTGCAATATCCTCATCATCGGTATTTACCCAATCCTGTGTAATAAGCATATGATCCTAATTTCCATGAACATGAGATCCAATGTCCAAGGTGCTCCAAAACGATCTTGAGTAAAGATGCGCAATGACAATAAGGTTAACCTGCGATTATTTCTGCGTTCACGGACTTGGATGATCAATTAGTTCAATCGTTACGCTTTCCATGACGTTTTGGTGAACCTAAAATGTCTGTTGTAGCTTGTATGAATAATGATTATAGTCATACCATCTCAATGGACTTACAGGGATATCATTTTATCCACCATTCATAAGTCGGTTTATGGAAAGATCACATGATCCGAACTACGAAAAGGGGCTATATAGTCAGAGGATCGACGCTAATGGATGGATGAATCGCTAATGAAAGGACCATAGACTGAAGCATACATCGATATATGGAATAGAAGTTCCTTGGAAAATTGTTCGAAAGAACCATCAGAGTATCCGAGAAAATATTTTTAGTATGTCATCATTTGGCATATTGTAGCTTGTGAAAATAATGAATGAAATCGTATTGCCTCAATGAACCTGCTGGGATGTTGCACTTATTCATCGTTCAGGACTTGATTGATCGGGTAGATCGCATCTTCTGAACTCCCGGGCGTTTCGGAGAACCTAAATGGTCTGTAGTAGCTTGTAAACATAATGTAAACAACATGTGAAAAAATCGTCCTGAAAGGGTTAAGGGTTAAGTCGTTTTTATGCTGAGATTTTTGTCAGTTCACATTGCGCCGGTTTATACTGGCCGGGTAAACTGAATACACGCACACTGATGTTCGAATAGAAAAGTCAAATTAAATAAAATAAAACAAAAAATCACTTATTTATCCACCTAATGGCAATGGTGCGTTCCTCGTGCATTACAAAATCTAATGAGAAAAGTACATTAAAAAGGTAGAAATAGCACTCAAGAGAGATTGATTTTATCAAATTCACCAAATCACATTTATTTGCATTAATTTGAATGCATTTTGGAACATAAAAAAGCAATTCGTTGAGAAATTCCTCTGAGAAAATTTTCAGCTAATCCCTGCGGGATTTTCTGTGGGTAATCCTCCGGTAATTGTGGAAGTTTCTCTGGGAATTCTGGCAATTCCTCCAGGAAATCCTCTGGAAATTTCTCCGGTGAATGCGGAGATTCTCCGAATTTCTTTAGGAATTCCTCTGAGAATTCATCAGGGAATTCCTCTGCAAATACCTTCAGGAATTCCTTTGGGAATACTCTGGAATTTCTCTGGGAATTCTTCTGAGGATTCCTCCGGGAGTTTCTCCTAGAATTCCTCTGGAAATTCCTCCGAGAGTTCCTCCGGAAAGTCTTCTGTCTCTGAGAGCTACTCCGAGAGTTCCTCTGAGATTTTTTGAACTCCTCTGGGAATTCCTTTGTAAATTCTTCTCAGAACTCCTCTGAGAATTCCTTCGCGAATTTCTCTGGCAATTCCTTTGGTAATTTCTCCCGCAATTTCTATATTAATTCTTTCGTGAGTTTCTCTGGATTTTAGAACATTAAAAAATAAGCAATGTTCGGTACTACGGAAACTCTGGGAATCCCTCCGAGAAATTCTTTGGAAAATTCTTCTGAGAAAATTTTCAGCTAATCCCTGGGGATTTTCTGTGGGTAATCCTGCGGTAATTGTGGAAGTTTCTCCGGGAATTCTGGCAATTCCTACAGAAAATCCTCTGGAAGTTTATCCGGTAAATGCGGAGATTCTTGGAATTTCCTTAGGAATTCCTCTGAGAATTCATCAGGGAATTCCTCTGCAAATACCTCCAGGAATTCCTTTGGGAATACTGTGGAATTTCTTTGGGAATTCTTCTGGGGATTCCTCCGGGAGTTTATCCGAGAATTGCTCTGGAAATTCCTCTAAGAGTTCCTCCAGAAAGTCTTCTGTCTCTGGGAGCAACTCCGAGAGTCCCTCTGAGATTTTTTTCCGTGAACTCCTTTGGGAATTCCTTTGGTAATTTCTCCCGCAATTCCTCTAATAATTCTTCCGTGAATTTCTCCGGAATTCTTCTAAAAATTCCTTTGGAAATGCCTTTTGAAGTTTTTCTGCGAATTCCTTTTAAAAATCTTCGGGGAATTCCACCAAAAATTCCTCTGGGAATTTCTCCGGGAATTCCTTTGAGAATTCCACTGAGAATTCTTTCGAGAGTTCAGGGAATTACGCTGATAATTCCTCTGGGAATTCCTCCTAATATTCTTCTGTTTCTGAGAATTCCACCGGGAGTTCATCTGGGAATACCTCCAGGAATTTCCGCGGGATTCCTCTGGGAATTCCTTTGGGAATACTCTGGGATTACTCTGGAAATTCTTCTGGGAATTCTTCCTGGTGCTCCACAGTGAATTCCTCTTAAAATAAGAGAATTCTTCGAAATTTCTTACGGGAATGTCACCGGAAGCTCCTCCAAAAGTTCCCCCTAAAGTCCGCTGGGAATTCTTCCGGAATTTTTAGGGGAAGTCCTCCGGGAATTCCTCCGGGAGTTCCACTGGGAACTCCTACATGAATTATCTAAGGGCAGCCCTTACTTTGCACCGTTCAATGTGGAAAAACGATCCATAAAAGAATGAAAAACGATCCATAAATAACATCTGAATGTTCCATAAAACGCTACCATAAATCCATAAAATATTTCGAGAGATTCCATAAAGAACATTTTTATGATCCATAAAACTTTGAAAAATGATCCATAGAAACTATATATTGATCCATAAAATTTCAAATTTGCGATGATGATCCGAGCAGCCATATGATCCGTAATTTTGGTCATATGATCCATAATTTTGATGATGTGATCCATAATGCTTGGAAAGAAGGCCAATGAAACTATATTAATTGATCCACACATTTTTTAAAATCTATGGATCATTTAGCAAAATTTATGGATCATATCACCAAAACTATGGATCATTTTAACAAAGTTATGGATCAAATGGCCAGAATTATGGATCATATGACTAAAATTATGGATCATATTACTGAAATTATGGATCATCATCACGATAAAAAAAATGCGCAAATTTGAAGTTTTATGGATCAAAATATAGGTTTTTATGGATCATTTGTCATATTTTCATGGGAAAATAGCAAGAATTGTATTGTTTTTCTTGACCATGTTAATGGAACATATTTCCCAATTAATTGCTAAATTTTAGCTTAGTTATGGATCGAAAAATTATTCTTTATGGAATCTTATTAACTATTTTATGGATTTATGGTAGCATTTTAAGGAACATTCAGATGTTATTTATGGATCGTTTTCCAGTTTTTTATGGATCCGTCTTTATCGTTTATATGCAAAAGTATGTTTTGCCATTATCTAAGATTCCTGTAGGAATGAAAGGTTTCGGATGAGCTAGAACGAATTATATTTTACACGACGTGTATTTGAACGATAACATAA
Source organism: Armigeres subalbatus (assembly GCF_024139115.2). Classification (NCBI taxonomy): domain Eukaryota; kingdom Metazoa; phylum Arthropoda; class Insecta; order Diptera; family Culicidae; genus Armigeres; species Armigeres subalbatus. The sequence goes on along the minus strand of NC_085140.1, from coordinate 288,044,650 downwards.
AAACGTGTATTCACTCGAACGTTTACATTTGGAATGATTAAAAATATTAAAATGACAGCTTTCATCTCCACAGTGATGTAGCTCAGAAGTGGGGGCACAACGAATGCAGTGGTTGTTAACCCAACACCCCTGCTCAACCACAGCCAGTCTCCAATCCGATCTTGGAACGCAATTTCCTGAAGGCAGTCACTGAAAGTCCTTTGGTCATTACATCAGCTTGTTGCTCACATGAAGGAACGAACTTTATCTGAATCACGCCTCGTTGCACCAGCTCACGTAAAAAATGGAACTTCGTATCCACATGCTTCAGCCTCTTACAATCCCGTTCATTCTCAGCGATCTTGATGGTGGACTGATTGTCCTCATATACTGAAATCGGGCCTTTCGAAAAACTTCCCACGTCCTTCAGCATCCGAATCATCCACATTGCATGACAGACAGTTGTACATAACGCTGAGAGCTCTGCTTCCGTAGAAGAAAGTGCAACCGTTTGCTGCTTCCTGGTTATCCAACTGACAGTACAGCCATAAACTTTAAAAACACCTCCAGTCACTGATCTTCGATCCACCAGATCATTCGCCCAGTCAGCATCGCAATAAAACTCCAACAGTGGTGAATCATTGTTCAGGTTGTACACAAGCCCTATATCCAACGTACCTTTAATGTATCGCAAAATTCGTTTTAAATGAACCCAATGCTCGTCGGTTGGACATGACTGAAACTGGCTGAAGTAGTTCGTCGCCGCTGACAAGTCCGGCCTGGTCGTGAGGGATGCGTACATCAAGCAGCCAATTAACTCGCGATATGGTTTTGACGTCCTCTGCTGCTCTTCTCCTTTTTTTAACCGTAAACGATTCTCTATCGGTGTCGAAATAGCTTTACATTCTGTCATCCTGAAACGTTTATTTTCAGCACACCAGCTTCAGTATCACGGTCAACACACATCCCTAGAATTTGTCGAACTTCACCATCATCAGTCATTTCAAATTCAGCAGCAAGTTTCTTCTTCATTATTTTCAGTGACGAGCTGACCAACAAAATATCATCCACATAGAGCACTCAAATCATCATATCACTGCCTACACCTCGTATGTATAGACATTGGTCGTTTTCACTCCGCACGAAACCAAGTTTCTCCATTAAACCGTGGAACCTTTCGTTCCAAGTGCGAGACGCTTGCTTCAGCCCATATATTGATCGATTCAACCGGAAGACCAATTCATTCCCCTGCTAGAAACCATCTGGCTGAGTCATGTATACTTCATCCTTTAACTCACCATTCAAGAACGCGGTTTTGACGTCCATTTGGTGGACCAACAACCGCTTCTGATTGGCCAATGCCAGTACCACCCGGAGGGTATCAAGTTTCGCCACTGGAGAATACGTCTCCGTGTAATCGAAGCCGTGTTTCTGGGAAAAACCCCTTGCGACAAGCCTTGCTTTGTACTTATCTGCCTTTCCTGGACCGCATTGTTTCACTTTGAACACCCATTTACAGGTGACCACTGATCGCCCTTCCGGAAGCTTCACCAAAGACCATGTCTTATTCCGCGTTAACGAGCTCATTTCTTCATCGATAGCCGCTTTCCATATATGCCAGTCATCTCGCTTCTTCAACTCGCCGATCGACCCTGGAACGTTCTCTACGAAATTCATCGCGTTGAGCGCAAACCCGGCATACTCCATGTCAAAATCCCTGTGCCAGACCGGTGCGGTCTTAATCGTTTGGTTCTTCTCTTCTCCGTTCCATTTTCACTCGAAGCTGTATCTGAATTTTCCGATTCGACTTCCTCTTCAGGACTGCAGTACTGATCCAGTTCTGAAACATCATCTGGTTTTTCCGATTTTACATCTTCTTCTGGACTAACATATTCATCATCCGACCAGTACTCTTCCGATTCTAGTTCATTCTCATCTGCCTTAGCTTCTACGACAACTGGCACGGTCACCAATCGATTCTCCGACTTATTACCCGCGAAATCTGTTTCGATAAAGTCAACATCACGCGCCGTTACAATCACTTTCTTCACAGGGTTCCAAACACGATAGCCATTGTGAGAATACCCGACGAAAACACCTTTCCAGGCTTTGGCATCAAGCTTTCTTCTCAACTCCTGAGGTACGTGAACAAAAACATTGCTTCCAAAAATTTGGATGTTCGACACATTTAGTTTTCGTGATTCCCACAGCTCATTTGGTGCATGATTCGATTCAATCGCCACAGTCGGACTTCTGTTTATCAAATAAGCAGCTGTTTCAACAGCCTGTCCCCAGAAACACTTTTCGATACCAGAATCCAATAACATTGACCTTGCCTTTTCGACAAGCGTTCGGTTAAGACGTTCACTGGTCCCGTTCTGTTCGGGGGTATACGGTACAGTCCACTCAACCTGGATTCCTTTACGTTTACAAAACTTCTTAAAGCACCTGCTCGTATATTCTCCCCCGTTATCGCATTTCAAACGCGCAATGTTCCAGCCAAACTTCGCAGTTACAAGTGCTTCATATTCTTCAAAACACTGCAACACTTCGCCCTTAGACGAAATCAAGTAAACCATTACGAAATGGCTCCAGTCGTCCATAAACGTAACGAAATATTTCTTTCCGAATAGACCTTCCGGCGTCACAGGCCCACACACATCCGTATGCACGAGTTCGAGCACTCGCGAGGTACGTTTATATTCACGCGACGAGAACGGTTTTCTCGTTTGTTTGCCGACGAGACATGATTCACACGAGATCACATTTTTGTCCCCATCGGCGCTCACTGACAGTCCAGAAACCATTTCTTTCTTCATCAGACACTTTAGACTCTTCTCGTTCAAATGGCCAAAACGTCGATGCCAAAGTTCCATATTCTTTTGAAGCCGACCACACGAGAATTGTTCGCATTGCTTTTTACGGCATAAAAATCTAGTTCGTATAGTTTATTACGCAAGACACCATTCGCGACGATTTCGGACCCTCGATAGATTTTTGCTTTCCCGCACTCAAAAACAACGCGCATCCCAGCCTGCTCCACCTTCAGCACCGAGAAGAGGTTACAGCGTAAACTTGGTACATACAGTGCATCCTTAATTGTGCAATCAATCGACTTGCCATTGACAATAGATACCACTTGAATCGTACCACAGTGCTCAGCAACAATCGTTTCACAAAATATCTTTAGCAACAGCTATTTCTATTGGCTTGTCCAAGCGACGCAGTTCACTGAACAGATTCCGGTTTCGCACCAGATGATCCGTTGCCCCGGAATCAATGAACCATCTTGTCCTTTTTGACTCCTGCAATTCGATCCCATCGCTCACTCCAACAAAACATACGCCACCTTGTTCATTCGACTTCGCAACATTAGATTTCGAATTTGCCCGCTTCTGAATGAATTGTTTCTTCTTTCCTTCCTTCTGCGGGCAGTCCACTTGCTTGTGTCCTTCCCTATGGCAACCAAAACATTTCAGTGGTTTCTTCTTCTTTCCTCCGAAAAATGCAGCTTCACTAGTCGAAGCGGTTGGCATTTCTACGCCCCTTCGTTTCGTTTCCTCATCCAAAAGTCTGCATTTGACAAATTCGATCGTCAAATTTTCTTCGGGCATAGTTTCTAGTGCAGTTACCACCCCGCTATACGATGAGTCAAGCGTCAGAAGAAGGTGGCACACCACATCCAGATCGTCTAGTTGCGCATCAGTCGCACGATATTCACGAACCAATTTGTCAAACTTTAAAAAATGTTGTTGTAATGCTCCGCCCGCATACCGCATCGATAACATTTGCCGCTTCAGGTGCATCCTGCTGGCGATGCTCCGGCGCTCGAATACCCGGTGCAAAGCGTCCCAAATATCTTTCGAGGATTTCTTTTCCTGGACATATTCCAGCTGAGAGTCGTGGATTCTCGATATAAGCAACGATTTGCAGCGACGGTCCATTTTTAGGCGGTTCTCCCTTGCTTTCTTCTTCCGTGCTTTCTCTGCTTCCGAGTCTGCTGGTTCTTCTTTTAGTTCCTGCACATCCACTACATTATTCTGCACACACTCCGACAACTCGCGCTCTTCGAGTAGTACTTGCATGCGGAATTTCCATGCAGCAAAATTAGAGCCATCAAAAAGTGGCAACAACACACGATCCAAACTTTCTTCCTGCATTTTGCTACCGATCGAAAAATAACTATTTTCATACAACGTTACCGGTGCCCATAACCTGAAAGGTTTCGGATGAGCTAGAACGAATTATATTTTACACGACGTGTATTTGAACGATAACATAAAAACGTGTATTCACTCGAACGTTTACATTTGGAATGATTAAAAATATTAAAATGACAGGCTCAGCAGTGGGGGCACAACGAATGCAGTGGTTGTTAACCCAACAAGGAATACTTCAGTTCAATCAAAGGTAATTGCCTATTTCCGGGGATTAAACCACCCGACTTGGACGTTAATTTACAATGTTATGAAAACTCATATGTGAATATGTACGTTATGTGGAAGATATTGGTTAGGAAAATGTATTGGAGGTAACCACTTTCCCTTCGAGTCCCATCGAAGGGAAAGTGGTTACCTCCAATACATTTTTCAAATCAATATCTTCCACATAACGTACATATTCACATATGAGTTTTCATAACATTGTAAAGGAATACTTCTTGGAATGCTTGCGAAAAGTCTCCAGGAATTCTCCGGGAGTTCTTTCGGGAAGTCCTCTGGGAAATCGTACAGGAAACACTCTTGGATTTTTTTTTTGGAGTTCCTCTGGGAATTCCTTTGTGAATTCATCCTGCAATTCTTACAGGAAGTCTTCTGGAAATTTTTACGGGAAGTCCTCCGGGAACTTATCCGGAAATTCCTCCAGGAGCTTCTCTGAGAGTTCTTCCTGGAGTTCCTTTGAGAACTCCTTCGGGAATTACTCCGAAATTCCCCCATAAATTTTTTCGCGAATTCTTCTGGGAATTTCTCCAGGAAGTCTTTTGGGAATTTCACCGGGAATTTCTTTAGGAATTGTTTTATATCTCTGGAAAATCCTCATGGGGTTCCCCACCTCTGAGAATTCCTCCGGAAATTCCACTGGATATTCCTCCGGAAACCCCTTTGAGAATTTCTTCTGGAATTCCTCTGTGAATTTCTGCAGAAATTCTCTGGGATTTCTCCGGGAAGTCCTCTGTAAATTCCTCCTAGAATTCTTACGAGAAGTCTTGTGGGAGTTCTTACGAGAAGACCTCTTTGAATTCCTCTGGGAATTCTTAAAGAAAGTCCTCCGGGAGTTTCTCTGAGAATTCCTTCGGGAATTAATCCGAAAATTGCTCCGGGAATTCTTCCAGGCATTCCTCTGGGAATTTTTCCAGACATTTCTCTGGGAATTATTTCGGGATGTCTTCTGGGAACTCTTTTGGGAAGACCTATTGGAATTCTTTCGGGAGCTCCTCTGGGAATTCATGCATGAAGCCCTCTGAAAATTTTGCCGGGAAGCCCATTAAACATTTCCTCGGAGTTCCTCCGGGCCGGGAGTTCCTCTGGGAATTCCTCCAGAAATTCCTCTGAGAATTCCTCTGGGAATGCCTCTGTGAATTACTCTGAGAATTTCTTCGAGAATTCCTCTGGGAATTCCTTCGAATATTCCTTCGGGAATTCCTCCTAGAATTCTTTTAGGAATTCTGTGGTATGTTCCGGGAAGCCCTCTAGGAATTCCATTAAAATTCATCCGGGAATTCCTCTGAAAAAAATCTTAGAACTTGTCTGGAAATTCCTCCTGCAATTCCTTCGGTAATTTTTACAGGAATTCCTTCCGAAATTCTTACGAGAGGATCTCCGGGAGTTCATGCGGGAATTTCTTTCTAATGTGATTTTTTAAATACATTTTATAATGCACAGATGGTCATCATTACAACTTTGTGGGAAAATCTGGGGTTTAAAATGATTTTAAGTTCAACTTTCCCATTGGTAGTCCACACATTCTGAAATTTTGCTTCTGGAATGCGGTGATGAAACTACCAAATGATCGAAATCAGAATACGAAATGATGAGAAACATCCTTGAACAAGCTGTACTTCGGTGGGATCGTTGGACAGCAAGAAATTGGCTTAGAACGTTGTACACCGTGATCAATAAGTTCGGATATTCGAAATACGTATCTGAAAAGTTACAATCGTCATGTGACAAGTGAAGATATTGTACTAAAAAGCGCTGAATAATTTCCATATAGAACCTAATTAGGAATGCCTCCAAAAATTGTTCCATTCCTTGGCATTTCACGGAGTGTAGCCCTTAAGGCCCTTAAGCTCCTTTAAAAAATAGCTGCTTTTAATGATCGATAGAACCATATAGGACATGCCAAATTGGAAAAGTTAATAATAACAAACAAAATGAGATATTTATGAAAAAGATGATAGCACTTTGGTTATCAAATTTTGTTCAATAGAATATGAATCGCTGAGAGAATGAACAATTTAAAAAAAAAGCTCGTAGGGAGTTCATTGAGCGTGTAGACCTTAGAACTAGGGAGAAACGCAATGGAGTGCGGCAACGGAAGGATGCGGCAGCTGTCACTTTGGAATACACGACAGTACATGGTTTGACACGCAATAGTGCGGAACGGCAAATGCAACATTACTAAGACCGCATTTTTTTTATTTTTGAATATTTTCAAAAATAATGCGGCGTCGGTAATATTATTATTATTTAATCAGACTAAGGCCGAAGTGGCCTGTGCGGTATATAAGAGTCTTCTCCATTCGGCTCGGTCCATGGCTACACGTCGCCAACCACGCAGTCTACGGAGGGTCCGCAAGTCATCTTCCACCTGATCGATCCACCTTACCCGCTGCGCACCTCGCCTTCTTGTGCCCGTCGGATCGTTGTCGAGAACCATTTTCACCGGGTTACTGTCCGACATTCTGGCTACGTGCCCGGCCCATCGCAGTCGTCCCATTTTCGCGGTGTGAATGATGGATGGTTCTCCCAACAGCTGATGCAATTCGTGGTTCATTCGCCTCCTCCACGTACCGTCCGCCATCTGCACCCCACCATAGATGGTACGCAGCACTTTTCTTTCGAAAACTCCAAGTGCGCGTTGGTCCTCCACGAGCATCGTCCAGGTCTCGTGTCCGTAGAGGACTACCGGTCTAATTAGCGTTTTGTAGATTGTCAGTTTGGTACGGCGGCGAACTCTATTCGATCGGAGCGTCTTGCGGAGTCCAAAGTACGTACGATTTCCAGCCACTATGCGTCTCCGAATTTCTCTGCTGGTATCATTTTCGGCAGTCACCAGTGTGCCCAAGTACACAAATTCATCTACCACCTCGATTTCGTCACCACCGGTGCAAACTCGCGGTGGGTAGCTCACATTGTCTTCTCTTGAACCTCTTCCTATCATGTTTTTCGTCTTCGACGTGTTGATGAGTGGTCCGATCCGCTTCAGTCTGATGTAGGCTTCCTCCATCTTCTCGAAGTTACGTGCCATAATATCTATGTCGTCGGCGAAGCCAAATAGCTGAACGGACTTATTGAAAGTTGTACCACTCGTGTTAATCCCTGCTCTTCGAATTACCCCTTCCAAAGCGATGTTGAATAGCAAACACGAAAGACCATCACCTTGCCGTAACCCTCTGCGGGTTTCGAAGGGACTCGAGAATGCCCCTGAAACTCGAACTACGCACATCAGTCGATCCATCGTCGCTTTGATCAACCGTGTCAGTTTATCCGGAGAACCGTGTTCGTGCATTATCTGCCATAGCTGGTCCCGATCGATTGTATCATATGCGGCTTTGAAGTCGATGAATAGATGATGTGTGGGCACGTTGCATTCGCAGCATTTCTGCAGTACCCTTTTTGTAGATAGGACACACGACACCTTCCATCTACTCCTGCGGCAAAACTTCGTCCTCCCAAATCTTGGTAAAGACCTAGTGCAGTGCTCAAGCCAGTGCCACACCACCATGCTCTCCTGGTAGTAGGTCAATTACAGGGGCTTTGTTGTTTTCAGCCGGCCGATCTCCTCCTGGATTTCCTGGAGTTTCGGAGCCGGAAGTCGCGTGTCCTGCGCGCGTGCTCCTAGGTTCATTACCATACCGCCACCGTTGTCTGCCAGGTGCTTTTCGTAGTGCTGCCACCTTTGAATCACCTTACTCTCGTCTGTAAGAATATTTCCGTGTATGTTCTTACACATGTCAAGCTGCGGCACGTGGCCCTTGCGTGAATGGTACAACTTCTTTTAGAAATTTCGTGCGTTATTACTTGCTCCGTCTCTTCACGGTCTCGATCTTCCTGCTGGCGCTTTTTCCTCCGGAAAATCGAGTTTTGTCTGTTCCGCGCCTGTTTATATCGTGCCTCGTTCGCCCTCGTGTGGTGTTGCAGCAATCTCGCCCATGCTGCATTCTTCTCTTCCACTAACTGCTCACATTCGCCGTCATACCAGTCGTTTCTCTGATCCGGGGGCACCGTGCCAAGTGCAGCGGTTGCGGTGCTACCAATGGCGGATCGCAGCGGCGGTAATGCGGAACGATTTGTTCACGATTAGGTTGAAGTGATTTTATTCAAATGTGCATTATATTCGATAGCAGAGAGCTGCGAAAAAAGTATATGGAAAAATAAAAGGGCAACTGGGTTAAACTGGGTTGAAGTAAAAATACAATGTGAAATTTATTAACTGGAAATTGTAAACCTCGATGAAACATTTATAATATCATTATTTATTGAATCATTGTTCTAGTCGGCTGTGTCAATTTCAATTCAATTACAAGAGAACAGCCACTAATTTTTCAGATTAGAGCCCTAGAATTTCTAAAAAATCTTGAATGGTCAAGGGAAAATCTGCAGGAATTTCTTCGGAAGTTCCACCATGAATGCCATCGGAAGTCCCTCCAGAAATCCTTTCAAAAAGTTCTCCTAGAATTCCTTCGAAAGATCCTCGTGGGATTCGAGAGTTTCTCGAGAAATCCCTTCGAAATTCCTCTAGAAATTCCTTCCTTCGGAACTTCCTCCAGGCATTCCAAGGGAAGGTCCTCCAGGAACTCATTCGGAGATTCCTCTAGGAACTCCTTCGAAGATTCCTCTAAGAATTGCTTCCGAAATTCCTCCAGGAATTCCTTTCGGAAATTCTTCCAGGAGATCCTTCGGAAATTCCTTCAGGAATTAGTTCGGAAGTTCCTTAAGAAATTCTTTTGGAAGTTCCTCCAGGAATTTCTTTAAGAAATTCCTTCGGAAGTTCCTTAGTGATTTTTTTTAGAAGTTCCTTTAAGGACTACTGCGGCAGTTCCTCCAGGAATTCCTTCGGGAGTTCCTTAAGTTATTTTGTCGTAAGTTACTAGAGGAAGCCCTTCAAAAATTCCTACAGGAATTTCTTCGGAAGTTGCTCAAGGAATTGCTCTAGGAATTTTTTCGGAAGTACCTCCTAGAATTGCATCAGAACCATTTTCCTACGATTTGTGGTGCTCTGAAACAGTTCCAGAGGAAAGCCATTACTGCAATTCACTTCAACAGCACACAGAAAAACGTCATAAATTGTCAATACTAAGGATTTCGACACTTATTTAGAATTTAACATATCGATGACTAATAAGCTATCTAAGATTATTGACAAAAAGCTATAGAACAAAAAAAAACATCATCATATTATTACATTCCGTTTGTCGGGTCCGCAAAATAAGTTCTACGTTTTATATCGAACTTAGCTTCCAGAAGCACTTTTCTGCAGACACAGGAACCCGGAACAGTTTTCCCGACCATGGGATTACAGCATCGACAACTTCATGGCTTTAAAATCCACTTCCCGTCAAGGTTTCAATTACACCACGTCCCCTCCGTTTTAAATTCGATAATCATTGCGTGCACCATGCGAATGAGTGTTACAACGATTGCTGTCAAACAATTAAACCCGGACTCACACCGCACTGAGATAGCACTTGTCCTGGCCGTGTGTCGCTTCGGGCCGATTTAAAAAAGCAGAATCTCCCCCTCTGGTGGTGGTGGTTTCAAGAAACAGCGATTGTTTGTGGGCAATCGAGATTGGCCAGCCCTCGCAGTTTGATGCGTGAAAATTAAGTTAATTTTTCAAAAAAAAAAACTGGTCTAGGGGAAATGTAAACCCGGCACTTGGGCCTCCTCGGTTGACTGCAGAAATCCAGATTCACTTGTTCTGCTTCCCACAGTACCTAGCCGTTTTAGAGAACATGTTGACCGAGTGTTTGAGGCAAGGTTTGATGTGTGTTTTTTTATCCTCCGTAAAGCGCACATTTGCGTTAGGACAAGTGGACAGAGATGATTAATGATAACATGTTTGATCGGATGAATAACGGTTAATTGTTCAGATGTTTCTTTAAAATTACCCTGGCGAACATCAGTTTAATTTTTTAATGTGCGCGCGACATGTGTCAAGTGCACGTGGCTTCGTTTACTGCTATCGGCACATACATATATACATATGTGAGAAAGGACACACAAAGACCGTCATCATGATAGTTGGAAGAACACGACACACAGCAGGATACAGCAAAGTTTGACGAAAGCTGTTTGCCAAAATTTAATTATTATCGAAACAAGGCTATAATTTTCGACAAATGTTTGCTAGCGGTTTGGGTTTTGTTTCACAATTTGCCACTTTGCAACAAAGAAGCATTTGCATTCGAGCAGTTCGGTGTTGATGAAGGCAGGTGAGATAATTTAATTATTTTGGATGTATGTCAAAGTAAATTTCACATTTCAAGGTGAGAGAAACTTTGCCATGAAACTTCATGACTTTATTTATCAGCATAACAAAGGCAACATCGATATTAATATTGCCATTGCACTAAGGTTGATGCATACATATTGGACATGGTGAAGATACATCTGGTGAAGTGAATATGGTAGCAGACTTGATAGTGAAGGAACTAAGAATATGGAGATGAGCATTTGACTGTGATATGTGTAATTTTTGTTGGTATATTCGGCTGTGCAGTCTAGAACTCTGTCAAAACGATGATTTTATGTTCATCCCTTTGTTTCGACACTGATTAGTACCAATTTCAGGGGATACAAGGGGATATTTTTATTTTTGATTACAAAAGCTTTTACAAATTGGGACTTGTTTGATGTTGCCCCAATAAGTTAATCGCATAAGCAAAATAGCTTTAATTGAACACTGCATACAGCACAGTACCACAGCACCAACACAAACATCAAAACATTTTCGAGAGTAGGCCAACTAGACGGATATTGCTCTTATAGGCGATGAAGATGAAAATGCTTTGACTAGAGAGAGAGAAGTGAGCGATGAGAATGGATCAGTGAGAAGTGAAAAGAGGAAATACAGATTAGAAATGTTTATTGAGAAGCGAAACGCCTCTTGACTCAGTTCTCATTTCTACTTCTGACTTCTCACTGTGAGAAATGAGAAGTGAGATATGAGCAATGACAAGTGAGATGTAAGAAATGAGAAGCGAGAAATTAGATAAAAAACGAGACATCATATCATCCTACTCCATAATTCACACTTTTCCTTTCTTATTTATTACTTTTCCTACTCACATTTTACTCTCCTGTGCACACTACTCACTGCTCAATTCTCTCTTCGCACTTCTTATTTGTAAGGGATTTTTTCGACAGTTCTGCGAAACGGGATCGTCAACAAGACCAAGTTGTTGGATGTTCTCGCGTCCTTCAACATTACGGTAGCCGGACAAGCAGTGTAAATGGTTTACAACTTTCAATAGCACGGTTCTTCAGGCACGGCAAATGCTGGGTAAAGCGTATCATTGGTACTTCGCGTACCTGAAGGAATAAAATAGACCCCATCTCGCGGTCCTTAGCCTCTTACCCAGCAACTTCTATCCCTACCTCTCCGTGGTGCTGACCGGGATACGAGCAACCTTAGGGAAGATCGGGTAACCAACCCCGGTGGGAACTATGGTCGTATGCTGATAGGCAAGGGGGGGGGGGGTTGCTCCTCTCCGGAGGTGAAAATCTTATTGAGCGTCTGTTCTCCATGTCAGGATCGGTTCACAACAGCGTCTGTTCTCCATGTTAGGGGCGGCTGATCATCGTTCGAGTGCCAGCGAGGGACTCTAAGTGAAACTGTGCACCATGTTCCACCGCAAATAAGGAGGAATGGTCCTCCGGAAATTTAGGGGGTTTGGTGTCAGGCCCTGCAAGCCAGCCAAAAAAAATACGCAACGAACAATCAACAAGAGAGTACGGACCGGAACCATCGGCGAAGACCACTGCGACGAAAAGGGACTAGCGATTGGAAACTCGGTTCGTGGAACTGCTCAATCTCTCAACTTCATCGGGAGCACACGCATACTCGCCGATGTGCTCAAGGACCGTGGATTCGGCATCGTAGCGCTGCAAAAGGTTTGTTGGAAGGGATCAATGGTGCGAACGTTTAGAGGTAATCATACCATCTACCAGAGCTGCGTCAACACACATGAGCTGGGAACAGCTTTCATAGTGATGAGCGATATGCAAAGGCGCGTGATCGGGTGGTGGCCGATCAACGAGAGAATGTGCAGGTAGAGGATCAAAGTCCAGTTCTTCAACTTCAGCATAATCAACGTTCATAGCCCACACTCCGGAAGCACTGATGATGATAAGGACGCATTCTACGCGCAGCTGGAACGTAAGTACGACAGCTGCCCAAGACACGACGTCAAAATCATCATAGGAGATTTGAACGCTCAGGTTGGCCAAGAGGAGGAGTTTAGACCGACTATTGGAAGGTTCAGCGCTCACCGGCTGACGAACGAAAACGGCCTACGACTAATTGATTTCGCCGCCTCCAAGAATATGGCCATTCGCAGCACCTACTTCCGACACAGCCTTCCGTATCGGTACACCTGGAGATCCCCACTGCAGACAGAATCACAAATCGACCACGTTCTGATTGATACACGGCACTTCTTCGACATTATCGACGTCAGGACATATCGTGGCGCTAACATCGACTCTGACCACTATCTGGTGATGGTTAAACTGCGCCCAAAACTATCCGTCATCAACAATGTTCGGTACCGACGACCGCCACGGTACGACCTAGAGCTAGAGCGACTGAAGCAACCTGATGTCGCCACTGCATATGCGTAGAATCTCGAGGCAGCGTTGCCGGAAGAGGGTGAGCTCGATGGGGCCCCTCTTGAGGACTGCTGGAATACAGTTAAAGCAGCCATAAACGACACAGCGGAGAACAACGTCGGGTATGTGGGACGAAGTCGACGGAACGATTGGTTCGACGAAGAGTGCAGACAGATTCTGGAGGAGAAGGACGCAGCGCGGGCGGTCGTGCTGCAGCAAGGGATCCGGCAGAACGTGGAACGTTATAGACGGAAGCGGAGACAGCAGACTCGCCTTTTTCAGGAGAAGAAACGCCACCTGGAAGAAGCGGAGTGCGAGGAGATGGAACAGCTGTGCCGTTCCCAAGAAACACGCAAGTTCTACCAGAAGCTCAACGCATCCCGCAAAGGCTTCGTGCCGCGAGCCGAAATGTGCCGGGATAAGGATGGGTGCATCTTGACGGACGAACGTGTGGTGATTGAAAGGTGGAAGCAGCACTACGAGGAACATTTGAATGGCGCTGAGAGTACAGGCAGTGAAAGTCAAGGCAGCGGAGGAGATGACTACGTCAGTTCAGCGGACGATGGAAGCCAACCAGCCCCCACCTTGAGGGAAGTTAAGGATGCCATCCAACAGCTAAAGACCAATAAAGCAGCTGGTAAGGATGCTATCGGAGCTGAGCTCATCAAGATGGGCGTGGAAAAGCTAGCCGCTTGCCTGCACAAATTGATAGTCAGAATCTGGGAAACCGAACAGCTACCGGAAAAGTGGAAGGAAGGGGTTATATGCCCCATCTACAAGAAAGGCGACAAGCCGCCTACAAAGTGATCATCTTCCGTCGTCTGTCACCATTAGTGAATGAATTCGTGGGAAGTTATCCAGCCGGCTTCGTTGACGGCCGCTCGACAACGGACCAGATCTTTACTGTACGGCAAATCCTTCAAAAATGCCGTGAATACCAGGTCCCAACGCATCATCTGTTCGTTGATTTCAAGGCGGCATACGACAGTATAGACCACGTAGAGCTATGGAAAATTATAGACGAAAAAAGCTTCCCTGGGAAGCTTACCAGACTGATCAAAGCAACGGTGGATGGTATGTAAAACTGTGTGAAGATTTCGGGCGAACACTCCAGTTCGTTCGAATCGCGCCGGGGACTACGACAAGGTTGTAGTATTCAGAGTAGCGGCTAATGATTTTAGTTTGAATAAGTGATTCTAGACTATGAATTGATTCTGCTATTGCGGATAGCACATCAAATATAATCAATCAAATATACCAATTTCGTGAAATCACATATTTCGCGTGCCCCAATTTACCGTACAATGTGGCAAGTTTCACATAAGACTTGAATCGAACTCTCAATGTTGCATATGCACAAATACTGATCTCTATCGTGAAAAAAAAATGTAAACATTGCCCTCATGAAACTTCACTCTCGATTTGAATACGGGTAAATGAAAATTGTCGTATGACGTCATGATGCAACGGTTCATTGCTGCGCCGCAGTGTGAGATGGCGTTGGTAACGCCATCGGGTTGAATAGCAACGACGAAGATTGCACCGGCAGTTTGTTGTCGAATTTACAAACGAACAGTCGCACCGCTCTTCAATGGCGGATTCCATTCAGCCGTTTTCGGCTGGAATACGACAAAGGTGATGGACTTTCGTGCCTGTTATTCAACATTGCGCTAGAAGGTGTCATGCGGAGAACCGGGTGTAACAGCCGGGGTACGATTTTCAACAGATCCAGTCAATTTATTTGTTTCGCGGATGACATTTGCAAAGGTGGCAGAACTGTACACCTGCCTGAAACGTGAAGCAACAAAAGTTGGACTGGTAATGAATGCGTCAAAGACAAAGTACATGCTTGTGGGCGGAACCGAGCGCGACAGGGCCCGCCTGGGAAGCAGTGTTACGATCGACGGGGATACCTTCGAGGTGGTCGAGGAATTCGTCTACCTCGGATCCTTGCTAACGGCTGACAACAACGTTAGTCGTGAAATACGAAGGCGCATCATCTGTGGAAGTCGGGCCTACTACGGGCTCCAGAAGAAACTGCGGTCGAAAAAGATTCGCCACCGCACCAAATGTGTCATGTACAAGACGCTTATAAGACCGGTTGTCCTCTACGGACATGAAACATGGACAATGCTCGACGAGGACTTGCAAGCACTCGGAGTATTCGAGAGATGGGTGGTTAGGAGCATCTTTGGCGGTGTGCAAGAAGACGGTGTGTGGCGGCGAAGAATGAACCATGAGCTCGCCCAACTCTAGAGATGGGCAGACCAGGTGCAGAACGACTTGGCGAGCGTGGGGCGTATCCGAGGATGGAGAGATGTGGCCTCGAACCGTGTATTGTGGCGTCAAATTGTTGATTCAGTGTTATCTGTTTAGATGTAAACTAAATAAATGAATAAAATGAATGAGGATGAAGATCTTTCAAGTTAACCTAATCTACCTTTGAAGTGCCATGGCGAATGAAATTCCGAAGTTCGAATGAGTTCTCTAGAATCGGTTACCTTAAAACCTCCCTACTCCAGTTCAACAACGACCGATTTGTTGCCCCACCGGAGCTATCCGACGAACTCACTGAAGAACATATTTGGATGAATGGGACCTGGGATGGGTTGTTCTTGATCTGGGAAAGTTTTTCAAAATGGTTTAGACATGTTGGGAAGAGGTTTTAGCGCCAGAATCTTGAATAACATGATGGGCGGTGAAGTTGTAGATTGATTCACATTTTCAAATGGTGTTTTGAGTTTGGGCGTCTGGTCCAAAAAACTTGATGGAAGACAGAATTTATCATTTCCTATTCTCGAAATTCTCACCCTGAAAATAGAGAGATTAAATCTGTCAAGCGTAAAAACACGTTTTTTTACGCAGCCTACTATTCCACTCTCCTGGAGACCCAGAGATAAACACGGTCTACAAAAGTTAAATAGTTAATTAAAGATCACCTAGGGAACTGTACCAGTTTTGGCCATGTTCCTAATATGGCATATTTCTCGCATAACTCCAAATGTAAAGCAATTGTCGAGGGTTTTATTAGCTCTAACACGAGATATATCCCTTATCTTTATTCGCTGTTGAAACTGATCGATATTTTTTTGGAAAATATGCATTTTTCAGGTTTGGCCAAACTAGACAGTAAGGTGGCCAAAACCGGCACACTTCCCCTACTGTAATTCCTTCACTTTTCCTAGCTGAGGACGGTCAGGACGTAGCTGGCGTTGATGTTGATCTTTGTAATCGTTGAAGTCACTGAAACTTGCACAGTGACAACGATTGACCAATCGCAGTCAGCCGTTAAGTTCATTCTTCGAGCAATTTCACTGATTCAGGTCAATCACGGAGTAGCGACCATAGATATGTGCAGTCAGTCTTATTCAAGCTAAGCTATGCTAAAACACCATATAAGGCTCAATCCGAAATGGTCTATGCCTTCAAAAGACATATATTTTCGGCTATATGAATCGTTCGGCCTACTGACATTTTCGGTCAAATGGCTTTTTCGGCGTAATGTTTTTTTCGATCAACTGACCTTTTCGATCGTACTTGTACAACAGTAGAGGTCGTTCGGCTGAATAACATTATCGGCCATGTGACGGTTCGGTCATATAACTTCCTCAGCAAAGCACCATTTTTGGCGAAATTACCTGGTCGGCGAAATGACGTTTTTTGACCGTATGACCGGAACAGAAGTTATTCACGATCAAACGACAATTTACCGAATGGTCTGTGGCGCCAAATCTTTTTTTCAGTCTTGTTGGTCGACTGAAATATTTAGCTTCGGAGTGGTATTATTATTCCCCGCGAAAAGTGGAATGAACTCGTTCGGAAGTTCAGATAAACTTCGCGTTGGAATTCGGATGAATCTTTCTTGGAAATTTGGATGAATTTCCCGAGGTAGTTCGGATGTATGACCTCTCAAAGTTTGGATGACTTTCCCATGAAAATTCAGATGAATTTTCCGTGGAATATCGGCTGAGAAGAATGTTTTGAAAACTGGATGAAATTTGGATAAAACTCTCTGTAGGAGACAAATTTCCTGTGAAAATTTGAAAGAATTTGTGGATGAATTTTCTTGAAAATTTGAATTCACTTAGCGTTGAATTTCGAATAAATATCCATCTGAAATTTGGTTGAATTTCCCATGAAAATTCGGATTGATTTCCCGTAGAAACTGGGATGAATTTTCTGTGACTAGTTCGGAAAAACTCCTCGTAAAATTCGAATGAATTTCCTGAGGAAAATCAAATGAATTTTTCGTCACACAAAGAGTTACTTCTGAAATTTCGGAATAATTTTCCCAGCTCTCGTGGACACTCGGATGATCTACCGTAGGGAATTTGGATATTTTGTCAAGGATATTCGAACGAATTTCTCATATAAAATCGGATGGGTTTCTTGCCGAAATTTTAACGAATTACCCAAGGAATTTTATATTGATTTTGGATTTCCCGAGATTGCCGTATGAAAATTATTCAAAAGATTTTCTTCTTCCTCAGTGGCTCTACATTTCAACTGGAACTTGGCCTGCTTTTCAACTTAGTATCCTATTTCCTATTAGCGTTTTCTCAGCTATGTATTGGATGCTTTTCTACACCCAACCAGGGGATGGCAGATTTTAATACAGTTCTGCATAAGAACCTTACAGAAACTGTATAATAATTGGGCATATACAATTCTGTAAGCTTTTTATACAAATATTGTATTAAAATAATACAGATTTGTATTATTTTAATACAATATTTGTATAAAATACAGATTTGTATTATTTTAATACAATATTTGTATAAAAAGCTTACAGAATTGTATATGCCCAGATTTTATACAATAATTTTCAGATTTGTTTTTTGGGTGTAGTGTGACAACTACAATGGATACACTATGCTCAGAGAGTCGGGACCCGAGTAGACGAAAATAGCTCAATAATATCAAATGTTGATAAGATAGCAAAATGAGATATGGACATGATTGATATAAGAGATAAAAGATCAGACGATAATATCAAAATTTTGCACTAAAATATCATCAGGATATCAAGTTATGCTATTTGTAAAAAGTGATCAAATATCATGTGCCATTAGTTTGTTCTTAACCATAGCATATCTTGATATTTAAATGATATTTCGGTGCAAATTTTTGATATTGTTGCTTGTTCTTTTATCTCTTATATCAATCTAGTCCATATCATGTTTTGTTACTCTATTCATGGCTTTTGCCCGGGGAATGTTTCCTACTCGAAAACATTCTAGACCGGAATCTCGAGTATCGAACTCGCCATCTCCGGATTGGCTATCTCACGGCTTTACTTGCAAGGCTATTTGGAGACACACAAGATATAAATATTAAAAGACGATAATCGGCAACTTCCGTGTATGTCCCATTTTCATCGAATACACCCTTCATAAAGGACAGCAACAATGTATCACAAATTGGTAAATCTCCGAAACATCGAGCTAAAAGTTGATCATATGCATTCGCATTGAAAGCGTATCGACATCTCTTAATTAGCCGACCCGGATCAATATTGCCGGTTATGTCAGATGCGTCTGCATTATGCATTTTGATCTGGATAAGACCGGGCACTGGATGGAAACTAAATCCAAAAAAATTATGCTCACATGCAAACGACCCTTTTTGGATAAGGTATTTAATTCCCGTGTTCATGGGGACCTGGGAAATCGATTCATAAAATCTTTGAATTGCATTTTAGATCGGAATACAGATTATCTTTAAATATTAAGCTTTAAGTTCAATAGATGGATATCCACATTAGTAAACTGTTCGTTTTGAAAATGATTCGCTAAAAACCAAACGAATGATTTTTCTCCCAACAATCGATTATCAAAAAAACATGTGTTAATAATTCTATCAAAACACAGATACCTACTTTGAAATCCCAAAACAAAAAACGATTGTAACAAAAAACGTATGCACATGTGTAGTGGAGAAGACAGGAACCTTAGCAAGATGTTTCGGCAGAACTTAACAAAACACACCAACGACAGCAACAACATGCGAAAAGCTGGTCGAAGTTTGAATCTGGTTACACACCTGCCGACCGGCTTCGAAAGTAGTATGAAAGAGGAGAGCCAACCATAGTCCATAGGCACCGATCACCGAGCTGACAGACAGGCGGTCCTTCCCTTATGTTGTACGAGTTGTGGAACAGATAGGGTAGAGTGTCGTTGAATCACGGGTCTAATTTTTTATCGTTTTGTTAAAAATGCACCTTATATTGATATCAGATTGACGATGTCGATATTCTACACAAATCACGTTTTTAGTAAGGCGTACTAAAGTAAAGATGAATTCTATAAAAAGTATATAGTTTATAGAGTGAAAGCCTTTAAGTACAGTTTCTTATGTGAGAAAACAGATATAATAGGACAGAAACCAGTCCGAAGACCCTACGTCAGGATACGGATGCGTCTGCTGTATGTGTTCTTGCTCTTGCTTTTAAAAAAGACAAAACAGTAGTAGAAGGTTGTTGTTTTTGCCCAATCTTTCCAGCATGTTTTTTTTTCAACTATTTTTGCATTGAGCTTGTTAAGCTTGAGAATTTATTCCACACGAGAGAGTACTGCATTTCGGGTTGTGTTTGAAGTCGTATTCTTCCCGAGCTCGTTTTTTCGATAGTCATTTATTGCAATTTGAGAAAAATAACTCAAACTTAAATGGGTTTATTGGCATTGCTCTGTCGTTATTGTTGCATTGTATATACAACAATAATTGGACGCCAACATTGGGCCACATCATCAGACTGCTAGAGTACACCACATTGAATATAGGTCTAGCAAACCTGCAAATAAATTGGAATCACAATGTGTTCAGAATAGATCAGTCTAAATATTTAAATTTACTTTAGAACTTTGAGCATAGACGATTTAATAAGATAACAGATACAGATTATCGAACGACCTTCCTGTTTGCTAAGTAAACTTGCAACCAATTAGGTCCACAAAGACTAGAATTAAATTCGAGGGCCACTTATCGGCATGCATAATAAACACAAACATATTCCGACATCGGAAGCATTGAATAAAATGAAAATGCAAATTGCTCCCCAAACAAATAAGCAAAACAAGTTCAGTTTCACTAATATTCCCATAATTGTTTGCAACTGCGCTACGTCGTCGGTGGCGCTCATTTGAATTCTAGCGTCTTAATTGGCCTTTTCTCCGTTGCTTTTCCTTAACCATGTCCTGTTGCACATTGCGCAGAAAATATTCTTCCTCCACCTTCCGAGTTGGAACAAAACAGGCCTCAGTACCAAACGACGACGGCGCGAGATAAAGAACCAACATTCAAATGGAATTAATTGAATTTGGGAAAATACTGGCCGGAAAAGTAGAGTAAGTACGGTGGGAAACAGAAAGATAAAAAGTACTCCCATACGAATGTATTTGAATTTTTATGTGCCGTCATCTTCGGAGATCCTTTCTCAGCACTTTATTTTCCGGCGTGTTAGTCTACCGAAATGTGCTGCATGTGTGGTGCCAGTAGCAGACGGTGCAATGCCAATGAATTTTGCACTACACAACTTGCTGTACCAGCGGCATATTACGGTGACATACTGTTTTTTTTTCTATTTCTCAAACAGAATTTTTTTTTCATAAATTTCCGAAAAAAATTTCGTGTATTTTGCTAGAATATGTATTTTTGGACCTATGATTCAGAATATATAAAATTGTGTTCAAACAATATAGCCTTTTCGTTGAACAAGAACAGCAAAAACAATTATTGCAAACAAGCCATTTTGAAGCTAGAAAACCCATTCTTTATGTCAGAAGACACACACGGTGCAGTGGTATAAGCTAGGAAAAGCGGGAACATTAATGGAATCAGATTCAACAATCTTCACCAACTAACTAATTTATTTTCCTATGATTTTTGTGGAGACGCAGAGATAATCTAGTAATTGTTATGATCACAGAAATTTGAAAACGGCGAAAAGACGATCATAAAAACCAGCAATTTTCTAAAGAAATTTAAAAATTACCTGGATAAAAAAAATACATAAATCCAATACACTCATGTTTTAAATATAAATTTCTCCTCTCTCTGTCTTGAATGTTTTTTTACGTTGAAAAAATAAGTTCTAGATCACAGCAATGATCTCAATTTGAATTTAATGAATTTTCGGAATATTATGTACTTCAGTATTTTCTTTTAATTTTAACCCCCCTGGCTACTTATAGAGCACTGGGCAATTGAAAACTAGTGAGTCAGTTTTGCTTACTATTTTTATGATTTTGAGTGCCAAATCTATTTTGCTTTGAGATAAATTTACTATAGTCAAATGAAAAAATGAACAGTTTTCTACAATGCTTGAACTTACAATCTTTCATTTGCTCAAGGTTCGAATAGACTAGCAAACATCAAATCTGATTAATTTCATAAGCCACAAGACGGGTCGCCGCATCGATATAAAATGTAGAAGCAGAAGCATAGTTTATGTATCATAGAATTCTTTTTTACTGGTACCCAGCATAAAAATGCACAATCAAATCATAAAAGCAATAACTATATGCGACCCTTCGACATCCTGCACCCGCCTCGACGACAGATCACCTAAGCAGTAAGCACAACTGCGTTCGGCAACATTCGGTTATCTTCGGGTTTCTCAACCACTGACTGACTGCTGAATGCTTGCTTGCATGCGTGAATGCGGGCGGAGGACGAGGGCGATGCACAGTGGAATGGAACAACGGAAATACTGACTAAAGCAAGCATGATTAACCTTTCTGGAAATCTTGCTTGGTCTCTAAGTTCATTTGTGATTATCATAATAAAATTTGCCATGGAATGTGACCAGTCATAAAAAATATTCAAAAAGTTTCTAACGCCCCTACTTCGCAATTATTAAACATAAATCTGTTAAACAATAAAAAAGGAGAGTAGGACATCGCCAGCTATCAACGAGAGAAAAAGTATGTTCATAGAAACATCACATAGTGCTTTATAGAAAATGAATTCTAATTGTGATGTAGAACATTAATTAAAGATTTTTTCGAAGGAAATATTGGTTTGAAGAGTTAGAATTTTTAACACACAAAATTCTTGAGATTGTTGAATTAAAAATTGTTTGACTGAAAATAATTTATAACAAAAAACACTTTAATAAAGCTCAAAAAAATTATAACGTTTTAGAGGTATTTTTTTTCCTTGCATCGTCCGTGAAGAAAAAACTCTGATTGATCCACCTAGCGGGGTTTGTGCCCTTCTCGTACATTAAATATACAAAAAGAAAATTGAGTGAGAATTTCTTAGCGTGTATTTTTGTATTTAAATCGTATTTTGGCCATAACTTTTGATCCCATAATCCGATCTGGCAAATTTTCAGTAGGAAACAATGGGAGAGGATTCCCCGTCGAATGCAACTTGTTGCAAACAAATCGGATCAAGATATGTGCCTAAAAGATGAGTGAGTTTTAGTGGCTACCATTATCGAATGGTAATGAAATTAAATTGCAAATTGAAATAATCTCACCAAATCTGTAGCATTAGCAACCATCTGGAAATCAGATGCGCTGCGCTATAGAAGATACGCCAACACGTGAATTCACTTTCTACCGCGATCCTCAGTCAGTAACACTCCATCCGACATGTGGTTTATTTCAAATTCCAAATTGCACTACTTTAGGGCTTAGAATAAAAAACACCGTAGACGGACTTTATCAAACGAAAACCGAACTCTTTTTTTAAAAAAGCTTTCGTTTATTTGGAAGGCTCATTTGCCGTGAAGCGTTACGGAGCCGAAATCAAGTTTAACAACCTTACGAGATGAGCCAGCCTCGGGCTGAAAGTCTCGATAATAAAGACAACAAAAGTTTAACAATACATTCTCGATTCTTATATATAGTGTTAGTTTTGGGGAACCGATAGATTCGCGGTTTAGTCGAGGTTAGGGAATACAATATAAAACCGAACTCATTTATTTCATTGACCGGTCGAAACAATAAAAAAAAATACGTGACGAAACGAAAACACATCCTCCCGCGAGCACGGCACACTTCAACATTCAGATTCACTTAGAATTCAATTCAGAGAACTTAATACACAGATTTACAAGATTTTATCCAAATAGAAAATGCATCGGATAGGGGGCGCAATTTGACCGGTGTATCCTCCAGCTCTTTCTGTTCTATCTAAAGCATTCTTCCTATGATACACCTGATTTATGTTTTCTATTCTTGCATGTTTATTAAATTAGTTTTTATTAAGAAAATTATCTTATCTTGTCTAATTTTTATGTCTAATTTTGCTTTATACTTACAAATTCTCGTAGTTTAGGTAGCAACAAATTCATTAATATAATTGAATAGATAAGTAACAAATTTGCCCCTGATCCAAGTCCAAGAAAAACAACCGAAGCCTATTAGGGAAGTGTTGGCGGGTCTTGACCTCGAATACATGTCCCGTGTCTACCAATTCATGAAAGTTGCTGATGTTAGACTGCAACCATTGTCCACCCATCCCTTCTGCTATCGTAATCCCTTAAGAATGTCTTCCTCTCGTTGTTGTCTTCCCAACAATAATGTCTTCCCAGAATTTCCGAGTTTTTTTTCAGACCAATGGATTTTTTAGGTGATTTTTACTTATGTAAAGAATAAGTAAAATCATTGTAAGATACCAATTTATTAATTATTATCCAACATTTTCATATCAAGAGGCACCTTTTATAGATACTTAGCATACAAATTATCAGCCAAATTCATTGTTTTAAGCTTAATTTCTTAACATGTCCGTTTAACACACACACTATGTCCATTTCACCCGCTTACTTTTGAATCTGATTTTTTCATCCTGATTTTCATTGTTATAAATATCACAAAATATGATTGTTTTCCACTAAATTGACTTTAATCCATTATAGTGGTTCTATTTGAGATTCACGTAAGTGGTTTAGATTCCCATTATTACAACATGTTCTATGTGAGAATGACGCATTTCCTTAGGGTGTCCATAGGATAGACACCCTCATACTTTCGACACGTACTTATCAATCTGCTTCCTCACGTTTTCGTATATAGAGCTGGTGGCTTAAGGTGATTATACAATCAGTCCCGTGGTGAATTTTAAATTCACCACATGTTTTTCCACTCCCATCTTCAATAGATAAAATACGACATAATACTTTTCATACAGTGCTGAAACTGAAGTCGATTGTATAGCATAAGTAAGCAAATGATTCTACGATTGTATCACCACTATGCGCGTTATGGTTCTCTCAATCCGTGTTCTTCAAAATTGACTGAAAAAGCGCGTGGTTTCCAAGATGGCCGATTTGTGGCTTTGTTGTATAACCACCTTAAGAAGTCGCCGTTCTAAACACTGTAGTCTGCGCGTCGTCATTGGTCGATTTCACGGGAATTGAACGCTATCGAATTTCCATAATAATTATTGAAATTTGAAACAAAATGTACGATGAAAACATGCGAAATTGCAGAAATTAATTTGCATCTGAATGCAATTACGAGATCTCTAATAATCTTCAAACTGTTTGAATTTTCTGAGTACTTGGGGTTTAATGGCAGAATTTATTTATTTTATTTACTTATAACATTCATAATTCAACTGGCAAATTGGCAGGGTTTTGCCAAATTGCACTAAGCGTCAACAAAAAAATACTTATTTTTTCTGGCCAAGCTTTCGTTTAGTAGCTTTAATTGATGGCAAACTGTATCGAAAATCCCTCAACCTCATAACTGACGATAGCATACAAAAAATGTGCATGTTTGTTTCAATGTTTCAATCAATAAAACTTAACCAAACGAAACGATCAGCGGTGCGGAATAGATTGAGTAATTATATTGCTTGCAAAGCAAGCATCCATATTACTTGCGGCTCACCAGATACGAAGATTGAGCAAATCATAATAACTTGTTAAAAACCCCAAAATCTCAGCATCTTCTATATTATTTTTTGCAATTCCTGATCATAATACCTGGTTTACAGTTCGTCTTCGAGTGATAAAACGGCCTACTTTTCCATACCAACCAAATGGGTGCTTTAATGACCATTATGCAACTCAAATGGGTTGCATAATATCCATTATAGCACTGATTTGGGTGCTATAATGAAAAACCAATATCAGAACATTAGTTACATGACTATATTTTGCTGAATTAGCTTGGGTAGGTGTTCAAATAGTGTATTCTCTGTGTCGCGTCATAAATTAAATAGTTTGATGGACAAGACATCATCATTTTCCAAATACAAGTTCATCTATCGCCTAATGGTTTGAAGAGCTATGCAATGTGGTACTATAACATGGAATCGAATAGCTCTCTGCAGCAACATGATTTATTCGGAAGAATGATCATGTGAAGTAAATTAGATTGTAAAATTTCGTACATATTTAACATACTGAAGCCGTTTTCGTCATTGCAAAAATAGCGTGTGCAACTCGTTTGCAAAACTCGATTTTTCAGCACTCGTAGTATTTATCCAACTCGGCAAGCCTCGTTGGATAAACGTACAACTCGTGCTGAAAAAATCATCTTTTGCAACTAGTTGCACAACCTACTATTTATTATATATATAAAACAAAGTTGGCATTTGCACGAAGAAAAACTCAATCTTTTCGATGAAATGGTTTTTCGTACAATTTGCATGAAATTTAAAAATTTCGATCACCGTCGTCGGGGGTGACAATGGGTCAAATGGGGGTGAGAATGGGTACTTAGCACTTCAAGTACTTAGAATGCTTGTAGAATAGATTGAGTGTATCTGAGGGCAAGAAGACTAAAATATAAGAGACCTTTTTGAAAAATTTTGCTATCCGACCTCCAGGCTGCCGGTGAGACCCATTGTCACCCCCGATGGCGGCATCTATATATAAAACAAAGTTGTAAAAAAATGAGAGATCATTCTGAAGAACCGATTTGTTTTCTAGATAAATTGTGGACGCAAAAAAATTGTGTCAGAGAACTGATCAATTTTTTGCGAAACAAAGTTCGCTGGGTCAGCTAGTTTTTTATATTATTTTTGAAGATGGACACCGAGTTTAGTATTCAAATTTTCACCTTTCTCGGATAACAAAGAATATCTTCAGTACTTCAGTCTACAATAGACCTGTGCGCCGACCTACTTTGAACCGGCGGCGGCGTGAATGTAATTTTCCAACGGCGGCCTAGCCGCGGTTGCGCTCGGCAGCTGCTCCGATCGGCGTGGTTCAAAATTATCGTTCAAACAATACTTTCTTTTAAATGGTAGCATTTCTCATGCACTAAAAGCGGTAAGCATAATTTATATTAAAATCGATGTGGATTTTTACACTGCGAAAGCTTGTATTGTTTGCTCAAATAATATTACTGTTGGGGTGATTTGTTTCAGAATGAGGCTCTCATGGAAACCTCATACAATTCTAAGGAGATCCTACAAGGATTTGAAAAAAATCCATCGAAAGTTCTAAAGAAAATTCCAGAATTTGCTAAGCATTCGGAAATTATGGAGAGGTTCTTCCTAAATTTTAGAGAATTTCTTCGGGAATTTCCACCAATCCTCCAGTAATTCCTCTAAGATTCCCTCCAGGAGCTTTTGCAAGAATTCCTTATTAACTTCTCTAGAAAATCTATCTGGAACACCATTAGAAGATTCACCGAGGGTTCTTCAAAAATTTCTTCAGCAATTTCTTTACAATATCCTCCAGTGATTTCTCAAATTTCTCCAATAGTTATTCCTTGTGAAAATACTAGCACAAATCCTGAATTGTGCCTTTCTTAGCCTGTTCGCTACAACAACGAACATTAAGCAGCGATACGGCAATTTTCAAATGGAGATGTAATGCCATCAGAGAAGAACAGATAATTGCTGCAGAACATACTTTGAAATCCTACGGAAATTTTTAGAAACTCATAAAAGGAATTTTCCAAAACTCTATTCCGAGATAAAAAAAATCTTCGAGTGAATTA
The DNA here is from genome assembly GCF_024139115.2 of Armigeres subalbatus. Taxonomy (NCBI): domain Eukaryota; kingdom Metazoa; phylum Arthropoda; class Insecta; order Diptera; family Culicidae; genus Armigeres; species Armigeres subalbatus. The sequence continues at coordinate 288,017,709 of NC_085140.1, read as the reverse complement.
AAATCTTGGATAATAATACCTTCTCCCCAGAACTCCTGGATAAGAGTTTCTCAGGAATTTTTGTGGAAGTAACTTTAAGAAGTCCCTTCTAAAAAATCCCAAGAATACAAGGAGAAGAGAATTCCTATACACCCAGATTTTTGTTTACACGGTTTGGTTTTAGCCGATTGAGACTTTTAGCGTCTGTTGATGACGCCGAGCTCTTCCAACCGTCAATGCTAACGAAACGTGAGCAGTGAGCGCTACCAGCAGGGTGAGATGTATGCAGAACCAGTCTACGACAACATGCTATGAGGTTGATTGTTTACGATTTAGCAAAACATGAAAAGGCAAATAGAAGGAAAAAAGTTTACGAGTGAAGAGTACTGGCGGTAAATAAATTCGAGTTTAATTGTGCAGTGGGAATTGAAATTGAGCCGAGAAAGGCAAGGTAGAAAATAGTTAAGTTGCGAGCAAGATTTGAAGAATCGTAAGTTGGAATACATTGTTGTAATAGTGCTGAATATCAATACAGAAAACTTCCATCTAGGTAACCTAGACACGAACAACAAAGGTTGCGTTTGTCGCACTAGGAGAGTTAGGAGTAAAACGCGCTCATCAATAGTTTGTGAGTAGACGAAAAATTGTATACACTGTAAATAATGTAATTATATTGGAACAGGTGAGCATCGTATTTCTTATCTTAGAAAAAACTAACGAAGTCGGTAATTTGTTTACCGAATTCTCAACAGCTGAACGTTCGGTAATGAGTTCGGTAAATGAAAAAAATTGCAGAACGGTCGGTAAGCTGCTTCGAAGAGCACAATTGTCAAATTTACCGAATTCTCGGTAAACTGTCTTTGCTGATTTTTCGGTAGTACGTTACCGAGAAACTGTAAATTAGAAAAACACGTGGCAGGAAAGCGATTTTAGTTTTGTTTGTTTTGTTGCAGAAAGGCAAAGAAAATACTATTTGATATGGAATGAACATTTTTATTCTCACCATATGGTATGCATTTGGATTAATTTGAGAAAGAATTTAATTTATTTTAAAAAGCGTAATCACCTCTTCTGTTGGATTTTAAAATGCGGCGCAGAATTAGAACACTTGCTTCCAGCAAGTAACTCTCATGGATGCTGAAGCAAATCGTGTAATGCCTTTGTCCGTTCAATTCTGCCAGTGGTCATCAGGTCACCAACTGAAAATGAAGGATGTTTATATATGAGCTTAATTGTACTATCTTCATTCATTTTATTATATTTACCTCTCCATTGTACGCAATGTGCAATTTAAAAAAACGCGGTGTCCACACTTCTAATTCCTCGAGCAACAAGACTGCGAAAAAATGGTAGATGTCACGTTTAACATTACCGAACTGACCAGCAATTTATGGAGTAAATTACCGAAACATCTGTTAATTGAAAATTTATATTATTTCTCGATAATATTTTTGACAGCTCGTAATGGGAAGAATGCCAATTACCGAAGTTCAGTTCAAACCTATGTCAACAAACGAGAAATTACCGAAACAACTGTGAATTTTAAAATTACCGAACTGAACAGTGAAAAAAGTTACCGAAGTCAGAAGGCCTGTTTAAGTGTGTAGCATTCCGTAACAATTCGCGACACAAAGAAACTTTTTCTTGTAAGTGTGTATATTGTATATGTTTATGTTTCTGGTAAAACTGATCGAAATATAATTCTAATTTGAGCTGATCGCAAGACTGCTACAGAAAAAATAGTCTTTCTTTGGACCGATTCCGAACAGCGTCAATGAAACATTTAAAAAAATCACAAAAAAAAACTTGAAAAAAGCTACAAAAGTTCAGGTTAACCGAGATATTAATGCATTCCAACCGCTTAAAAAACCTGTGTCAAATTCATAGGAGAATTAATTAATTAATTAAAATCATTATCAAAGAGGTTTTTAGCCCAAGGCTAGTTCACCTCCGAACTCATAGGACAAGATTTTCTCATAATTCGTGAGGGAAAAATTTCCAACACTTGTCCGATAGAGTAATTATCTAGAATGATGTGTAATTATCTAGGCTGATGTGAACAACTCCCCAGGAGCCTTGGAGGAAAAATTCCTCTAAATTTCTAAAGAAGGAATTCCTCCTAAGTTCTTGGAGAGATTTACTTGATAAATGATAAATACGTGGGAGAGGAGTTACCCTGAACTTTTAGTGGGTAAATTTTCAAAAATTGCTGAAGAAGTATTCCGAAGAATTTCTGTTGAAGGAAATTTTGAGAGAGAAATTTCCCAGAGTTTCTATAGGAGAAATTCTCCAAAAACTCAAATAGCAAGAATATTCCAAAATTCTTCTGGACAAAATATCCAAGTGGAGATTTCCTGAGAATACGAGAAAAAAAACCTGTTTTGAGGGAGAAGGGTTGGCTGAATTTTTCGATTTGTTTTTGGTTGAAGAATTCCCAGAAAATCCTGCAGGGGAAATTCCTTAGAACTCCTAGGGAAAGAATTCCTCAGAATTCCTGTTGATAGTACCAGTACCAGAACCAGAACTCTTGGAAAACCAGTTTCCTAGAATTCATGGAGCAGCAAGTTACTATAATTCCTAAGGTATAATGTTCTCAAATTTAGAGAATTGCCGAAGCTCCCTAAATCCTTTGGAGAAAGACATTTCCATAATTTCTGAAAGGGTAAATGCTCAGAACTTTTGGGAAGGAATTCCCCAGAATTCCTAGAGAAGGCATAACCCTGTATTTTTGTAATACGAGTTTCCCAGAATTCCTGGACAAGGGTTATTTTTCGGATTTGTGAGGGAGCACTATTTCCTGAGGAATAATTTTCCCAGAATTGAAGTTCTTGATGAAGCAATTTTCCAGAATTCCTGAAGTGGGAGAGCATTTTCCCAAAATTCTAAAAATGGGAATTCCATAGAATTCATAGAATCCATGTAGATGAAATAACCTAGATTTATTGAAGAATGAATTTTCCAGAATTCCGGCGTTCTTTTCTTATAATCTCGTCCTATTTGGAAGTATGGGAGATATTTTTGTATTTTAATACATATTAAATATTTTTTTTGACAAACTGTAATTGCTTATCAGAAATTATAGAAATCTGTTTTTAAACATAATGGCATACATTTTTTTTCATTTTATCGACTATCACATGTCACGAACAAAGTTTTACTAAACAAAAAAAAAGCTCTTTATTTCTATTATTTTGCAGGGTGTAATGATACATTATACGCGAGTGTTGTTATGCATATAAAATACAGCCACAAACAATAACTTCAACAAATAAGATTATATTTATAATTGAATAAATACACTAAATTATTAGCTTTTCCTGCATCTAGACCAAGGTTCTAAATATGAAAAATTTTATTTTTACTTTGGAGCATAGATAAACTTGATTTTGGTTTTCATGAACGTTTGGGTTGTCGTGAATATGATCCGCATCTCCAGCGCCTAATATGTCAAAATCAGAATATATTCACAATTTCATGAAATTTGTTTTGAAAATAGTTTTTGCCAATATTGCCTATTTCTCAATTGGAAATTATTTCCCTAAACAATAAAAATTCTTTTTAATCCCATAATTCAGCCTAGTACAAATATTTTATTTTGAATGGAATAGTGAAACTCACTGCAAAATTATATTATCCAATTTTCAATTTGAAGAATTAGGCCTTCCTATCAAAATCTAATTCTTGAAGTAGTTTTATAATCTTTCCCCACACTCCAACGTACAGGAAAGACAAAACATATTCTAGAAATCATAAAGAATATTCTAAGTTCGCCTAAAATATGGGCACAAATGTGCTACATATCAGTGTTCATGTTAACGTGATCCGTCCTACTGTGCGACAATCCTCACCGAGCAGCGAGCATATGATTTTGTGCATTTCTTTCCCCCTTTTCGTTTCATCGCATCTGCTGTAGTGAGCAGTGCACCACCCACCCTCGCCCGTCCGGACCAAGACCCACGGAGAGCTCGCGCGACAGCATAGAATCTTATGATGCCACACTTTTTCGCTTATTCTCGTTTGTGTCGTCTCCCGGTAAGGACGTGTAGGAAGGTCCCGCCGTGCTGCGTCTTCGTTAGTGGTTCGCGTGTTTTGCGGCGTGGTTGTTCTCCCTTCGAGCAAGTGACACATGCTTAGTGGTCGGCATCCAGCGTTGCGTCGTCGTTAGGATAAATAGGTGAAAGAGTGCAATTGTGGCGGCAACAAGTGCTCTTAGGCGCGCAGTTCAACGACAATCCATTTCAGTGATCGATTTCCGCGCTTGAGTATGTGCAGGATTTCAACGGTGTGGCGAACGTGGCGTTTAATAGCGTGCAGTGCTGTTCAGCTCTCGAAGTGCTGACGACCGTGCTTGGATCGATCGTGTGTGACCCCAGCGCACTAATTGAGATCGAAGCTCTCAATTGAACCTAATTGACCCAGTGTCTGGTGCTGTGTTGTTTCTGCGGCATATATTTGTGATATAAGATTAAGTGTGTTCGGTGTAAGTAGGAGAAACGGGGATAAGTGAGCAGAATGGCAGAGGAAAGTCTTCACGTTCCGGATTCGAACATCGACTACCATATCGTGCAGCTGTTCGAGCGATTGGAGAATCTGCGTCGGGAACCAGGTGGAGCAAAGTTGTCCACCTCGATGCAAGGACGAAAGATCAGTATGCACAACGAATTGCGAAGTTTGGAGTTTTGGAGGTAATGAAAAAAGAATAAGCTAATCGAATCTGAATCGATAAATTGCATCAGGAGGAAGAAACCCCGTTAAAGTCCCTGCAAAAAAAAAACATTTATTCTAGATAAGATGTTTTATTTGGCTAATGCAAACCATGCAAACATAAACCTTCCTGCCTCAAATTCATTCAGAACCTTCATTTAGCATTGGTTTCGTTGTGCTATTCTTAGAATTGAGGGCCCCGTGTTGAGCAAAGTGATGCAAATTGAAGAATTTATTACTTGGAAATCATTATGTCAACATTTGGGGGGACAAACATAAGAACGAGCAACAAACGACCCAACTGACTCGACGTTGTATCATAGGTATCAAGGGGGTTTCAGAAATGGATATCCGCGCTGCTGACTGATAGCATATTTGATCAAGGATAGATTGTAATTCGAGCTGAGCGTTGACGTTGTCGGTTTGAACTTTCGGTTTTTACTTTGTGTGTCTTGATTTTGAAACATATCAGTTTTGGCAATTGATGTTTCCCGTGGAAAAATTGTCGAACAAACGATTTATTTAATGTTTTAAAGCCCAAAGAATTAGAAGCGTATTGCGAACAAAAAAAGAACTAAAGTGAAGCTTGGCAGCAAGTATCTATTCCATTATTAATTCCATTTTAAGCCGATCAGTAAATGTACAACTAAACAATGCATTGCAAAAGACAACTCGTTTTTCCCATCTTGTGAATGTCAGAAAAGAACAACTCGTATAAATTACATAAATAAAGTATATAAAAAAACAGCTCGTAAAAAACGATTGTCCCAACAAGAAAATAATAGGACAATGATTATCTGCCGTGCATTAAAAAAAGCCGGTCTTTCATAAAGTTTTATTGGGGGTGAGAGAAATAGTGCGAGATGTTGCAAAAGTAAGATTCGATGAATACGTGGAATTGACTTTTATTCCACCGTTATTTGCTGGTTTTCCCGCAAGCGCAGCTGTTGAATATATATTTGGTAATACGTCCGTATGCTTAATGAAAGGGCGTGGGTTCTAGTCCAACCAGCAGCCGAATATTTTTTAATTCCATAAAAATCATTGTCCACTCACTCTCTAGTGTCGCTTTTTACGCGATTCTTCTTCTTCTTCAATTTCCAATCCTTCCACCCATCCTCAGCATGGTCTTGCTTTGTAGCCGTGCATCTTACCGCACAAATAAGGAAGCCCCGTGGTTAGATTTTATCAATTTCTCGGTCTACCTCCGAAGCTTTTGAACAACCTCCTAAATTTTCTTCAATTTTTTATGGATTTCTGATTGTTTTTGTTTTGTGATTTTGTGGAACTCAATGTTTTAATTCCAAAGCCCAGAAATAATCAAAAGCAAACCGTCTCCCCAGTGTATCGTAATTGGACCTCTTTTCTAAAAAAGAAATAAATGTGGCTGCCCACACAAGAAATAATGATCTCTCCACTTTTTTTTCAAAACTGTCAATTTGACATGGTATTGCCAATAAAATAAAAAGATAATGGATCTCGATTGTTTATTAAACTCGGGATTTTAAAAAAAATTAGTTCGATTTAGACAGAATCACCGTACATACAGTACTCCACAAGAAAATTCGTTGGGAATTGCAAGGGGTTAAAAATATATAAAAAAAATCCTTCGCAATTCTCATGGGGAATATTTCCGAATTGTGGCGAATTTCTTTCGGAAATTATTCGGAATGTCCATAAGCACTTCTTCTGGAATTCCACAGGAAATCGTTCGAAAAGGGACAGGGGCTTTTGCCCAGCCATTCAGCTGAAAGTTGATTGGCCGAATGCCATTTGCCGAATAACACATTAAGCCGGAAGTAATGAAGCCGAATTCAATTTGGTTGATGTACGTCTTGCCAAAATGATTAATAGGTCGAAAACGGAAAGTGTCATTTTGCCGAAACAATCATACGATCGAATTAGTAATTTGGCCTTAAAAACCGTTTGCTCTGACTGGTCGTTTGATCGAAGAGGTAATGTGGCTGAAAATATTGTTTGGCCGAAACGGTCGTTTGGAAGAAAGGACCATTCGGTAGAACGCGTCATACGACCGAAAATATGGTCAAATATATCAATCGCTTCTGCCAAATTGCCTTTTTACCTAAACGACCAATTTGGCCAAACGGAATTTTTGGTCAAACGGCTTTTTCGGCTGAAGGCCATTCCGGCCAAAATAACGTTTTCGGTCAGATGGATTCAGCCTCATGGTTTGTTCGGTCGAATGACATATAGGGCCAAATAACTTCCGATCTTGTCACTTTCGACCAAACGGTGCCTCCGCTATCTACGACAAATTCGGAAATCCTACAAGATTTTTTTTCGGAATTAACATGAGAAAACTTTTAAGAGTTTCCACAAGAAGTTGCTCGAATTTTGTTTAAAAAACAAAGGCAGAAATTACTTACCACTATTGTCCTCATTATAAGTAATATGAAAAACATGGGAAAATGAGATTAAATATAAAGGTGGAGAATGTTCCGACGAGAATTTTGTTATTCCCTATTTTAACTCCTCTCAGGGGAATTCCAGTAAGACCTCACATATGCCAAAGTAGTATTTGTTGATCAAAATTAAAGCATAAACTTTTTCTGTATTTGCACGTTATCAAAGTTGATGTTACTTCATTTTAAATTAACCAATGCATAGCTATTCCATTCACCCGCTCATACACAGCCTTTTGTTCCGTTTAATCACTTTCTCACTTCTCTCATCCCCCCACAGATCGATAACCTCCGAGTGTTTGGCGTCGTTCTTCTACGTGTTCATCGTGTGCGGTGCTGCGGCCGGTGCCGGCGTCGGAGCCAGCGTATCCTCGGTTCTGCTTGCGACCGCGCTTTCCTCTGGGTTTGCCGTCACCGCGCTGACCCAGTGCTTCCTGCACGTCTCAGGTAAGGAGAAGCCGGGTGGGTGCTGATTACCACCAGTTACTTGCGTTGTGGAAAATCCTAGCTCTGCCATTGTAGGCGGTCTGTTTCGATCCGGGCAATTTCGGTCCAACATATTTGTTTATGGATAATTGGCCTGCGGCGATATGGGGTATGGAAATTCCCAATCCGCTGCCCGAAAGTTTGTGTTGGATTTTATGGTGCTACGCCTTCGTTAGGACCGCGCGAGCAGGCTTCGAATCGTAGCCAAGGCGGGAAAACCACCACCAGAAGGATTTTCCCGGGTCGTAAATAATGGAGTTTCGCAAATAAGCCGCTCTAAAATGATACCGAGGAAGTTTATTGAATTTTCGGAATTATTTATCTCCGGTGGAATGCCATTTTTGAACAAGGGGATTGGAAGAAATCCGTAGTGACCGCAGTAGTGGGGAATAATTATCCGGTCTGTATTAAGTTTTTCCGGCACACGTAGTAGGATCCTGAGTGGCGTGCCTCTTTTCGTCGTGAATAATGCGTGTTTAATTGCTGGATCCGATGCGGCGAGTAACGACCGGTTGGGCTTCTTCTCTCAAACCGAACCGAAGCGCAAATTCCGAGAAAAAAAAAGGGTGACGGACGGACAGCTGCGAAATTAATGGATCGAATGAATTTACGATGCGTTTGGTCCATTAGGTTACTGCAGCCAGCGCCAGAAAGAATTGCAACAAGCAACTTTCATCAAAATTGGATCCATTTTTTGGTCGACTGTGGGGAGCGCGTTGTTGGCGGGGAACCAGGGTTGTATTCGTAGAAGCAACCAAGAACAATAACTGTTAATGATAATAACACTTTTTCGACTACTATACACTAAGAGGCCATACACTAATTACGTTTTAGCATTTTTTTACACTGAATAGAAAAAAACAAGTTTGTAAGAAAAGAAAATCCTTCATTTTTTTTTGTGTATCTCTCAAATGTTTTATGTGTATATTGTCGAAATTTTGTTTAATATATTTCAACGATGTATCAAGCAAGCAATTTTATATTTGCGTTAGGTCTAATTCTCTGGAAATCGGTAGATTTTAGCCAAATCACAATGTCGCTCCGAGACACAGAGATTTCCAAATCTACTGAAATTGAACGAAATTTTGAATATTATTTTGAAGATAAATATTGAAAATTAAATTTGAACAACATTTGTATATATATTTCCCTTCAGCCCTGGACATCATATTTTGCTCGTAAAAAAGCGTCAAGCGCATAATAGCACACCGAAAGCATAAAAACAATGACCGAAAACTTTCCCGAAATAAGGTCAACAACCTTTCGACGTATTTTCTGCCCCTTGGTCCTTTTTTCCATTTGCTCACTCCCCCCACCCAACCTCCGGTAAACACCACTTCTGTTGCACGATGGCGAAACAGAACAACCGCGTACATACCCTGCAATTACATGTCGAGAAGTGGCCCCTTACTTGTGTAAGCTCACTGAACTGCCAAGTGCCCTTCTTGCCTTCGTTCAACGATGATGCTCGGAAGAAAACGGGACGAGTGAGTCTCTCTTGCGACAAGAAAAAAAAATGTTAGTACTTTCGTGTGTGTCATTATCATAATCGCCCAATGCTGTTGGGCGAGTGTCGTAATTTCACTTTTTCGGTGCATTGAGCGATTTTTCGTCGCTCTAGAATTAGAAACGATTCGTAAAGGGTGATGGCGTTATCTAATCCTTTGTGAGATAGGAGAAAGTTTAATCCTAGTGGGAGGATCAAAACTACGCTGGAATGAAGTTGCTAAGACGAAGATAAATCTTCAATTTTCTTGTCTGTTTATACACGAGTTTTCTCGTCTAGCTTTTCGCCGTTTGTGAATTGCCATGCTGCCAACGTTACCAGTTTTGGTGTGACGATGGTTGATCTAAGAAAGATTAGTCTTGAAAAGCGGTGAATGGAGGGAAGTTTTTAACACCAAGTTGATTGGTATTTCAAAAGTACTTTTCAAGCGACCCAGTTTACCTACAACCTAAGCCGCATACATAACTCATAAATGCAGGAAGAAGTTTTCCAATGGTGCTGTGCTGTGGCTTCATCATATTCATCGTATTTCGACTTGTGTCTTTTGCAGGAGCCCACATCAATCCGGCCGTGACGATCTCCCTGGCCATAACCCGCATGATATCTCCCCTTCGTGCTATGCTCTACATGATAGCACAGTGTGGAGGTTCGATAGCTGGTGCAGCACTGCTCTATGGGTAAGTAACATTCGAAATCATTACATTTACCTTGCTCCAGTGTGATTACCTTCACACCCCGATGATTCCCTAAGTTCGTTCCCCCGAGAAATTTGCCGGGAAAGAACGCCTCATAAAATCCATGTCGATGGAAATTCGCTCCTCGGACGAAAGCAACGCAAAACCAAATGTCGAAAGGCAAACAGATAAAACACTTCCAACTCATACGAAGAAAATTGGAAGGCAGGTGATACCGAAAACTCGGTGCTGAGGGCAACTAAGACGTGTGCCGCCACCGTCCTCTCAGCAAATCCAAAATTATAGGCAATTTTATGCGCGGCTTCAAACCGATGCGGCGATGCGATGTTTTGCGACTGCGTTTTTCGGGGCTGTTGTTAACTCCACACGGCCGACGAAATTGGTCGGCTTAATTTTCGAGCGCTCCAATTTGGCCAAACCAAACGCAATGACAATGCCTGGATGGGCAAAGAAGCATTCATCAGTTTGGAGCTGAGAACAGGATGTGGCGATTTAATAAGAGGCATCCTTGCCCCAGGGTGGTTTGCTGGCACGGAAGAGTGCTTTGTGAAGTTTGAGCGATAGGTGGATGCGTTTAGTGGATCCGACAAGCAACGGAAACCAATCAAAGTAAATTTTAAGAGTAAAATCCAACCCAAATCCTATCCAAATCCAATCCAAATCCAATCCAAATCCAATCTAAATCCAATTCAAATTCAATATAAATCCAATCCAAATCCAATCCAAATCCAATCCAAATCCAATCCAAATCCAATCCAAATCCAATCCAAATCCAATCTAAATCCAATTCAAATTCAATCTAAATCCAATCCAAATCCAATCCAAATCCAATCCAAATCTAATCTAAATCCAATTCAAATCCAATCCAAATCTAATCTAAATCCAATTCAAATTCAATCTAAATCCAATCCAAATCCAATCCAAATACAATCAAAATCCAATCCAAATCCAATCCAAATCCAATCCAAAACCAATCCAAATCCAATCCAAATCCAATTCAAACCAACCAAATCAATCCAACCAATCCAAACCAATCCAACCAATCCAACCAATCCAAACCAATCCGAACCAATCCAAACCAAACCAAACCAATCCAAACCAATCCAAACCAATCAAACCAATCCAAACCAATCCAAACACAATCCAAACCAATCCAAACCAATCCAACCAATCCAAACCAATCCAAACCAATCCAAATTCAATTCAAACCAATCCAAATTCAATCTAAACCAATCCAAACCAATCCAAATACAATCAAACCAATCCAAACCAATCCAAACCAATCCAAAACCAACCAAACCAATCCAAATCAATTTAAATTCAATCCAACCAACCAAACCAATCCAAACCAATCCAACCAATCCAAACCAATCCAAACCAAACCAAACCAAACCAAACCAATCCAAACCAATCCAAACCAATTCAAACCAATTCCAAACCAATCCAAACCAATCCAACCAATCCAAACCAATCCAAACCAATCCAAACCAACCAAACCAATCAAATCCAACCAAACCAACCAATCCAACCAATCCAAACCAATCCAAACCAATCCAAACCAATCCAAACCAATCCAAACCAATCCAAACCAATCCAAACCAATCCAAACCAACCAAACCAATCCAAACCAACCAAACCAATCCAAACCAATCCAAACCAATCCAAACCAACCAAACCAATCCAAACCAATCCAAACCAATCCAACCAATCCAAACCAATCCAAACCAACCAAACCAATCCAAACCAATCCAACCAATCCAAACCAATCCAAACCAATCCAAACCAACCAAACCAATCCAAACCAACCAAACCAATCCAAACCAACCAAACCAATCCAAACCAATCCAAACCAATCCAAACCAATCCAAACCAATCCAAACCAACCAAACCAATCCAAACCAATCCAAACCAATCCAAACCAATCCAAACCAATCCAAACCAATCCAAACCAATCCAAACCAATCCAAACCAACCAAACCAATCCAAACCAACCAAACCAATCCAAACCAATCCAAACCAATCCAAACCAATCCAAACCAATCCAAACCAATCAAAACCAATCCAAACCAATCCAAACACAATCCAAACCAATCCAACCAGTCCAAACCAATCAAACCAATCCAAACCAATCCAAACCAATCCAAAACCAATCCAAACCAATCCAAACCAATCCAAACCAACCAAACCAATCCAAACCAATCCAAACCAATCCAACCAATCCAAACCAATCCAAACACAATCCAAACCAACCAAACCAGTCCAAACCAATCAAACCAATCCAAACCAATCCAAACCAATCCAAACCAATCCAAACCAATCCAAACCAATCCAAACCAATCCAAACCAATCCAAACCAATCCAAACCAATCCAAACCAATCCAAACCAATCCAAACCAACCAAACCAATCCAAATCCAATCCAACCAATCCAATCCAAACCAATCCAAACCAATCCAACCAATCCAAACCAATTCAAACCAATCCAAACCAATCCAAACACAATCCAAACACAATCAAACCAATCCAAACCAATCCAACCAATCCAAAACCAATCCAAACCAACCAAACCAAACCAACCAAACCAATCCAAACCAATCCCAAACCAATCCAAACCAATCCAAACCAATCCAAACCAATCCAAACCAATCCAAACCAATCCAAACCAATCCAAACCAACCAAACCAATCCAAACCAATCCAAACCAATCCAAACCAATCCAAACCAATCCAAACCAATCCAAACCAATCCAAACCAATCCAAACCAATCCAAACCAATCCAAACCAATCCAAACCAATCCAAACCAACCAAACCAATCCAAACCAATCCAAACCAATCCAAACCAATCCAAACCAATCCAAACCAATCCAAACCAATCCAAACCAATCCAAACCAATCCAAACCAATCCAAACCAACCAAACCAATCCAAACCAATCCAAACCAATCCAAACCAATCCAAACCAATCCAAACCAATCCAACCAATCCAAACCAATCCAAACCAATCCAAACCAATCCAACCAATCCAAACCAATCCAAACCAATCCAAACCAACCAAACCAATCCAAACCAATCCAAATCCAACCAACCAACCAATCCAAACCAACCAAACCAATCCAAACCAATCCAAACCAATCCAAACCAGTCCAAACCAATCAAACCAATCCAAACCAATCCAAAACCAATCCAAACCAATCCAAACCAATCCAAACCAACCAAACCAATCCAACCAATCCAAACCAATCCAAACCAATCCAAACCAATCCAAACCAATCCAAACCAATCCAAACCAATCCAAACCAATCCAAACCAATCCAAACCAATCCAAACCAATCCAAACCAATCCAAACCAATCCAAACCAACCAAACCAATCCAAACCAACCAAACCAATCCAAACCAATCCAACCCATCCAAATCCCATCCAAACCAATCCAATCCAAACCAATCCAAACCAACCCAAATCCAATCCAAACCAATCCAAACCAATCCAAACCAATCCAAACCAATCCAACCAATCCAAACCAATCCAAACCAATCCAAACCAATCCAAACCAATCCAAACCAATCCAAACCAATCCAAACCAATCCAAACCAATCCAAACCAATCCAAACCAATCCAAACCAACCAAACCAATCCAAACCAATCCAAACCAATCCAAACCAATCCAACCAATCCAAACCAATCCAAACCAATCCAAACCAATCCAAACCAATCCAAACCAATCCAAATCCCATCCAACCAATCCAATCCAAACCAATCCAAACCAATCCAAACCAATCCAAACCAAACCAAACCAATCCAAACCAATCCAAACCAATCCAAACCAATCCAAACACAATCCAAACCAATCCAAACCAGTCCAAACCAATCAAACCAATCCAACCAATCCAAACCAATTCAAACCAATCCAACCAATCCAAACCCTAATCCAAACCAATTCAGATCCAATCCAAACCCAATATTCAATCCAACCAATCCAAACCAATCCAATCCAAACCAATCCAACCAATCCAAACCAATCCCAATCCAATACAGATCTAATCCAAATCTAATCCAAATCCAATCCAAATTCAATCCAAATCCAACCCAAACTCAACCCACATCCAATCCAAATCCCCAATCCAAATCCAATCCAAATCCAATCCAAATCCAATCCAAATCCAATCCAAATCCAATCCAAATCCCCAATCCAAATCCCCAATCCAAATCCCCAATCCAAATCCCCAATCCAAATCCCCAATCCAAATCCCCAATCCAAATCCCCAATCCAAATCCCCAATCCAAATCCCCAATCCAAATCCCCAATCCAAATCCCCAATCCAAATCCCCAATCCAAATCCCCAATCCAAATCCCCAATCCAAATCCCCAATCCAAATCCCCAATCCAAATCCCCAATCCAAATCCCCAATCCAAATCCAATCCAAATCCAATCCAAATCCAATCCAATCCAAATCCAATCCAAATCCAATCCAAATCCCCAATCCAAATACCTAATCCAAATCCAATCCAAATCCTATCCAAATTCAATCCAAATTCAATCCAAATCCAATCCAAATCCAATCCAAATCCAATCCAAATCCAATCCAAATCCAATCCAAATCCAATCCAAATCCAATCCAAATCCAATCCAAATCCAATCCAAATTCAATCCAAATCCAATTCAAACTCAATCCAAATAAAATCCAAATCCAATCCAAATTCAATCCAAATCCAATTCAAATCCAATCCAAATTCAATCCAAATCCAATCCAAATCCAATCCAAATCCAATTCAAATCCAATCCAAATTCAATCCAAATCCAATCCAAATCCAATCCAAATTCAATCCAAATCCAATCCAAATCCAATCCAAATCCAATTCAAATCCAAATCCAATCCAATCCAATTCCAATCCAGATCCAATCCAATTCCAATCCAAACCAATCTAACTGCAATTCAAATCCAAATCCAATCCAAACCCATTCTATTTGCAATTCAAATTCACATCCAATCCAAATCCGTTCCAAATCCAATCGAAATCCAAACAAAGATCACCCAAATTCAATCCAAATCTAACTTAATTCCAACCCAAATCCAATGCAAATCAAAACCCAAATCCAATCCAATTCCAACTTGAAACCAACCAAAATCCAATTCAAATCCAACCCAAACCCAATCCATATTCAATCAAAATCCAAATCCAATTCAAATTCCGTTCAAATGAAAGCACAATTCTAGTTCGAAATCAATTTAAATTCAGTTTAAAAGAAAACGATTGTTTACACAGAAAGAAAAACATATCAGATCAGGTACTTGGAAAAGGCCCTAAATGGACCGAAACGTCGGGAAAAGATTAAAAACCTAGTTTACAATTCCTTTAAAGACTGCGAAGTCAAACATTTCCTGAAATATGTTTCTGTAAGGTTCTTATGCAGAACTGCATTAAAATCTGCCATCCACCTGGTTGGGTGTATATCCGTGACAGTCGTTGGGGCTGTGAGATATCAATTAGAAAAGCGATGATTGAAGTTTGGTTCACTCGTTGGTACACTGAACAAAGCGTACCGCGTTGAGCCATATATGTAGTATTCAGTGTCGCATCATGGCCTAAATCGACAGTAGATTAGATCCCATATGGCATACCAGACGTCTAAAGAATCATATTGTGCTCTCGTGTATTCTTTATTGTGTTACAGCTCTATATAATGCTTATGTCTTCTCAGCGTTAACCACAACCGCAAGTCAAATCCCCGACATTAATTATAACTTCTGTTTCGGGAAGGTTGATTCACAGATCAACTGACGTAGCACTTAAGAAATTAATTAGGGTTATCTGTTATTAAAAAAAACGATCCCCAGGCGGCGATAGTAAGAGGTTATTTAATTTGTTGACGCCTCTAACTTTTTGTTAAATTTTAAACGAAAATCCTAACGCTTTCGGCAATTTTAAATTGGCTTAACATTCGATCAATGTTGGACCAACATCAGGCCGATTCTCACTGCAGCGCTTTTTAATTTTTTTGTTTTAATCTTCAAAAATAGTTTCAAAATATGAATATATTTAAAAAGAAATAATTAAAATAACCGACTGAAACAATAAAACGAGATAACATCTTTGATTGAAAATTTCAATTAAAAATTGAATGATGAGAAATGCTGAAGCATTACGACTGTTTGTCTAAAGTTGCTTCATTTTTCGAGTTGACTTTAAGATATTGACACCGCCTAAAAGACGTGAGAAGTGATCCTGCTTATCGTTTTGATCATTTCCGACGAAGGCGCGTCAAACCGCTAGTACGACCCAGAGGTTAAAAACTTTGCCTCAATTCGGGTAGGGAGTTCTCCACATGTGCGCTTCTTTGTTCGGTAATGCTATCCCGTTCTGGGAATTTTTCTCATTTTCCACACGCTGTCGTCGTTAAGGCTGTTTTTGTTTTTCCCACTCCGCTGCTCGGCGAAGAGTTTGCTCCGAAAGTTTTTCGGTTAATCGAAATATATTGTTGGAAGGCGCGAACCTCAATCCTCTCGTTTTCCCAAGAAATGTTTTCAAATTTACAACAGGTCACGGTAGAAGAAACAAAATGTGGGAGCTAATTTTATTAGTCTGTGGCATAAATGACTCATTTGTTTGGGTGCTTTATGAACTGCTTGTTTGTTTCGCCGCTTATCCCCAGCTGATGACGACGTTGAGTAACTTCATTTTTTTTGGAATCACTCTGAACCTTTGTCACATCCAAAATCGGGACAAAATATGAACAGAGAGAGGGTTTCAATTAACGTCGACGAAAGATTGTTTCCGAGTGATCCGTGTACAATAACGTAAACTACCAAAGGGGGATTGCTTGAAGAATATGCGGAGGGCAAACGAACGACGACGTCGACGGGATGCATTTGTTCTAAACAAGTGCCTCTCAGCAACACATCCAGTGCGCGTTCATGGCAAACAGCAAGTACCTAGACCTACACATGGCTCTGCTGCTGGGAACCCAGCGGGAGGAGGATGTCATTTTCACAGTCGAGACAGTTTGACCAAAAATTTACGACCGATAAATTGCGGTGGTTGGCTGCTGGAGGATGTCCACCACGTACTGCGGAACGGTTGGTTCTGTGAAATGTTGGTACATGCAAGGGATGAGTGGAGAAATTGGAATAAAAAGCATTTGTTATTCTGTGCTGAATAGTAGGTCAAATGGTTATTAGCTATATCAGATGCAACTTTTTTGGCAAACATAATGGATTTAGAGTTGAAAATTTGCTTCGAGTTTCAACAGTGACCCATCAAGGTCATTCCAAATCAGTAACAGCCGTTCCATTCCTTGTTATGCCGTTCGGATGATATGAATAGAAAGAGAGTTTGGATGGTTTTCCCAGTGAATAACTATGGCGGTGTGTTAAATGGATGGAATCAGAACTAGAATGAAATTTTGCCCTCCACGACTGTAAAGTGCCACATTTGATAGTTCACATAGCTTTACAATTAGTGTAAGTGGTTACAAGGACGAGTCAATAACTGTAAATAAATAAAATTGATGAAGAAGAACTATTCTGCCCTGCAACGTACACGAGCAATTTTTTCATCATTGAGAAACAAACTATTTGAATTTTAAAAATTCCGGGAAAGATCTAGATCTACTTTATTTGATAGTGATGGATTTTTCTCTCAGTCAGCAGATGGACATAAAATACTCATCACAAAAGCGATAAGCAAACGCATTCCTTAACAAAACAAAATCAGTTTGCCTTTACGGACGATATTTGATGGCGCCTCGGCACCGCGTCAGCTCAGCACTCACAAAACGGGCGCGCGCAGATTGCATTTCAATGGCTTTGGCTGGAAACCGGAATGGCAGGTGGTTCTTCACCACTCCACTCTCAAAGCACGTGGTTTTGCTTAGCCGAGCATAAAAAAGTGCAACAGGAGAAGCTCTCCGGGCCGGCATCGTTCGCCGCGACGACGACCACGACGACTTTGCATCGGATCGAAAGTCGACTGCACAATGGCCCGGTTAAAGTGAGAAAGGAAAGATTGTTTACAAAATACAAATTCTTGACGAGACCTCACGCGCCGCGTCCGCCATAAGCGAGATGGGTCCTAAATTGTGGATTGTTTTGATTTGGCGGGTGCACACAGGATTTGCTGCGCCATTGATGGCGGCTTCGATGATCGCACCAAGCAATTACCCAAACTTTAAATGACTTAATGAAGATTAATAGATCCGCTCGAATAAGTCACGCGCATTCTCACGTGTTTTTCTCACCAGCCAGCGCTTCCTACGCGTGACACTCTGCGGTGATCGGAAGATCTTAATGGCACATTCCGGTGGAAATTAATGTCGGAGGTTGTTTTGATAGGCCAGCATAGGTGCCACTCCCAATTTCTGACTTTTGGGAAATTACGCCGCGGAAAGTGGATCTCCAGATCGTGTCGAAATAGTCGTAAATCACGATGTCGGGCTTGTTTGACAAGTATCGTCGTTGCATATACCAGTGTAAACGAACGATAAAATGCGATAGTCTTGTTTGCAGATCGTTTATCTGACGGAGAATGTTTGTTAGGCTCAGTTCGATCATCGCACAGCCAGAACTGTACTTTTCCGAGAAGCATTAAAAACAGGCAAAATCTATACAATTTAGGAATGCCTGTTGCTGCACCCTCGAAAGCAACAGTTGTCGTTTATCTTCGGAGTGGCAGACCCACGCAGATGCATTTTTTTCCTCCGCCATAGAAATCAGAACAAATCTTTTACGCAGTCTCCTTTTTCACCCGTCGTCGTGGGTCGATCCTTCAGAAGCAGGTCAATTTTTCGTCTCAGTCCTAAAAACCCGAAGAATTGCCGTATAGATCAACGGGAAGCGTAGCAGCTTGCACTAGATCGATCGTTATTATTTTTTCGTGTTTTGCTTCAGAGGAATAGCTATTAAGGAAGGACTTTGTTGCCGTCTGTTTGGAATTTGACGCCAGCTGTTGAACGCGCGCGTTTTGAATCACGCTACAAAAAATTGAAAGGATTTTTTTCTCTGTTTCGTGCGGCGATGAGCTGATGACTGCCACCCGGCAATTATGATCTGGTTTTTTTGATGAGGTTTCTTCCTGGAGTTGAGCGGGCAAGCAGCCAACACGCGAGTCCTATAGCGACTGAAGGCGCACGGTGGCGGCAAAGGCGTGCTCAGGTGTGAGTCGGTGCTCAGATTCGTTACAATGTTTATTTTCAATGATCACTTTACCTTCGTAGTAACATTTCGTACCATAACAAGTACGAGTAGTTTTGCTAATTGTAAAAATGTAATCAAAATTTGACATGCAATTAATTATAGTTCATCAGCTATTTAGTAGCTTCTTTATATTTAAAAGTGCTCCTAATCTTTGAGCGAGACTGCTACCACGTTCAATACCAATTTGCACATACAGCAATAGAAAAATTATTGCTACTTCAATCAAATATTGTTTTTGTTTTGTGTCTTTAAACAACTAAATCAATTATTATTCCATAAATCCATAACCTTTTATTGTACAACAAAACCCGCGCACACACCTCTGCCAACGACAGTCGTGAACTCCTTTCGAACCCCACCAAAGCCCTTCTACCCAAACGACGAATCGAATTTGGATGCCTTTTTTTCGGTTATGATAATTTTTCCTTTTCATTTTTCAACCTTAATGGCCTGCTGGTTGTTGCTTCTGATGCCGGCCGTGTACGCGGGTTGGATTGGATTGAGTGCATGCGTGAGGACGAAGCCACGAATGAACGCCAGGTGCAAACTGTGCGCGCAGAGACGTTCCGATCGAAAGGCGGCCGAGATCCGATCACCTTCGAGGGATTTTGTAGAGGAAATTAATCAGATGCGGACTCGATCGGCTCGGATGAGGAGTAGCAGGAAGGGTTCGATCTTCTTCGAGTCCGGACAAGAGTCAAAAGGGAAACACGCTGAAATACCTCAGTCCAGCTGCAACTTATTCTTTGGATTGTGCTCATCACACGTTGGAAGTTGTGTCGTAATCCAGTGACATGACAGATTTCTCTTTCCTCACCTTTCCGCCGACTGTAGCGAATCCTTACCCGGGAGAAAGGCTTTTATATTATATTTGTTTATCAAATCGGTGACGCTATTCATGCAGGCCTATGGATGCAAGTCCGATTCCCATAATGGTCTGTGCAAATAATGCCGATCCGAATTTGGGTTGCCTCTACAGAACTCCATTGTCCTCGGCAAATCCGATTCTACGGAGCGTGGAACAAACAAAAAAGCATAAAGCAAGACGTATGGCTCTCGGGAACATCTGCGCGCGCGAGTCCATCATGCATACACGGCTACCGAACTGAAAGCCTTCTGTCCTTCTTCTGTGGTTTCCTAAGAACGACGTCGTCGTAGTCGTTGTCTTTCTGCATCCCACCGTTCCTGTCATGGTGCAAAACAGATAGAACCATAAGTGCCGGGGCAACGGAAAAGATCCGATCCATCCGATTTCAATCTTAGGCACCCGTTTCCCGCTTCCGCGCTGCTGCCAGCCTGTCCCCGGGGTGGAAATTAAAAAGAACATTTCCTTGTGCGAACAGCGCGCGGGACGGACGGGCCGGGCGGACGGCCGGCCGGTAGCAGCATCCTTGTTTGTGCGTTTTTCAAATGGTTCGATGGCAATGCATCAAACCATCCGACCCGGGCCGAACAATGGGAGCCTTTGTTGGGAGGCCGAGCAGGCCCAGGGGGACGTTTCGTCGGTGTGGAGAAATGTTGCACTGGTTGTGGGTAAAAGACATTCATCGCAGGGATATACGCAGATGGTACGCGTAACGTCTATCACGCTTACGAGTATTGAAGCTGTGTTGCTGCTGCCATTTGGCGATGATTTAACCGCAGTGCTTCCTGTGGATTGTGAGGAGCGAAGTTCATTGAAATTTTGGGGGTTATCAACTCTAATCGATCACTTGGATGTTTTAAAAGCATTTTCAATGGGAAAATAAAATGTTATTCGTGTTTTACGGTGTTTAGTTGTTATTCAAGTATAATAAATATTAAATTTTGCCTATAGTAGCATACGTCGTTGACATTAAGCACTGAACTACACGCGTGTAGTACATGTGGCATTATCTTTTCCTCTATTCACTGCTTATGTTACACTGGCTTATGTTGGTAACCTTCATTAGCCGTGCGGTAAGATGTGCGGCTACAAAGGAAGACCATGCTGAAGGTAATGTTCCAGTGGGGGATCTAATGCCAACAAAAAGAAGAAGAAGTTACGAAGTTACACTGACTCCGCCTATATGGTTGGCTTTGTAAAAATTGTCAGTACAGAAAATTGAAAGATGTAAACGACCCACAATTCGAAGTAAGAAAGTGGGACTACGAAATCTATTTTCATCTACAAAACATCCTGGCATTTTAATTGACACCAAAAAATGTTTGTCTATTTCCAAACGTAAGAATGTGTTCATTAAGTCTTTAACAAATAAATGAAAACCAATATTGTCTGTCTGTATTACAATCAGATTTAGTTCGGTATTTAGAAGGTGTCTGCTCCACTGCAGCTTCAGTGGCCCATTTCAGACTGCCTGGTTCCTCACGTCCAGACCGAAGTAACTTTCACTTAAAATACTCCCCGCCAGTTTATGCTACCATTATCAAATGGATAATGGATCCATAATCAAATATATGTAGTATTTTTAAAATTCCATAATTAGTTTTGCATTGGCGCATATTTTCCTAGCACACAACCACACATTTTTGAACAAAAACACATCTTCTCTACATATGTGGCTCTACTAAAAACATATATCCGCATACAAACTGCACAATTGCCAGAACTCCATAAAGTAGAAAACTTGAGTAAATTTTACAAACGCGTAAGGAAAAAATCTTCCAATCGCTAAAACGTTTTTATTTTCTCCTAAACAGATAAATAAAAACGTCAGTCGAATCTAATTCTTAACTGCAGAAACGAACAAAAAAGTAACCACCCGCACGCTTGGCTTGCTGCGATCTCAAATAAGTATCATTCGAATTAGCTACAAAAACTACACCCAAAGTGTTTTTTTTTGTTTTGATGCAATTAAAAAGTGGATCAATCTAATTCGACACCAAATAATAGTTTTTTACATATAAAAAATACTTGCTTTAAAATTGCGTATTTATAAATTATATATATTTACAACATTGATATCACCAGATATGATCTAAATAAACACAGGAACGTTTAATATCAAACACATCATAATTCATATCTACTCGATAAAAATCGTTACATAATCAAGCCTGTGCTCTCTTTGACCCCTATCCATACGGAAAACGGGTAACCTTTTCCGCGACGAACATCCATTGACTTGCGCTAGGTCAAGAATCACCCTTCCTGACTGTTGAATGCTTATTCGAATGCTCGTTTTTGCTGGAAAACAAAAAAAAATGCACGCTTTTTTGTTGTTCTTCTCAACTAGCCAAAAGGGTCGCCAAATGTATTTTGTTCGAAGCACCTTTTATCAATGGGGAGGAAAATTGTTGTTGAAGGGGCGTAACGTGTTGACTTTTTTGTCGGACGACAACGTTTTTGGCACAATAGACCTGTGCAGGAGTTCATCAAATTCACTCACCCGATGGATTTTGACATTTGAACGGGTCGTCTTCTCGAACAAAAGTTCATTTTGCGTTCATTATGCGACCCGCTCAAACGTCATAATTTCTTGGGGGAGTTCATTTTGCGTTAGTCTATGGTCCAATGCACCGAATGAACACAATGACGTTTGAGACGGGCGCTGTTTACTAAAAATGAACACTTGCACGAACTCGATGAATGAAAAAGTATTCATTCTTAGTAAACAGCGCACCGCTCAAACGTCAATGATGAACTCGGTGCATTGGACCATGTGTTCAATATTTGATCATTTCAGTCCACTCAAACGTCGACAAATATTTGAGCGCTAACAAGAACAAGATTTCATTATTTGACGTTTGAGCAGGACCGAAATGAACAGAGAACTCAATTCAAATGATTGTGGTCTTGCTTCAATGACAAAATAGCCCTGTGCAGGAGTTCATCAAATTCACTCACCTAATCAACTAAACCACGATGACGTCACGCACCGATTTTCAGTAAGAAGAAAACATCCGCTGCGGGTAATGTTTTCATAAAATGAACCTCGACATGAACATCCGGTGAACTAAAATGCTCCAAATTCACTGAAATACTCATGGGCCCGCAGCGGATGTCACTTTCCGACCTATAAGAAGAAGAGTCGTGGAAAATGAAGACGCTCGTGGTTATAGCACAGAGAACAGACGTTCATCTTCATTCGCGTGCTTGTGTAAAAGTTTGTACTGTTCATTTTAAAGTATGTCGTTATGCCCCCGTTGCGCGGTGCTAGTGTGCTGATAAATATGATTAAAATTTGCCGTGTTTTACTTTTTAGCGCTAGTGTTCATTCCGAATTGCTCCTAGGCTCGCTCCTAGGTGGCAGCACTACGGGAGCGGGCCATTTGGCATAAAGTCATTTGGCATAACGCCATTTGGCATAAGGTCATTTGGCATAAAGGCCATTTGGCATAACGGTCATTTGGCATAACGGACATTTGGCATAATTGTAACCAACATCAACAGTGAGGGTCTTTTGGCATAACGGACATTTGGCATAATTTTTCTTTGCGTTCGCTAAATGGTGACTAAGTGGTGCGGGAAACACCCCGGAATAGTAAACATAACACCCGTAGAAACAATATTAAAAAGACATTATCCTCTCGTGGAAAGAATGCGTTTGCGTTGCAATGCAAAAGTAGGCGCATGCCCGGATTAGAGCAGTGGTGGATGTAATCCCCTCTTAAAAAAAGTAGGCGTGTGGCCGTATTAGGGCAATGAAGGATGTCCCTTCTTTAAAAGTAGGTGCTTGCCCGGATTATGGCAATGGAGGATATGATCTCTTCTTTGAAAGTAGGCACTTGCCCGGATTAAGGTCATGGTGGATGTGATCCCTTTTTTAAAGGTAGGCGCTTGTATGGATTATGGCAATGGATGATGTGATCCCTTCTTTAAAAGTAGGCGCTTGTCCGGATTATTATAATGGTGGATGTGATTCCTTCTTTAAAGTAGGTGTTTGCCCGGATTATGGCAATGGAGGATCTCTTCTTTAAAAGTAGGTGCTTGCCGGATTAAGGTCATGGTGGATGTGATCCCTTCTTTAAAGGTAGGCGCTTGCATGGATTATGGCAATGGATGATGTGATCCCTTCTTTAAAAGTAGGCGCTTGTCCGGATTATTATAATGGTGGATGTGATTACTTCTTTAAAGTAGGTGCTTGCCCGGATTAAGGTCATGCGATCCCTTCTTTAAAGGTAGGCGCTTTCATGGATTATGGCAATGGATGATGTGATCCCTTCTTTAAAAGTAGGCGCTTGTCCGGATTATGGGAATGGAAGATGTGATTCCTTCTTTAAAAGAAGGCGCTTGCCCGGATTGAGGCAATGGTGGAAGTGATCCTTTCTTTAAAAGTAGGCGCATGCCCGGATTAAGGCCATGGTGGATGTGATCCCTTTTTTAAAAGTAGGCGCTTGCATGGATTATGGCAATGGAGGATATGATCCCTTCTTTAAAAGTAGGCGCTTGACCGGATTATGACAATCGTGGTTGT
This sequence comes from Armigeres subalbatus, assembly GCF_024139115.2. Taxonomy (NCBI): domain Eukaryota; kingdom Metazoa; phylum Arthropoda; class Insecta; order Diptera; family Culicidae; genus Armigeres; species Armigeres subalbatus. The sequence continues at coordinate 287,993,329 of NC_085140.1, read as the reverse complement.
GATTCCTTCTTTAAAAGAAGGTGCTTGCCCGGATTGAGGCAATGGTGGATGTGATCCCTTCTTTGAAAATAGGCGCTTGCACGGATTATGGCAATGGAGGATTCGATTTGTTCTTTAAAAGTAGGCGCTTGTCCGGATTGAAGCAATGGTGGATGTAATCCCTTCTTTAAAAGTAGGCCCTGCCTGGATTATAGCAATGGTAGATGTGACTCCTTCTTTATTAGTAGGCGCTTGTTTGGAATAAATCAATGGTGGATGTGATGTCTTCCCCGGAAAGCACAATTCAGATTGATTTGGTTGCAATAATTCATATGTGACTTGATTGGTTTTAGTAACTCGTCTACGACAAGTGTGTTGCTTGAGTTTTTAAAGTTAGGCGCTTGCCCGGATTTAGGCAATGGCGGATTTGATCCGGTCTTAAGGCACATGCCCGGATTGAAGTAATGGAAGATGTAATCCCTACTTTAAAACTAGGCATGTTGCCGGATTAAGTCAATGATGGATGTGATCCCTCTCTCGGAAGTAATTCTGCCGTTTTGTTATTTCGTTCTTCCGGAAAATGTCTACCATCAGTCTAAATTTATCAGAAAACAGCCTCGACCTACTTTATCTACGCTAAACATTACATGAAATATCCCTTTCGCTTTCACGGTTCGAAATTATGCCAAATGTCCGTTATGCCAAATGACCCACTCTTTTCTTGCAGTTCAAAATTATGCCAAATGACCGTTATGCCAAATGACCATTATGCCAAATGGCCTTTATGCCAAATGACCTTATGCCAAATGGCGTTATGCCAAATGACTTTATGCCAAATGACACAGACCCCAGCACTACATTGTTTATGTAGTGTATGCCAACGCCATCACTTAGTGAAATTGAGTTTTTATGTCGGGCAGTCTGCGTTGGCGGCGCTGAGCAGCGATTTTAACGAAATTTTGTTCGAGCATCCATGTCTGTTCTCTGTGGTTATAGGTCCATTAGGTTCTGCAGCGTATGTATCTAACCTCAAACTGATGACTGATTAGTAGTACTTCGCGTTGGACTCGGGGGCAGCCAACCAATCACGAACTCGAACCTTGTCGGAGTCAGTGGAAAGTACTACTGAACTGTCAAAAAAGTTCATTCGACGAGGACCGAATTCATTCGTGACGTCATGCTGCAGAACCTAATGGATTTTGACACTTGAGCGGGTATTCACTCGAACAAAAGTTCATTTTGCGTTCATTATACGACCCGCTCAAACGTCAAAATTTCTTAGGGGAGTTCATTTTACGTTAGAAGAAATTATAACGTTTGCGCGGGTCGTGTGATAACGCAAAATGAACTCTTGTTCGAGTAGACGCCTTGCTTTAATTCCAAAATACATTGGGTGTGTGAATTTGATGAACCCCTGCACAGGTCTATGATGATTTCGTTCATTCATGAACTAAACCACAATGACGTCATGAGTAAATTTTCAGTAAGAAGGAATTTCTGCTGTGAGCAATGTTTAAGAAAAATTAACTTCAACATGAACATCTGGTGAATTAAAATGAACTGTGTTCGCTAAAATATTCATCGGCCCGCAGCAGATGTTCTTTTTTTGGACCGAAGAGAACAATAATCGTGAAAAAGAAAACGCTCGTGGTTAATTTTATATGGGTCAGTATACCAAATAAACTTAAGGTCACTCCTCACGCAATCCAAGTTTCAAAGTGCTCGCGTTTTCGGGGGCACACTACTCGATACGGAAGCAACGCATAGCTGTCATTTTTATTATTTCACGCATGCTGCGACGCAGCAAAGCTAAATCAACAAAAATTACAGTTGCGCGCCGTCTCCGTATCGAGTGGTGTGCTCCCGAAAACGCGAAAACGCACTACTCAAACATCACAATGGACTCATGAACGCCCTATGGATGGAGGAAGTGTCGTTTGGCCAGAATTTATTCACCCGAAAGCTATTTGGCCGAATGCCACTCCAGATGACTTTGGATCTAGCCGAATCCTATTAGGCCAAATCGGCTTCTTTGCCGAAACGGTTGTTAGGCTGAAACGGTCATTAGGTCGAAAATGGGTTGACCGAAAATGCCATTTGACCGATAGTGACATGGGATATACAGATATAGATGGAGACGGCCGAACTGATCAAACAACATTTTCGGCCAAATGGTCCTTTCTCTCAAACAACCATTTCGACCAAATGTCCAGCCCGGCCGAACGACATGTCCTGTTCGGCCAAATGGTCCTTCCTCTAAAACAACCTTCCAGCAAATATCATTTTGTGTCAAACGACACTTCGTACAAATTGCATTTGTGATCGTTTGATTCGTTCGGCCAAACGACATTTTCGGCCAAACGGCATTTTCGGTCAACTGCCGTGTCCAGCCTAACGATTTTTTCGGTCGACCGTTCGAATGGATCTTTCTGTCAAACGACCTTTTCGTCCAAAAGGCATTTTAGGCTAATTGACATTTTCTGAAAAATGGCTTTCAGCCATTTGTTAGTGACCAGCCTAGTGACCTTCAGCTAGCTGGCTTTTGATCGAATGTATTTCGGCCAAACGCCTCTTTCCTCCATGGATGGAAGCACGTGTTTAATTATTTTGACGTTCGAGCGTTGCCAACTTCAATTATTCTTTTCCGTAAAAAGAAATAAATAAATCACCAAATCAATTCTTGAACTTGTTAAAGGACAACTCTCTCAACAACCGACAGTTTTTGACGCCAATGGAGCACTACAAACCAGTTTTTGTCTAGCATTCGCCTGCTTTTGGACCAACGGCTATTTCTGTAGGTCGAGAGTGACTACAGCACTTTTTTGATTTCGATTTATGAAATAGTTAGGCCGATACAAATATTTAAAAAATAAATTATGTCTTCCACCGTCACGGATTTTTTTTCTGGGAAATTTCGGAATCCACGGAAAAAGTTTCATAGAATCAGCACGAAATTTTTAAAATCTGCGCAACGTTTTTTTTTTTTAATTTTATTTGTCAAATTATTTAAAACTTTTTTTGTTTCGCAAATAATTTGAACAACTGTCTGGCTGTATTTTATTATTCAAGTAGGGGAACTGCTCCTGGATTTCATCTCATGGCTCCGATGTTCATCTCATCAAAAAGAAAACAATGCAATGGAAAGGAACTTGATTTGTTACTTATTTTGGTGATTTTTTTCAGCAGTTAGCACGCATGTTTACAAAAAGAGGCAACAAATTGGTGTCGTATTTCTTTGTTTCGCGATGATATGAATATATGTTCAGTGAGATCCATATCGGAATATTTCCCCTAGTTAAGCTTTTTTTAAAACCTTTGTAACTTTTTGATTTTGTGCGAAGTTATAATAAAAATAACCTACAATTTTTACAGAAAGTATTTTACAGTATAATGATCACACCGGTAGAGTTTTACGAACGCCGATCGAATGATTTCAGTTATGGCTTCGAAACAAGAAAAAGGGCGCAAACAAATTTTAGACACTCTCTACGGAAAACCAAATGTTTATCATCGATTTGGAATTGGAATTGGGATTGGAAAAGAGCTCGGAATCGCACATTCAACCGTTTCTCATGTTATCGAGACATTCGAGAACCGGCAGATATGCGGGCGAATGATGGAAACGGCAAGAAACGTGGCACAATTGATCCGAAGAAGGCCAAGATGGTATTGCACCAATTCCAGCCTCGACCCAGCATTTCGATCAGGGATATTGCGAAAAAGGCGAACTTTTTAAATTGTGTTGGTCAGAAAAACAACAAGTTTACAAAGTTTGAGAGGTACCGAACCGCAATGATTAGCAGAACATGGTGGCCAAAACTCGCGCAAGAAAGCTGAACAGTGAGTGGCACACAAAACCGTTCTGCATGGCCCTTCCAAAAATGTACGGAAGAATTTGTTGAAATTCCCAAAATAAAATAAGCAGTATAAGTCAGTCCTCCATCACATCTGGGACCGTCAGCGGACAAATCTACAAGGACGAATGCCTCCAAAAGTGACTTCTGTCCTACTCGATGTCTCACGAAGGCCCGGCACCGTTTTGAAGAAATATTTGGCACGTTGCCACTATTCCCGGTCTGTTCTAGACTGGTACAAAAATAATAATGTTATTTCTGTACGAAAAGAAGTCAACCCTCCAATCACTGCGGAACTTTGCCCCATTGCAAAATTTGGGGTCATCATGGAGACAATCTTCTTGAAATATCTTAATGATTGAAAATTCACTTGAATTAAAGAAAATGTGTTTTATTTTTTATCTTTATTAAAGAGATTTCCAGCCCACGGCTGGCTCGTCTCTAAGAATGTGATTGAAAATAGCAATACGAGTCAGTCCTACGTTTGCCAAGAGCTAATAGAATGGCAAAAGGGCGGTTCAATAAATCAATGATATCAAAACAGCTGTTGAGCTTTTAAGAAGAACTTAATTTCCTGAGAGTTTGAAAAGAATTTGGCGATCTGGACATACAAGCAGTCGTTATAAACAATTAAGTTTTTTCGGTTCTAAATTTCTGGTTCCTGTTTGTACTATTTGCTCGATTTGGACTTGGATCCGATCTCCACAAATGTTGCACACCCCTGGCAGTAATTTCTTGATTTCTGAGCTCAATACAATAAGATTGTTCTGCAAAGTTCTACAAAGCAAATGCTGGTCCAGTTCGCTATATGCACAAAAAACAGATCATGCCAGAGGTAAACCCATAAAATAAAGAATGGAACCGTTATTTATTTCTGTACTTCATGTTAATTTTTTTTTCTCATTTTTTGGCCAACACCTATTTTTATTAGGACATCCCGTCTTCAACTTCAAGTTCTTGATACATGTTCTTAAATTCATCAAGCTCAATCGATTTTGGTATACAGCACTATGGGTCCCCGGGATTTCAATCAAAAGTTTGGTTCTGGAGCAATCCTAAAGCCTATCGGTAAAACTGTGTTGAAAGAGCAAGGCAAAAAACTTGAGTAAACGAGGGTTACAATACATTACGCTTCAATATACGCATCGCTGGAATACTTCGATTCAGCATGATTGAAGCGATCAAGGTGTCGTAGCAAAGCAAATCCGTCTTCCGATTAGCCTTTTACCAACGAAAATAAGCGTAGAACACCGAAGCATAATTCGCATGTCACGCCTCAAAAACAGAACACTGAATGATGATCGTTTATTCTCACCGTTCGAATAATCTAGTATTCTCTGTCAGCCTACTGAGATTGAGTTTCAAATATCTTCTCATTAGCTTTTTAGGCTTTGGTCCGATTCGTGAATTAAAATCGAATTAAACTTAAAAGTGACAGTTCAAAAATTTCCAAATAACCCTGCTCGCAGAGCAAGATTACTTTTGACAGATATTGAATCATTTTTGATAGATGTTTTGTTGGTCTTGCTGGGTAGCACCAGCCATTCTTATGAGCGGGGAATTTAATAATTTCCGAACTGTCACTTTTAAGTTTAATTCGATTTTAATTCACGAATCGGACCAAAGCCTTAGTATGCTGGCATTTCAAATGCCTACTACGATTGAATTTCAAATTCGTTATCATTTTTTTATTATCGTCATTTTTAAATATTTTAGTTTATTTCATTATCATGAAATAAGAAAAACGTTCCACTTTATCCATCAATGTAACCAACAAATGCAAATCCTTTTTTCAGACTCACTTTATTCCCCACACAGGGAAAAATTCGCTTCAATTACGTAAATTTGAAGCAGCTCAAGTATGGGAGAAATTCCACTTTTCCTTGCGAAGTAATGGGAAGAAATATTTTTCCACAAATAAAGTCTAGACCAACATTTGAAAAGGGCGTAACAGCCAAAATTTATTCCTCCTGATTTTTCGTCCACATATATAGCTTTATATGTAGACGAGGAATCAGAAAGAATAAATTTTGGCTGTTACGCCCTTTTCAAATGTTGGTCTACAAGTAACAACTCCATGTTGGTCACATAGTAGGCGTTATGAGTCTTATGAAATTTGCTTTATTTGCCAGCTCCGTACTACTCAAGGAATTGCAAAAGCGGAATCATTCCTTGTCCATTTCTTGTCCTATCTATTTGCACAGTACTTTGAATTCAACTTCGAATCGAACAGTGTCCAAAATGTATACATTTGGGGGTCCAACACATGTTGCACTGTCTAAAATGATGGAAATTTGCATTTCAGAAATGTTGGAAAGTGGAAAGATAATCAACAATAGATGCACATTTCAAAATTCTGTTCTATGAAGAAGACTTCATTCTATGATTTGACATGATTTCTGTTTTTTTTTCGTACCATTAGATAGATATAATATTTGATAATATTTGAAAGTACATTCTCTGCCTGAGCAGTACACTTGTCTTAAACAAGTTACAACAGTGACTCATGTGCGACCAATTCGAGTCACATGAGAGTTGCAGCAACCAAATCAGTAAGAATTGTGCTGCTAGAGTGGGTATTCAAAATCGGACATATTGTCATTTCCACATGTAGAATTATGAAGATTTTATACAAAACTTTATTCAAAAACTTACAACATGGTTCGAATACTTCAAAAAATGTAAGCACATCATTTTCTACCATTTCGCTTATTTAGAGACTCACTCGCCGAGGCCATCTTACACTTGCTTTTTCCAATCTATCAATTTTTCAATCTGAGTTTTCCTGAGTTCGTTAATTTAAATTGTTTGATTGTTGTCAACTTTTAAGAAATTTGCAATAATAGTGCCATATTTTCAATGTTTATTGGGAAACAAATTAATAACTGACGGAGTAGTCGAAAGTTGAAACCAAAATTTTAAATAATTTTGTATCATTTGACCATATTTTTTATGCAGTTTGACCCATAGCATTTACTGGACTCAAAAAATATAAACAGAAATATTTTGGCATTTGATGTGTCAGTTCCTATAATGGTTCTTAAATCACTGTTTCCAGAAAACTTGTGACATAAAATCTAATAACAGTTCTGATTATCTTCAGCTCTAAGTTGACCCCAACACTGTTTCGTAGCATGTCTAACCCTTTCTCACGATTCATTCCCCGAAGACAGCCTTGAAGCTTCTCAACTATAGAATCGAAAACATCTGCAAGAACATAAAACGCATCAATTTTCCCCGCATACATGTCTCTCGGGTTGTGAGTGAGAATCTGTGCCGCATGTCCCTGAAGAAAGTTTCCCATCCATCGGGGAATCTGCTCCGACGAAGAGATGCACTCCGATCAACAGCCAACCAGATGGGGGAAATTAACCGAAACTCCACGCCCGCTTCAAGAGTAATTGTTATTGAGTGTTGATAATGGGGAATTAATGTGCTGTTCCCTAGCAGTATCGTTCTTCGGAGGATCAAGGGAACGGATTGAGTTGCAGCCAGATGATACAGAGGATGGAAGAGACACATTCAATTTGCATGCAAATTCGGTGTTTAAATTTTGCGATATGAATTATACTTTCCACTAGCACAGGGCGAGAGAGTAATCTACGATGGATGACGAACAGTCAGTGCTCGTTCCCTCGGAAATGGCAACGTATATCGCATGAAATTGCTGGCTGCAGGCGGCATAAGCGACATCCAGGTTCTGCCTGTGCACGATTGGGAAATGATGGTCCGGAAAAGGTTTATTGCTAATTTATGTGCATTTTCCGATGACTTGCACACTGATCCTTATTTGCAGGGTGTGTGGAGCAAATTTGATGCAATTCCTTTGTAGATTGATACACGTTTTTATTCCACAATGCATCCCAATAATTAGTCCTGGCAGATGAAGTTTGTTTCTCATTCTCACATTACCTCTTTTCTATGATCCTTTTCCTATGGAAATATTCGACTCTTGATTCCATTTCGTCATATAAGCTAATGTTTTGATGATGGATGTTTTTCCAGTGGACATTTGTGTTGAGTACTTATTTCTAGCAATGCTTCAAAATGACTTAGTAATATTTATAAATCGAGTACAAGTAAACAAGCTTCAAAAGCACATGACAAAATCTGTTGCTAAAACGATATGCGAATATACGGCATTTTTGGCCATTTTCCGCAAATTGATCTCAATTTGCGGTTATAGTCTGCTGATTGCCCAGTTTGGGTGGCCTTTACAGCCCGGAAAATAAATCGCCCATGCATAACTGCATCAGAAAATACAAGCAGCGGCGATTTTTCCGCCAGATTGATATTCCTTCCGAATGAATTTATATTTATAGCACAGCTCGATTCCGGTCCTACACTGCATCAGGTGGTCTATTCCGACGCGTAGTCAGCGTGTGGTGCCAAGATCAATTACACACGTGACAGGAATATGACAAACGAGTTATAAGTTTTGGAATTGTCTACGCTACTCATACTTGGTGTTGATCAACCATAATGTTGGATGTGACAGTCTTAGCACTGTCTGTAGTCGCCACCGAAAAGGGGGAACGGATACCTTCCGTGTGATAATCGAAAAGAGGAAAGACAAATAACTCACGAGTCTCTGCCGTTCACAATCAAAGCCAGAACGGAAAGACAATGCACCCGGCGAACGTGTGTGGGTTGCAGAAGGAAAACGAAAATAGAATGGGTTGTTCCGCGGTGACAATAGTGGTATAGATTTCCCCGAAAAAAGCCCTCCGAAACAACACCACGAGCATTAAACAGCAATTTCCTGTGTGTCATCCTGCGTGACAGTTGGATCAGTCGAAAAACGGCACTTCGGAGCGGTGCACTACAATGGCGCCCTATAGCTCTCATTTATGTACGAAGGGCTTAGCGTCTGCAGCGTGATTTGATTAAGGGTCGCCATAAATTTTACCGAAAACAAGTGGATTCGTGATCGAGGCTGTTAATAAAAATCAACATACAACACCCATCGTGGTGTGTCCGCCCTTTCCCGCACCCCACATGATGCGTAATCCTCAACCTGATGAACTACCCACCGATGCAATGAGTTAAGTGAAACCAACCGCTTTTTTGTGGTCGGTATTGTCAAGTGTAATTATTATACACAATTTCACCCCCGTTCGTCGTTCGGGCTCTCTGGCAGGACGCCGAACTGGGAAAGGCCCCTTTTGCACGAAAGCCTGGGAAGTATGCAAATAATACATGCAACATAACACGAAAAAAACATTGCTGCTGCAGGGGGAGATGCCTGTGAGACCAACCGTTCCGGAGAATAACCTGACGAAGAGCTGACAGATTTAATCATTGAATAAGCATAAGATTGGGCAATAATTGTTCCCATATGGTGTATCGCCGGGTTGATTTCGCGTGGCAGGTTTTGGGTGTTTTTTGGGTATTTCGAGTGGCAGAAACAAATGTTATTGGACTGTTTTTTAGTTTTTAGAGACAAGCCAAGGGATGCAAGACATAATAATAATAATAATAATAATTTTTAGTTTCTTCATACACACAAGCACACAACGGTAAAAATGCAAAATTTTATACAGATTTTGTAAGGTTCTTATACAGAATTGTAATTAAAATTTGATACTCGCTGATTGTGTGTGGTTTAATTGACTTTCACAATGGGCATCAAACCTAACCTCTATTTTTATGTGTTCCCTTGATGATAATTGTTATGAGCAACTTTCACGCTCACATTTGTAACCATTTCGATATTGCTTAGGACATTTCTCGGAGATTTTTCAACATGGAATAACGGTGATAATGGTTTCTTCGTACTCATATTATGCCATCATAAGTTAGCCTTGCCTTGTCAGGATGTGCCATCAGGCATCACGGGCTTCTGAATCAACATTTCTAGGAAGTTTGTGTCCAGATAGAGACAAACAGAAATAACACTATGGTGGCAATAAAACCATCGTCAAAAATCACTTTTGCCATCAGTTTTTTCGACACTGTGTCTGCCTACGATTTGTTAAATTTTTTAAAGTTTCGTTGCAAATCTCAATATTTCAATTGAAAAAAAGTTTACGAAATGTTGTCTCCTTACTAGGGAGGCAATCGAACCCACACTCCACAGCACATGCGTCTAGACGACAGTCGTCGCTAACCACAAGGCCACATTTTTTGTAGAAAAATATGAAAATCTCGTGTTTTAGTTAACTTTTCTTTAAAATTGAAAAAAAATAGTGTAACCCTTTTTGAGGATTTTAAATTTTTGTTATGAATTTCATACGAAACAATTTTCGTCTCATAAACTGAAAAAAATAATTCAAATTTTGTTTGGATTTTTGGGATGAAGCTCAACAGAATCATATCCGAACTTGTGTAACAACTTTATAAGCACACATCTAAACAAAGGAAAATTGAATCACGGCGAAAACTATATGTTTTTTATGCATGCTTGAAGAAAGATTTTCGACTGTGTTGATCATCTATTGAATGTAATTTGGTCAGGTGAGAGGTGAACCGATCATTGTGGCAGCTATTAGTGGATTCAATCGGGTGTGTCCTTGAAGACGCAATATTTCCTAATTCTAAAACATGTTGCACCAAATTTCCTAGTTTCGTAAAAAAAAAATTGATCACTAAATCAGAAAAAGAAAACGTTTCAGTTTCACCAAAAATTCAAATAATTTTTTTTATGAAAACCTAAGAATTTTAAACAGGTTGTCAAAACCGTTGCATAACATGAACAAAACGTAACTAAAAATTTAAAAAAATCAGGAAATCAAAAACAATGCGTCGTTAAAAAAGATTTTTTAGAATATTTTGACGAAAGATTCAAAAACTTCTTCTTTGATCCCTTAATTCTAAAAAAAAACAAAATTGTAAAAAGTTTTTCTAGAATACAAAAAGTTTCGCCGGAACAAAAAAAAAGACGTACTCGCAGAAATTGACATAAGTATCGCGGTTTCGAAACTTTCTTAGTTCAAATTGAAAAAAATTCGTCGCAAATTTTTTAATTGTATAGATGCAATTTTAAACAAATTTAAAATTTGATCACTAAATTTTCAAATTTTGTCATAATCTATATACATAAAAATGAATTGTAGGAGATTGCGACTGGTAGAATGGATATTTTGACGTTGGCTTTCTCAGTCTAATTTAATTAAGACGGCTAGTTTGGCATAGCCCGACGTTTCGGTCCCGTGTATTGGATCTTTTTCAAGGGATAAGCTGTCGGCCGACTCTCGTTACATACGGAATGAATGTCTTAACTGGGTAGTTGGAGCTTCTTGTAGTTGCATTACACATTTGATATTAAAAATTAGTTAGAAGACAATATTCACTGCACATAGACACAACGCATACACAACTTGACGGTACTAAAACGGTGACGGTACTAAACGTTAAAAGTATAAAGTACCGTCAAGTTGTGTATGCGTTGTGTCTATGTGCAGTGAATATTGTCTTCTAATTCATTTTTAATATCAAATGTGTAATGCAACTACAAGAAGCTCCAACTACCCAGTTAAGACATACACGGGACCGAAACGTCGGGCTATGCCAAACTAGCCGTCTTAATTAAATTAGACTGAGAAAGCCAACGTCAAAATTTAAAAATGAATTTCTGTCTGTCTGAACCTTATAGACTCCGAAACTACTGAACCGATCAGCGTGAAAATTTGCATGCAGAGGTTTTTAGGGCCGGGGAAGGTTCTTAAGATGGTTCGAGACTTAAGATGGTTTGGAAAGGGGGGCTCTCATACAAATGAAACAGAAATTTCTGCATAACTCAAAAACTAATCAGAGTATTAATCAATTTTAGGCAGAACGAAGTTCGTCGGGTCTGCTAGTATTGAATAAAAAAAGTTTTATTGGATCCGATTAAAAAATATAATAGCTTACAACAATGTATTAATTGTATTTCGTAAGTTGCATCTAAATTAGCAGAATAGCAAATGAAATATGAAAGCATAAAAGCAAAAAAAATCTCAAGCGAGCATGACATCACGATTGAACTGCCCTGCTCCGTCATTGTTTTTTACTGACTCGACCGATTATGTCCTTTATTTAAAGTCATGTTTTCTAATGAAATGTTTTTTTATGCTGAACTATTTAAAAAAATGAGAACGGAAAATCAAAAGAATGCTGAAATATAATTTTGAGCTGACATACGTTCATTTTTTGACAAATTATTGTCCTAAATGTTTCTTTTGCTTATTGAAAGGTCAACATTCTCAAAGAACACATATTTTATCGCTTCTAAAGTATTTGAAGAACCCGAAAAGTTAGGCTGATGTTGGTCCTACATAACGCCAATGTCAGTTCAAAAACAAATTGCAGTTTTCGATTTTTTTGTTTTGAATCTTAAAAATAGTTATAATCATTTACAAACATAGGTTCTTTGGGAACCATTAGAGTCTCGCCGACATTTCTCACCAACACGAACGCACGGCTAGTGCAGAGTGGATGTAAATAAGAATGGCGACACTGTCAGAATTGGAACAGAATTCATCTGTCATTCCCATACAAAGTCGTGTTCCAAACAAGCAGGAGACCTGTCAAATGCGGCACATGTCGCCACTCACTCTGGATTAGTGGTTGTAAACAATCCCATTTGATTTTGCCGTGACAGCTGCTCGTGGTTGCAAACAAACTGAGTAAAAGTGTGAGTGAAATGTGCGTGTGCGTAAACGCTCGCAGAAAGCCTTATGGACGAAATGTATGGCTCGGTCTTCTATTTTAGTAAAAAGCATCATCATCATCATCAATTGACCTCAAATATTTTAATTCGCCTAATTGATGCTTTAATATGTTTAAGATCAATTTTCCAGAAGAACTCCTATTTTTGAGATTGTACCCCGTTTGCCATAAAGCCGTTTGTCATAATGGTCGTTTGGCATAATGATCATTTGGCATAATTGTTTTTAGAGCTTCGTGATTGATGAATAAGATTACGCCATTCAACTTCGTTGTTTCCACCATAAAAAAATGGACGCATAATTGAACGACGCGGCAAAAGAAGAATAATGAATGTTCCTGTAATAGCTGACATTTTTCAAATGTTGACACATCTACTAGCAAGATAAATCTTTTTTGATTTATTTTGGCATTGGAGGCTAATATTATTTTCCATGTAAGGGTGTGCAGGAAAACCTGCCCATTGTGCATTTCTCCTTTTTAAAGAACAAAAGAATTAAGAATCCTGGCACAAAAGAATTTAAAGAAAATCTTATTCGCTCATGCGTTCTGGAAAATATTTTTTGAAAAGAAATCTCATTCTTACTCATTGGAAATTCATATCCTACCTTATCATCAGCCGGGCAGATCCACTCTTCGAAATGGATCATATCTTCGCTTTCTTTTAACCGAGCAAATGCCTGATCTAAAAGTAGGAATTATATCTTTTATTGTCTTCTACCGAACAAATGCATCCCTCATAAAGAAATATCTCCCCTTGCCTTAAACAAAGCAAATGACTGAATTGAAAGAAGGAGTGATATTCTCTCTTGCTTGGAAAAAGTATCGAATCTCTCTTGACTTAAATCGAGCAAATGCATGAATTGAAAGATGGCATCATATCCTCGCTTGCCTTCTGCTGAGCAAAAGCATCTCCCAATGAAGGGAGCATATCTACCCTTGCCTAAAACCGAGCAATCGAAAGAAGGAGTCATATCTACACTTGCCTTCTACCGGACAAAAGCATCCCTCATGAAGAGATCATATCTCCCTTTGCCTTGAACCGAGCATATGGCTAGTTCAAAAGAAGGAGTAATATCTTCTCTCGCCTTCTGCCGGGCAAATGCATCCTTCGAAAGAGGGGATGATATCTCCCCTTGCCCCAAACCAAGCAAATGCCTAAATTGAAAGAAGGAGTCATATCCTCCTTTGCCTTTTGTCGGGCAAATGGATCCTTTGAAGATCCCTTGTCTTCAGTTGCCTAAATCTGAGCGAATACGTGAACTGAATGAAGCAACCACATTTTTTTTTTTGCTTTCTGCCAGACAGATGCATCCCGTGAAAGAAGGAATCAGACCTATTCGTGCCTTAAATCGAGCAAATGCCCGAATTGAAAAATGGAATCATATCCTCCCTTGTCTTCTGCCGGGTACAAAAGATGGTAAAAGAAAACCCAACTTAGTTCATCGAGTGGTGATACTGCCTTTCTCGCATTTAGCCAGGACACCAACCTTATATGGCGCTTATATAGTTCAACGTACTATTTTCTTAATAACTTTTGAATGCAATGGTCGATCGTTATCAAATTCAATAGTGATCAACAAGGCTTTGTCCCCTGTCGAATGCAACTTGTTGCGAGAAAATCTGTTAAGGATTAAGTTGTCTAATGTTTTTCTTAGTTTTTGTGCACACACATACACACGGACAGACAGACATTTGCTCAGCTCATCGAGTTGAGTTGATTGGTATATTACACTATGGGTCCCCGAGGCCTCTATAAAAAGTACGTTTTCGGCAAAGGCAAAGGCAAAGGCAAAAAGGCAGATATTAAACACAGCATCTTTCTTATGATGTGAAAGCGACAATAATTTAAAAAAAATAATTGTACATATTTTGCATTGGTTACGGAATTGGTGATTTCACAATTATTATGCCAAATGACCATTATGCCAAACCGCCATTCTACCAAAACGACGTTATGCCAAACGGCCTTAATGCAAAACGGCATTATGTCAAAGGGCGTTATGCCAAATGACCTACCATGATTTTTGAGACCTTTGACTAAATGGCTAATTTTTTTAAATTTTCAACAAAAAAATCTAAAATGTACCGTTTTTCAAGTTTGGTCCAAAATTCGCTCAATTTTGGATTAACATCAGGCCCATTCTACGTGCAGCACTTTTTCAGTTTTCATTACAACAATAAAAGTATTGTCCCACAAATTGAAAAAAGTTTGAAAATTTCAAAAAGTTGGTCAAGAAATTTTTATTTTTCTGCATATGTCACAAATCAGATACATTTTTTTTTATTTTAGTCGCAAAGAAGAAAAAATTTGTCCAATCTGATAACAATCCCACGCAAACCATCACCGTAGACAGGTAGGGGGATGCTTTGGCTACCTGGTGGCGGTTTTCACTAAATTCAATAATTTCTTACAGCTTTTTCTTCGTCAAATATTAATAATTCAATCCCAAAGTTTTATTACAAATAATAAAGATTGGTTTAAAAAATTGAAAAAATAAATTAAAAGAGTTGCTCAGAGAAAATCGGTTCCGCTCCGAAAATTTTAATATTTTCATAACGATGAAAAGAATTCAGAAATCAAAATAATTTTAAAAAATATTGTCGTACCAGTTTAAAAAATTACAAAATAACAAAACTGAAAATTACCTTAAACCTTCATTTCAAATTCCATTTCCATCGCATTTTTCTTTAACAAATATAAAATATTTTACTGAAACTAATTCACAAATTAAAAAACAAGCAAGTGATTCACAAAAATAAAGTTTAAAAATATCAAAGATATGAACTGCAAATATTAAAATTTTCTACAGAAGATTTTTAAATTCTCGTTGCTATCTAAAAATATCGTCAGAAGGTTGCATTCAAAGTTCTAAAAAAAAGTTGAACAAGCCTCAAAAATATTTGTTCCAAAAACGTTTTCTAAATATTTCAACATTTTCTTCGTGATTTAAAAAAATGGCTATGGATTTCAAAAATATTTTAGAAAAAATATCGTCGCTCTAATTTTGCTCTCAAAATTCGAATAATGAAACCTAATCGAAAAATTTCAATTTTGTCGCTAACCATCCGTCGCAAAACATTCGTCGTTTGGTGGCTGTGCGTAGATGGCGGAGACAGTCGTCTATGTGCATCTGCGTACTGTGGAGTATGGGTTCAATTCCCGCCCACAAAGTACGTCTAGCTTTTAGAGAGTGGGAGGGCTTAGACAATTTTTATTTTTAATTATTATTTTTTCAATCGATTAAGGGGATAGAGGGATTGAAAACAACCATTTTAAGCATGATGTACTTTCTAAGGAGACAACTCTCCTTAAAGCGGAAGAGTGGGAATTGTGTAAATGTCCAGTCCGTTGGGTATTAGGTATTCAGTCTGTCTGTGTGTCTGTGGTGTCCCGTTTAACGATTTTTTTATTTTTCGTTTACAATTTCAAGAAAAAATGTTACAATATTAAAAAATATCGTCACCAAAATTCAAAAAGTTTCAAAAATGCAACTCAAAATTTTATAAACATTTTGTCGCTAAATTTCAAATAATTCGCCACAAACTATCAAAAATATCCGGAAAGTTTTGAAAAATTTATTTCTGGAAAACTCTTGAAAACTCCAAAACGTCTATAATTTTAAATATTTAATCGCAAAAAATCTCGAAATTTGAAAAAAATGCAGATTAAAATTATGTAGGTATATTCAGAAATACGAAAAATGCTTAAAATACCAAACAATTTTTAATTTAATTGAATTTATTTTTTCGCGAATTTAAATCAGAAATGAATAAACAGTTTCTAATTTTAATAGAATAGTAGTATTTATTCTTAATGTCGCAGAGTTCCATTTTTAAAATTTCAAACATATTTACAAAGAAATTTAAAAAAATCGGAGCGAAATATGTTAGAAATTTTAAATAATTCAAAATATTGTTGCAAAATCCAAAAAAAAATCATCCTAAATTTCAAAACGTGTTCACCAAAATAATTTCTATAATTTAGTTTTGTTTTGTGAATAGCTCCGGAAAGCAAAATTCTTCGCTTTTTCTATAATTTCAAATATAGAAACAATAAGAAATCAAGATGAACCGGCCAAGGGCCGAATATCTCGTTAATAAAGATTATAATAATAATAACGATAAGAAATCTTGAAATCTCACGTCTGTTTGTCTTGAGTCCAGTTTTCTCCATAATCAGCCAAATTCTGCGTAAAAGTTTGTTGTTTTTTATGTGCTTCGCCAAACACGCATGTGGGGGATTAACAATTACCTGTGCCTATGTTTCCTATGCTTTCGCCTAAGATCTCGATCGCATCGAGGATTCACCTTTCATAAGCAGACCCGAACAGGAAATACAGAATTCTTGTTTTCGTTTGTGACGCATTCCAGGTGCGTTGCACATCGCCACCGCGCGGCGTACTAACTTGTCCTTCACCGAGGATGTCTCGGGGGAGAGGATGTTTTATTTCAAACAAGGATAAAAAAAAGCGTAGGACGAAACACCACACAGCGACCGGTAACCCAACACCTTTCGTTTGGGCCTTTGACGCCGTAATGCCCCGGAAAAGGATCAAATTGTGATGGTTGCAGCGCGCGGGATGTGCGTGTGTAAATGGAAAGGATGGCCTTTGTTTGCACTCTTCCGCCCATTACACTCGGCGAAGCCTACCTATTTGGGATCAAAATTTTTCGGTGAGAGTGAAATGTGAAATGGGAATAATTTGTTGCAGCCAAGCCGTACAGCGAGGCGGCACCAGAAATATCAGCAGAAAAGTGGATGTCAAACAGGAAAAACTTGCTCACTTTTGTCGTGATAAAAAAAAAGCTTGCAAGTAGAAAGCACCTGCCTTTTGCTTCTCTGGGCTCTTTTTGGATAGGTTGATTGAAATTGATGGCTCTGGTCCCGACGAATGCAATATTGTTGTGAAAGTCATTACACGCCGGTTTATCAGCGAAATTATGGTCATAAATTTTTAAGTTTCGTTTTATCAAAATTTTGTGAGCGGAATCGACCTGTTGTTTGTGTAATCAACTTGTTCTCAAAGCACGGACTGATCATGGATTATTTATTACGTAGTGGCGATAGCAGCCCATCATAAAATACAGGACTCTGAAATAATGCCCTTAATTCGGACAATGTCCATAGTAGCAAATTGATAGATGATCGATTCATGTCGTGATTAAAGGTTAAGGTTCGTCGCTGAGGGGTCGATGATGAATAGCTCATTAGTTTCTTTTTTATTCGAATATAATGAATAAAAAGCCATCGTTGCACCCAATTACCCATCCATTGATCCGATTATTTATACTATTGAGTGCCTGGACGCAATACGTCTACCGTTCTTCATTGGCTCATTCTGAACATATGCAAATCACTGGCCTTACTAAATTTAGGGAAAAACAAGTTTCAAGCTGTTAACAATAAAGCAGAGACAGAACACCACTCCAATCGAAGTTGTCAATATTCGAGGGTATGGCACCCATATGACATTGCACTTTACTTGTTTCTGTAGTGACAAGCAATTTTCACCCTCTTTAGCCACGTACGCAGTAACCACACATGTGACTAGGGATAGGGGGAAGGACATTTTTTGTGGTCAAGCATTTTATTGAAATGAGTTTTCGAGTTTCATTTCTAACGCAATTCATAACTTATGCAAAACTAATTATCGTCCCATAACGATCGTTTCCCACAGTTTCCAAATGGAAAGACATCCCATTGTCGAGCGAGTTCAAAAACCACAAAAAGCTGCCGCTTTTGCCTAACCATTTAGCATATCTTTTCACCCGACTACCTTCGCATCACCGCACGGTGCGGTGTCCACCTCGCTCGCACCCTAATTATCCTTTTCACATTTTTCCATCTCGGCTTTTATGCTCCATCCTTGACGAAAAAAAAACGAAACGCTAACCAACATTTTGCTTTTTTCTTCTTTTTTTCAACTTTCAGCGTGACAGTGCCCGGCTATCAGGGCAACCTGCAGGCGGCCGTGTCGCACACCTCGTCCCTGGCGGCCTGGGAGCGCTTCGGTGTCGAGTTCATCCTGAGCTTCGTCGTGGTGCTCTCCTACCTGATCTCGACCAATTCGTACAAAAAGTACTTCGGCTCGTCGGCGATTGCCATCGGAGCGGCCTACAGTGCATGCAGTTTCGTCTCGGTAAGGATTCTTTCTTTTTTTTTTTCAAAATGAAACCTACGTACTCAAACGGTGTCTCATCATCAGACAGCCCTAGAGGTGATCCCGAAGGGGAGTTCCAAGAAGACTGATCCTAATAACGGTCTATTGATCACTGTCGGCGGGAATCGATTTTAGGGCGAAGCATACCTTTAAGGGCTTCGCCCTGTATAGAATTGAAAAGGTTGAAATAGTTGTTGCAAACGATTAATTTAAATAGGAATTATGAGATGCTCGGGAATTGTAACATGACATGAGTAATCAATTGTCTGACGTTAGGATCGAACTTCATTTAAGAAAATTTTCAAATCACAGTCAAACGAGAATTTGATAAATTTTTTTTAGAAAATTGAACCTTTTGTACTTCACTAAAAAATCACTCCAAAAGTTTCTTTGATTTCATTGCGAAGTGAAACTGCCACAGCGTAGTTAGTCACACTCATAACTGGTTTGGCGATGGCATGCTCTCGTTGGCACCTCCGTCAGTTAGAATTGATGTATTTAATGCATTCAAAGGCAGCATGCAGCCGAAGCATTTTTGCACCAACCTTCAAAGCGCCCAACGCGTCCGTGTCCGACGAAAAAAAGCAGAACCCGAGAAGCCAAAATTATTGCGAAAAACACCTGCCGTTTTGGTATTTTGCTTTGCCTCCGAATCGATGCTGCAGGCCACCCAGCTGATTTCGGTCTGCTGCTGATGATGATGCTCCCCTTGTGCCTGCACTGCACTGCAGACAGACGATCGAGAAGCTGACGGACAACGGTGAAAAAGGGATTTAGGAAACTAAATGGGATCGTTGCTTTGAGAAGCCGTTGACCATTGAAGTAAAAATTTCAATTAATTCAGTTAGTAGTGATGATGCCTTTCTTTTAGCCTAAACTAACTGTACTGTGATTAATCGAATCAAGTGTACATAAATTTCACTACTATCGGACTATGTTTCAACAGCTCTCTAATGTAGATCAAGTTCTAATAATCAGTTAGGACAGTTGTGGGATCTTAGTGTGTAGTTATTGATACCACTGATAACCGAGAAAACCTCTGCATCTCCACAACAACCACCAGAAAGAAGTTTTGTAATTTGAGCAGGCTAAACAGAAGCATAGATCGGGATTCATCTTGGAAAGTGATGTGGCCTTTACGACATTGTTTTAAAGAAACGAGCATGTGACTTCCTGCTTGCATGGCAGAAGCGATAGTCACCAGGCCACTGAGCTTGTCATTAGTAGCGATGATACGATTCTTAACCCATTAATTCCTAAGGTGTCCGATTTGGTGAGGTTTTTGGTGGTTTTCCAGTTTTAAATAGTGATATTCCATTAAAATAGGACGTACTTAACCGAAATACCAATTCTATGGTGCCGTTCCGAAAAAATAATTTCAATATGAGTCGTCAACATCTGAATGACATAATAAGAAATGTTTTCTCAAAACCTCAAAAATATTTGTTTTATTAAACCCAGAAAGATATGAACATTGCCGAATGCTAGTCAACGCAATGGTCACAATAAAATAATATATTTAGACCAACATTTGAAAATGGCTTAACAGATAAAATGTAATAGTACCCATTCTTTATCTACATTTTTAACTGTATACATAGAAGAAGAACTGGAATGTTCAAATTTCATCTGTTAGGCCCTTTTTAAATGTTGCTCTTTATATATGGGGATCGTGTGTAAACTACGAAACGTTACATTTAGTTCACAGTAACTTGAAAAACACTACAGGAATACAACGAGTTTGACAAGCTTGGTAAATGTAAAAAATAAAACTAATAATTGAAACTAGGGATCCTATATGCGAAAGCGGCCTTCTTGAGCCAATCGAGCATTGAGAGATGTCAGAATCTGAGCCAAATGAACAATGTTGTTGTTGCGGCTTGAGAGGTATTAAGATTGTTTTACATTTGCAAGTAGAAGCAGTTTAGTTTATGCATGATATTATGTTCATTTGTATTGCACTTTTATTTTAGTGACAATGCACTGTTGGACGTTAGATAACCAAATCGAAAAATGCCATCATACGCAAAGTCAGGTTCAAGTTCCAACATTATGTGCCGCGGAAAGTGCTGGCAGCGTTTGTTTACGAAAGTAGGGGCAGGGTCGTTCGGCCGAAAATGTCGTTTGGCCGAATGCCGCAAGGACCAAAGTTGTTTTGCCGAATATACCATTTGGCCGAAAAGACCATTAGGCCGAAAGTGATTTGTCCGAAAGGGTTGTTCGGTCGGAACAGTCGTTTGGCCGAAAGGGTCATTTGGCCGAAAGGTTCGTTTGACCGAAAGGGTCGTTTGGCCGAAAGGGTCGTTTGGCCGAAAGGGTTTTTTGGCCAAAAGGGTCGTTTGGCTGGAAGGTCGTTTGTCCGGAAGGGTCGTTTGACCGAAAGGGTCGTTTGACCGAAATGGTCATTTGGCCGAAAGAGTCATTTGGCCGGAAGGGTCGTTTGGCCGAAAGGGTCATTTGACCGAATAGGACATTTTGCCGAATAAGTAAATTGAAAAGTAAGCAATTAAGAGTGAGAAGAGAGACGTCTCAATTACTATTCCTCATTTCTCACTTCTCACTGTAAAAAGTAAAAAGCGCGAAGTGAGTAGCGAGATTTCTCACTTCTCACTCTTCATTTTTCTCTTCTCAATGTAGAACCCACTACTCATTTCGCACTACTCACTTCTTACTGTAAAAAATGAGAAGCGCGAAGTGAGTAGTGAGACGTCTCACTATTCACTTCGTTCTTCTCACTATTTACAGTGAGAAGAGAAAAATAGGAGTGAGAAGTGAAACGTCTCACTACTCTCTTCACTGTGAAAATTGAGTAGTGCGAAGTGGGTAGTGAAAGATCTCACTGCACACTTCGCGCTTCTCACTTTTTACAGTGAGCAGTCAGAAATGAGAAGTGAGTTCTGAGACGTTTCACTTCTCACTCTTCATTTTTCTTCTCTCATTGTAGAAAGTGAGAAGCGCGAAGTAAATAGTGAGACGATTCATTACTCACTTCACGCTTCTCATTTTTTACAGTGAGAAGCAAGACGTCTCACTTCTCACTCCTCATTTCTCACTTCTTACTGTGAAAAGTGAGAAGTGCAAAGTGGTTAGTGAGAAGCGCGAAGTGAGTTGTGAGACGTCTCACTACTATTCACTTTCTACAGTGAGAAGTGAAAAATAAAAAGTGAGAAGTGAGACGTCTCACTACTCTCTTCACTGTGAAAAGTAAGTAGTGCGAAGTGGGTAATGAGACGTCTCACTACTCACTTCGCGCTTCTCACTTTTTACAGTGAGAAGTGAGAAATGTGGAATGACAATTGAGACGTCTCTCTTCTCACTCCTAATTTTTCACTTGTCCTATGCGGCCAAATAACCCTTTCGGATAAATGACCATTTCGGCCAAATAGCTTTCAGCAGAATGGGTTTCGGCCAAACTACCCTTCCCCTGTTGATCGAGCGAGTTTCTTTGGACCATAGTGGGGCTACCCTGCTAGAAGTCACACGTGGAAAGTCACCAAAATTTTCGATTATTTCTTTACCTCGCACTTTTTTCACTCTGTTGGTTTATTCTTCAAGGAGTTATTGGATGACCTACAAACCTTAAAAATTATTATATGGCTCCCAGCGTGTTTCTATGCATCAGAATGGAACTAGTTCGCAAGATTTCACAGGTGAGAAGTTCATCATTATGTTGGTTGATCCGTAGGTCTGCTCTTCAAGAAGTTCTTGGATCAAATAAACGGCCTATAAGGCTGATCTGGCTTCTGTAGACAAAAACTCATGCAGACATGGGAACCTTATGCTTGAAATGGCAGTATAACTATGGTAATGATAACATTTTTTGTGGACCAAAATTATGTTACGAGGGTAGTGATGGCAAATTCGATTCTCAGTCCGGCAAGTTAGAAAAGCTTTGAATTAATAACTCAGGAAATACTAATAGAATAGTAAGTATAAAAGCAGGCCTTGTTCCTGTTGAAGTGTAGAGCCAGAGAAGAAGAAGGTTCGTGATGAACTGTATAATTTAAAAAAATCACGTTAATAAAGATTAAGAGAAGAAGAAGGATTTTCAAATGAATAATCTTGGTACATTTTGTCGAATGACGTTCTGCCGAATGGATGTTTGAAAGAAAAGAACTTCAGCCAATAATAATTATAAAAAATGATTTTTTGCGTTGTTTCAAAAAGTAACATAATTATTGCTCCAATATTATCCAAAGAATGATGAACTCTTAAAATGAATAAATAATTAGAAAACGGTCAATATTCCCGACAGGATATTGACTTTGACGAATCTCCTTTAATCGACCATGATGAATCTATACCAACTGATCAAAAGATATTTAGTCGAATAATGTTTTGTAAAATGAAACTTGGTCGGATAGACATTACGTCGAACAGACCTTCGGCCTGGTCTAGTTGAAAATAAGTTTTCGGTGACTAATTAACGAATTATGGTTTGAAGTGAATTTTATACTGATATAATTTTGTATAAATATTGATAAAGGAAAAAGTATCAAAGAAAAGAACTATTTTCATTCGGCCAAATGTCCTCTTGACAAGATGTCATGTCATTCGACTAAATGTCAATCAACGAAATATCCCAAAGCCGACTACGATGAAGTATTGGCAAAATAACATTGATATCATTGGTTTTTGTGCTTGTGCCAAAAAATAGAAAAGGGTGGTATTTCACCATCAGCACCTCTATTTTTCTACCAGGGTCTCCAGGAATTTCCGTTTGCTCAGGTGAAAAGTCCTCATCAGTTTCCGTATTCGTATCGTCCGGCGCTGATTGAACTTCCTCGCGTCAACTGAATTCATCTAATCAGTTCATCCATTTATCTTGTGGATAATTCATTCAAATTTTACCAAAAATCTATTAATATTTAAATTTCACTAAATTACCTATTACCAACTGAAATTCGCTTTCAGCATTCGACTAAATTCCCTTTCGACTGAGTGTCCTTTTGATAAAATGTCTTTTCCATTCGACCAAATTTACATACATACAGTTGAGATTTATTAAGTGACTATCAGTTGCAACACGATGTCTCTAAAGATATAAATATAATTCGGTTTATATGTAGCTCAAATAGAACGTGAAATGTTATGAACTCGTATCACCATGAACTGCTGATGTTTTGTTCTGCTTCATAAGGAAATACACATGTGCCTACATCTGCCTCAATCAAAATCTTGCCATAATAAACGAAAAGGATATCCTTTTCTATTCTTTATCCTGCCAAAATGCGGTGCCTATACCATTCGCAGGTAGAATTTCTTCCCCGTTTGTCCTCTCCTCAGTTGTGTGCATGTGCATCCTTAAACATTCTTATACATTATGGTTTTGTTCGGCTCCGTGTCCCATTTTTTTATATTACGAATGGCTTTGTCATTTCCCTCCTTTCATTTAAAAACCATTGCTCCCTCGGGGTCGAGATATGAAACCAAATGCACAGCAAACGGACTCCGATATAATAAACGGCGGTGGTTTCCAGGCGGGTGCAATCGTGCTAGCAGTTCGCTTCACCCTCTATGCAGGTCAATTTTGGATGTAGGTCCCGCATTCTTTAATTTTACGGATCTTGAGTCGTAGATAAGATCAAAAAGTAGGTGAACCATAACATTAACGAATCAATTTTCTCCGCTTTTTCACCATTTCAGATGCCTTACCTAAATCCTGCCCGCTCGCTGGGGCCGTCGTTTGTGTTGAATAAGTGGGACAACCACTGGGTTTACTGGGTGGGACCTCTGATTGGAGGAATGGTATCCGGTTTGCTGCACGAGTTCATCTTCAGTACCAAGAAAACGTCCAAGAAATCGAAGGACGACGTCGATTCTAGTGTGAACTCCGACGAAGACATCAACTACGACATGGACATGGACAAACCTCAACAATCGGGAAAATATCACACCTACCGGCCGTCCAGTGGAACCTTAGTCAGCCAGCAGCGCTTCTGCCAAAGCATCTACACTGCCGAACCGACCTCGAAAACTGATCGCGTCGAATCGATCTACGGTGGCACTAAGTCCATGTATTGCAAGTCACCTCCGCTAACCCGTGCCAACCTCAACCGATCGCAGTCAGTCTACACCAAAAGCAATACCGCTTTGAATCGTGATATGAGTATCCGACCTGGACCATTAGTTCCTGCACAGAGTTTATACCCACTGAGGGTTACTCAGCCTCAAAGTTCACATCTTCAGAACCAGAATGTTCAAAACCAACTTCAGCAACGATCCGAGAGCATCTACGGCATTCGCAGTTCTATGCGCCAACAAGGCCCTCCTGAACGAATGCCTCAACAGCTACAGCAACATCCCCAAGCCGCAGACCCTCAAGGTTTCCAACCCATCTACGGGACTCGCAATAACCCCAACTGTTCTTCAGATGCTCTAAAATTTGACCGAGAACCTCGCGAAAATAGGTAAGCCAGATAACATTTACCCTCAGCTGAACCGAAATCTACATTAACGGTATCTACTAACAGGTCACTTCTCTAAAATTCTAGCCGAGACGATTCCATGTCCTCCAAGTTCTCCCGCTCCGCACGACCGGAGTCCATGTACGGACAACGCCGCGTACAGTCGGCCCAATCGGATGACAGCTCCTACGGGTCGTACCACGGACCCGGCCCGGCAATTACGCCCCCAACGCGCAACGCCAGCAACAGCAGCAGCAACTACAACGGGGGCATGATGCTGCCGAACTACGGGCCAGGTCCAGTTGGAATGACCCAAATGCAATCGGAGCGCAAGGCATCGAGCTCTTCGCAGCAGCAGCAGCAACAGCAGCAGCAACATCAGCAGCATCAGCAGCAGCAACAACAACAACAAACAATGGGCAACCGAACACCCTCTAGCATACAGAACACCAACCTCCCGCCTCCACCACCACAGCTTCAAACTCACGGAGGAGGCTATCCTATGCCCCATGCCGTGCGGCAAAACTAATTGCCCTTGAAGAAGTCCAGTGCCAGAATACAGAACTATTTGTAAAAATGTGTGGTTTTCTTGTTTGTAAGTTGAGATCAGTTTTATAGTTCTTTTAGTTAGACCATATTCTCTATTAAGCAATTTACTAGAGGTTTTATTTATTGGCATTTTATCTTTTTCTCTTATATCGAACTCTTTTACCTTAACATTTATATCTTTTGAGAACCCAAACGAAGCAGATTCCAAGACGTTCAAAATTTGGATTACTAACCTTATAAAGACTGACAAAACTCGATTCCGTAGAAGATATATGTATACACATTAGAACTGTTGTTGATAGTATTCTTTAATACTTTACAGGTTTCAAAAAAGTGAACTTCAATCTTTTACAAACAGACATAACATGGTGACAGACGGCTTTGGTTGATGTTGAAAACTAATTACAGTCTGCAGCACAGATATAAAACAGGGGTTCTGCATTCTGCATTCTCACGCAACAGTTGATTTATTTTTATGGTTGGCATAGACACTCAATAGCAACAATCTAAAGAAGTTAGCTTCCGCATATGTTATTAGATGTTATCACTTCTGACATCTGACCATAGACTATTTTATGTTATGTCTGTTCTATCTAAGGCATATAGAAACCATTGCTATACATTCTCCCTAGGATTTCAATTTTCTTAGCATACGCATTAGTGACTTAGTACAAATGTATATACAAATACATGAAATAGTTAGATATAGATAGGACTGGTTTATGAATGTAGTTCAAAGTAAAGAAGCATCAATTATCCATCAGTGAATAACGTAACGTAATATGCGCACATTGCTATCGAATTGACAGATTCGGATGCATTCATTTGTTCTAGAAAATTTTGACTCCTTTTAAATCAATGTGAAGAAAATTCAACGAAAAATAATATTCAACATACTTAAAGAATGCTGAACTGCTAACTTAACAATATATTGCATATGTGTATATCATATTTAGGAATTTTCAAGAAAACTTATGGTAATATCAATAAGGTTGTTGTATTGTCATAAAATTGTATATATTTACCAAATAGAGTAGGAAAATATAAAATGATCAATAATAAAGCATGATTTTTTTTGAAAAACGATATTGTTCAATAAAGCTGATGACAAGATCCTATCTTTCTAAGACTGGGTAAGTATTCATATGTTTCAGTTGTAGACTGTCGTAGTTCCTCTTCTGTATTCTAGGTGGTATTTTTTAGGAGATTCATATGAACTGGTAAAGGAATATTTTACCATGTTCGGAGTATTAGACCGAAGGCATTAGGCATTAGACCATGTTCGGAGTATGACCTATATCACTAGATATAGAGAATCTTCTGCTCGTTGATTTTACTCCAACTAAACGATTTTATAGTCTTAACTAAGTAAGCCCGAGCCAAAGGCGCGCGCGCACTGAAAATACACTGTCCATAAATCTATCCACGTGAAGCACAATAGCACGTGAAGCATGGCGTCTATCGCTTTGTTTGGCGTGCACAGCTCCTTTATTTTACCGGAGTCGGTTAAATACTGAGTTTTTGGACTGCCAGCCAGCTATTTCAACAGCAATATTTTACATTACCGAGTTTTCAGCATAAACGAAAATGTCAAATATTTTAACATGACTGAGTTAGTCAGTAAATGAAGATTTGTTTTTTTTGTTGGAAAAAACAGTAAGGAAAAGTGTCGGTTGCCGGCATCACCACATGGGGCGGCTCCATACAAGTAGGTGGCCGAAAATATTTTCACGACATTTCTGCAATATTTTACACTTATTTTGAAAATGGATGGCTAAAATATGTGAAATACTTTTTTTTATGGTCATTATTACTTCTAAGGTCTCCAAACTCCCTGGAATATAGCCCTTTGTTCTTCATTATATTCAATATACATCTCTTTTATCTACGAACGTAATGTACATGTTGCTGCAGTCTATTGATGTGTATTTTATTATGGCACATACCTATAGTACTCAAACGAGGAAATTGTGTACTGTTCTGAGTTGTACAGATGTTTTAAGTCATAATCGCATCTACAAGCGTAACAGGTTGTCTTCGATAGATTTTTCAATTAGATTAGACTCTTAACCAAGTAAATGGAATACAATATAATGCTCCAAGAGTGCTACATGAACTGCATATAATAAAGGTTTCAAGGTTTACACAAATATACTGCAACAATATTCAGTCATTCATTATGTTCATGAACATTGAACATCTTCAACAAAATCATAAGTGATCTTCAAGATCGATTAAACTATCTGCTAGAGCTATTTTTCTATCACTGCTCGGATCTGTCGTACTGCAGGAACTTTCAGTCACTAGAAAACTTTAAAAAATCTTCTGGATATTTCAGATTAGATTAATTTTGTAGTGACCTTAGTTGAGTCAACTTATCAAACGATTCGACTTGTTCATAGCACTAATGAATATGTCATGTAAATTTTCCTTTGGTGATGCTTTCCTGGCATGATGAGTCCGATTTTTTAGGGTGCTTGTTTTGGCACTCAGCTGCTTCTTCAGTCAACATTCCAAGTGATGCTGGTGAATGAACTGTTATATCCCCGGCATGGGCAAGGACTTCATGCACGGTAGCAGGAATTTTATACATAATTACCATTCATACAGCTGCAAAATATAACCGGTAGATTGCTTTGCAATTACTGTTTAACTTTTTAGAGTTTATTAGATCTTGGCAGTTTATCACAACCAGAATCGTCCGATTTTCGCGGTGTGAACGATGGATGGTTCTCCCAACAGCTGATGCAACTCGTGGTTCATTCCCCTTCTCCACGTACCGTCCGCCATCCACAACCCACCACAGGTGGTACGCAACACTTTCCTTTCAAAAACTCCCAGTGCTCGTTGGTCCTCCACGAGCATCGTCCAGGTCTCGTGTCTGTAGAGAACTACCGGTCTTATAAGCGTTTTGTAGATAGTTAGTTTGGTACGGCGGCGAACTCTATTCGATCGGAGCGTCTTGCGGAGTCCAAAGTACGTACGATTTCCAGCCACTATGCGCCTCCGAATTTCTCTGCTGGTATCGTTATCGGCGGTCACCAGTGAGCCCAAGTACACGAATTCTTCAACCACCTCGATTTCGTCACCACCGATAGAAACTCGTGGTGGGTGGCTTACATTGACCTCTCTTGAGCTTCTTCCTATCATGTACTTCGTCTTCGACGTGTTGATGACTAGTCCAATCCCTTTAGCTTCGCTTTTCATTCTGATGTAGGCTTCCTCCATCTTCTCAAAGTTACGTGCCATGATATCAATTTCGTCGGCGAAACCAAATAACTGGACGGACTTCGTGAAAATCGTACCACTCGTGTCAATGCTTGCCCTTCGTATTACTCCCTCCAAAGCGATGTTGAATAGCAGACACGAAAGACCATCACCTTGCCGTAACCCTCTACGCGTTTCGAAGGGACTCGAGAATGCGTTGCGTTGCGTTGCGTTGCGTTGCGTTGTAACGGAGTATTTCGTAGATTGCATACTGATAGTTGTCATGTATATTCTTTACCTTTCTTACCCCAATTGCTTATGGATTTCCATTTGGGATTCAATGGAAATCCAATTGGGGTCCAAAATGATAAAACATGAAAGCTATCATTGCCGGCCACGCCCATCTTCTCCGTTACTAGGAAAGGGAAGGAAATGATGATATGACATCTACTTAACGAGAGGCCAGCGACTCACCGACGCCCTCATAGATGTCAAGGAATTGGATGGTGGGTAGGGTATGTGGTTTAGGAGTATCATTATAAGCAAATGATAGAAAATTTGTGGAAATACGTTGGGAGTGACTTTGCTAAGAAATTTATGTCACTCCATTATCCTTGCCGATGATTTTCCTCGGATGGGGCGAAGGTATTAGCCTTGCCCTGGCTAATAGCCTAGGGTTTAAGCGCCTTTGCTCGCTCTCTGAAACGAAAAAGAGCAAAAGAAATTAAATTCCCTTCCCCTGATATGATAATGATTTTGATCAACAAATGAATTCTAAGTGGATGAATAAATGATCAAACGGCTGCAAACAAGCCTCTTTTGTCGTAGCAGAAGCAAACCCGCCTCAATACGACAGGCAGAAGCACATGTTTGTGATTCAAACGATTAAAAATAATTGTAGTGAGTTTCATTAGGACTTATCAGTACGTTACATAGTAATGTGGATCAAATAGCTTAAAATGTTGTAAACAGATGGAAAATTCAAATTTGTTTTTATTCACGATACAAAAGCGCTATTACGGTTTACAGTGCTAAAATCATACGAAGTGGACGTAAGTGTCGTAAGCCATTAATAGACCTTCAAACAATGTAAATAATGCTTCATAAAATTCAACTCATCAGGGAAATGTATAAACTCGGTCGATGAGGTTTGCTTTCTGATATCTAAAATAACGTCAAAGAAAAAATGATACCTAGTTCAAAAGATACAACACAGTAGGTAGTGAATAAGTTTTGGAATAATCGTCGTTCCTGTCTGCTTCCATAAAATGAATTCAACATAAACATCCAGATGAGGAAACAAAATTAATCTCATTGAAACCACATTTTTGTATGATGATTATATGTTAAAAACTGTGTATGGCACAACCATCAATTAAAAAAGGAACGGACTTACCGAAGTTGTGATGCATACTCCTAGCAAAATCTGTTTTTAATCAAACCTCAATCATCCCGCTCCTGTTTTCTTTCGAAGGGATTCGTCATTTCCAACTGTAGGGGTAAGTGGCGGGACATCATCATCATCAGCTGCTGTTACCTACTACATTCAGGTATCCAGGAAAACCAACGCAATCCGCGCCGAATTGAAAATTTGCGACACCGGTTGATGTACCTTATATTCCGGTAATTGTACATAGCAGGAGCCTACGATGCCTTTATTAGTTGAATTGGCACTTTTCCGGAGGCATAAAATGTTACAGTTTGCACTACTCCACTATTTATACATAGGTAAAACCTCTTAAAACTTAAATTTTCGTTAAAATTCCTTTTTTTCTTTTTAATGACACGTCTGCTCACGGCCACAGCATCTTAATTCGACGGAGGCGTAAATCGGAACAATAACCGCATTGCTTGATCCACTGAATAGCTTCCTAATTTCTGAATGAGCCCGGTTCGTCCACAATATGATTCATCATTCCCTAGGTCCTGACAGTCGCGTACTCGTAAAATTAGTTTTTTTTTTTTTGGAAATATGTAAGTAATTCGAAAATTCCAACAATCGGCAGGACGTAGAAACTGCTTCCTACTTTTTCCAACAAGAGAACTTGTACTATTTTGTAAAAAACTGCCTAACACTCGCGCACTCCGCAGAATCTTGAACCCTTACACCGACGAGACCCGAAAAATTAGACCAACATTGTCCCTGGTGGCGTAGCACCAGCCAAATCGAGAAAAAACTTCAGCGAAAACGAAAGGTGAAAAATATGCTGTCAACCGACCGCGCGAAGAGCCTGCTTCGATCTTTCGAAGGGACTCGAGAATGCCCCTGAAACTCGAACTACGCACATCACCCGATCCATCGTCGCCTTGATCAACCGTATCAGTTTATCCGGAAATCCGTTTTCGTGCATTAGCTGCCATAGCTGGTCCCGATCGATTGTATCATATGCGGCTTTGAAGTCGATAAATAGATGATGTGTGGGCACGTTGTATTCGCGGCATTTATGCAATACCTGACGTATGGCGAACACCTGGTCTGTGGTAGAGCGTTCACCCATAAATCCCGCCTGGTACTGCCCCACGAACTCTCTTGCAATTGGTGTTAGTCGGCGGCATAAAATTTGGGAGAGTACCTTGTAGGCGGCGTTCAGCAATGTGATTGCGCGGTAGTTGCTACAATCCAGCTTATCGCCCTTTTTGTAGATGGGACACACGACACCTTCCATCCACTCCTGCGGCAGAACCTCATCCTCCCAAACCTTAGTAATCACCCAGTGCAGTGCTCTAGCCAGTGCCACACCACCATGTTTAAACAGCTCTCCTGGTAGTAGGTCAATTACAGGGGCTTTGTTGTTTTTCAGCCGGCCGATCTCCTCCTGGATTTCCTGGAGTTTCGGAGCCGGAAGTCGCGTGTCCTGCGTGCGTGCTCCTAGGTTCATTACCATACCGCCACCGTTGTCTCCCAGGTGCTCTTCGTAGTGCTGCCGCCACCTTTGGATCACCTCACGCTCGTTGGTAAGAAGGTTCCCGTTTATGTCCTTACACATATCGGGCTGTGGCACGTGGCCCTTGCGTGAATGGTTCAACTTCTCATAGAACTTTCGTGCGTTATTACCCCGGTACAGTTCCTCCGTCTTTTCACGGTCTCGATCTTCCTGCTGGCGCTTTTTCCTCCGGAAAATCGAGTTTTGTCTGTTCCACGCCCGTTTGTATCGTGCCTCGTTCGCCCTCGTGCAGTGTTGCAGCAATCTCGCCCATGCTGCATTCTTCTCCTCAACTAACTGCTCACATTCGCCGTCATACCAGTCGTTTCTCTGATCCGGAGCCACCGTGCCTAGTGCAGCGGTTGCGGTGCTTCCAATGGCGGATCGAATATCTCTCCAGCCATCTTCAAGAGATGCTGCGCCTACCTGCTCTTCCGTTGGGAGTGCCACTTCCAGCTGCTTCGCGTAGTCTCGGGCTAGTCTACCGTCTTGTAGCCGCCCAATGTTTAGCCGCGGCGGACGACTCTGACGCGTGTTGATCACCGTCGAGAGTTTTGAGCGCAGACATACTGCAACGAGGTAGTGGTCGGATTCAATATTCGCACTGCGGTAAGTGCGTACGTTCTTGATGTCGGAGAAGAATTTACCGTCGATTAAAACGTGGTCGATTTGGTTTTCCGTTACTTGATTAGGTGATTTCCATGTGGCCTTGTGGATATTCTTGCGGGGGAAGAAAGTGCTTCGGACTACCATTCCGCGGGAGGCTGCAAAGTTTATGCATCGTTGGCCGTTGTCGTTCGATACGGTATGCAGACTATCCGGTCCGATGACCGGTCTATACATTTCCTCCCTTCCTACCTGAGCGTCTGCTTCGTCTGCGATCTGCTCAAGCTGCGCATATAACGCTTCTTTCTCGTCGTCGGATCTCCCTTCGTGTGGGCAGTGCACGTTGATGATGCTATAGTTGAAGAATCGGCCTTTTATCCTCAGCTTGCACATCCTTGCGTTGATTGGCTGCCACCCAATCACGCGTTGGCGCATCTTTCCCAGCACTATGGTGGTGCCACAGCTTTGGTAGAAGGTAGCCGCTCGATTCCCGCTTTTCCACACTTTCTGTCCTGTCCAGCAGATTTCCTGCAGCGCTACGACATCGAAGCTGCGGGGATGTAATTCATCGTAGATTATCCTGTCGCAACCTGCGAAGCCTAGCGACTTGCAGTTCCATGTTCCAAGCTTCCAATCGTGATCCTTTATTCGTCGCCTAGGTCGTTGCCGATTGTATCGAGTCGTATTATCTTCTATGTCGTTCGTAATAGTTGTTTTTAAAGCCGGCTTATTGGGCCTGCGCAAACCTCCTGTCTCGTCGGAGGGCCGTCGTGTCAGGGCTGTTTAGCGTCCCACCTAACACCAGGACTTGGGCTTGTGCGCTTTGAGCGGCACACGGTCGCTTTGGCGGAGCCTACTTGCGGATACATGCAGCTTTTTATAGAGGTTTAACAGGGCCTACTGTCAAACCCCACCACATCCTAGGCAGGCGCCACAACTCCCAGATGGCCTGGGGAGGGGTCGTCACCCCCTTGGACATAGTCCCTGGTGCCCCCCATAAGTGTTCCTATCACTGTCTTTATCTGAGGGTAAATATTCTAGGAGTTTGAAAAAGGATATACACTTTTTCTAACCCTTAGAATATTTACCCTTGTAAGTCCATTGTTTTTCAAATTGACTTACTCGATTACATAATAGACTAGTCGACCCGGCAGACGTTGTCCTGCATAGTAGGCGAAAATGCGCGTTGTGAACTTCCCATGCGAAATTTCCATACGATTCTTAATTTTAGTTTTTCACGATTTACTCCATCTTACCCGTGATTTTCGCATGAGGAAATATCATATAAACCCGTCGGAAACGATAACGAAAATATCTGCTGAAAGAATGAAGAAAATCTATCCAGCCGTTTTCGAGTTATGCGGATACGAACACAGACCATTTCATTTTTATTATATAGAAGATAATGGGCCGCCTCCTCTTGGTGAGCCAACGCCTAATGGAGTATCGTTGCAAGTTGCATAAGCCAAGTTATATACTCTCTCTATTTAAGCTACTTTTGATGCTCTTTTAGCACATGCATGAAATAGATATCCAGCCCATCGTAGTCTGCCGAATATTATAAAAATACCCTAATTTAGTGTTTCAAAATTTTTGACTTTTTTACGAAAAAGTGATCGGAATCGCACATTTGCAAGCAGCTGGATTTGTTTTTAATGCATTCTGAGAAGTCCAAAGAAAGTCGTAGTGGTGAAACTTTTTTTGTATCGGGCCATTTTAGGATGTTTTACTACCTATTTTTTCGCATGTTACCCGCTATTCGAAAGTCCTTGAAATAAGCTTTCCGAAACTTTTTAAAGAGTTGGAAAAGAGATATTACAGTCGAAGATATTAGCAGTTGAACAATGCATTTGGTTTTTCAAAATCTAAAAAGTGCTTGGTTCTGATGCCTATATCTCGATACCCATATGACTTAGAAGGCTGATATTTTTGAGTTTCATGCTCCGAAACATTAGCTTTTAGTAGGTCTACTTAAAATATGAATAGGAGAAAGTCGATTTTTGATTTTCGGCCACCTGATTCCCCATAGTGCACCCAGGTAACCATAAGCATTTAAATAAGCTGTACGTGCGACTATAACGCTACCACAGAGCTAACAAACTGTATCTCTATAAAAACCATATATCCAGCTTTTTACGCTAGCTATAAATAAACATGGGGGAATCAATTTTGGCCAGCGATGAAAAGCCAACGATTATGATCCGATTCGCAGTTTATCCTAAACTGTACAGATCGCGATCTGTACAGTTTATGAACAACATTGAGTTCCCATCTTTCAAGATTGAGTGTTGTTAACTTGGTGTCTCGCTCATAACAAAATATTGCAAGATTGAGTCTTGCTCTGAGAAGCGAGTTACTCTAGCCGTTCTACCTATGAACAAATCGTGACAACCATTTGCAAAATTCTTCCTGAGTTGCTTTCAATTTTAGTGCGAACTCGGTGCGTTGCGAACTAGGATTCGGGACTTTTTCAGCATGGCAGCATTAAAAAGCAAAATGATGCCGAAATTGTTCCTTTGCGAATGCCATTGATATATAGGAATATATTATCCGAGGTCAATTTTTGTATAGTCGAAATTAACGATCATAATACATCTTTTCGCAACATTTAGTAAGTACCCGAGTAGACGAAAATAGCTCAATAATATCAAATGTTGATAAAATAGCAAAATGAGATATGGACATGATTGTTATAAGAGATAAAAGATCAGACGATAATAATCAAGTTATGCTATTTGTAATAAGTAATTAATAAGTAATCAATATCAATATCATGTGCCATTAGTTTGTTCTTATCCATAGTATATCTTTATATTTAAATGATATTTCGCTGCAAATTTATGATATTGTTGCCTGTTCTTTTATCTCTTATATCCATCAAGTCCATATCATATTTTGTTATTCTGTTCATGGCTTCTGCCCGGGTAATAACCAAAGAATGAAGATTAACATAAGAAATATCATACTGGTAGATTAAGATATAGTCACCAAGCATGCTGTAGTTCTCAAAGACAGCGTTCTTGCGCCACGTGATGCTTTATTAAATTTTAACATTAACTGTGCAGTGGCCATACTTCATTGCTAGATTAATGCAACGAAAATATAAACACAAAAAAATACACTTTGGTTTTGTTGAATGCATTTACAGACGTCAAAATGATTGATATAGTTTCCAATACATGTTTGTTATGGATAAATTTATTTAATTTGCAATACTATTTTTCCTGTTTCAATTACGATAAAAAACATCCCGCATTAGTTTTTCTCTTTAAAACAGGATTCAAGATATTTTGTAAATAGTTCTTTTGTATATAATAAGTTATTCTCAGTACACCGAAAAACTATGTGTATTTTATCTTCTTCTATCTTCTTCTCTGCTTCTATATATAAAAATGAGTTAACATTTTCTTTGAGGCAATATAACTCTCAAATGGACCGATTTGCAATATTTCCTTACTAATCGATTCTTCTTGGGATCAACTATGTTTAAATATACCAGCGGTTCTCAACCTTTTTCTTGAGAGGTACCCCTTTGAACTTTTGCATTAATTTTGGTACCCCTTATTTTTTGGTGTAAATGCAAATAAGCGTATTTCATAAGATCTATGAAGAATGGACCTGAAAACTAACGGGATATATGCTGCCGTGAATCAAATATTTGTCCCATATGAATAGGAAACCCAGCAAAGATGGGACAGATATGCGATTCACGGCAGTATGGCTCTTCATAAAGGCTTTTGAGCCACTTCAATGGCTACTTAAAAGGAGGATTCCTAGAATATTGAAAGGACGCTTCTGAGCCTCTTGAAAGTACGATTCCAAGCCTCTTGAAAGAAGAATTCCGAGGTTCTTGAAGGGAGACTTCCCAGCTTCTCGAAAGAAGGCTTCCGAGCCTTTTAAAAGGAGTCTTCCGAGCCACTTGAAAGGAGGCTTCCGGGCCTATAGAAAGGAGGCTTCCGAGCCTCTTGAAATGAGGCTTCCGGTCCTCTTGAAAGGAGGCTTCCGGGCCTCTTGAAAGGAGGCTTCCGGGCCTCTTGAAAGGAGGCTTCCGAGCCTCTTGAAAGGAGGCTTCCGGGCCTCTTGAAAGGAGGCTTCCGGGCCTCTTGAAAGAAGGCTTCCGGGCCTCTTGAAAGGAGGCTTCCGGGCCTCTTGAAAGGAGGCTTCCGGGCCTCTTGAAAGGAGGCTTCCGGGCCTCTTGAAAGGAGGCTTCCGAGCCTCTTGAAAGGAGGCTTCCGGGCCTCTTGAAAGGAGGCTTCCGGGCCTCTTTAAAGGAGGCTTCCGGGCCTCTTGAAAGGAGGCTTCCGGGCCTCTTGAAAGGAGGCTTCCGGGCCTCTTGAAAGGAGGCTTCCGGGCCTCTTGAAAGGAGGCCCTCGCGCCTATTGAAAGGAGGCTTCCGGGCCTCTTGAAAGGAGGCTTCCGGGCCTCTTGAAAGGAGGCTTCCGGGCCTCTTGAAAGGAGGCTTCCGGGCCTCTTGAAAGGAGGTTTCGGGCCCTTTGAAAGGAGGCTTCCGGGCCTCTTGAAAGGAGGCTTCCGGGCCTCTTGAAAGGAGGCTTCCGGGCCTCTTGAAAGGAGGCTTCCGGGCCTCTTGAAAGGAGGCTTCCGGGCCTCTTGAAAGGAGGCTTCCGGGCCTCTTGAAAGGAGGCTTCCGGGCCTCTTGAAAGGAGGCTTCCGGGCCTCTTGAAAGGAGGCTTCCAAGCTGCTTGGATTCAATTGACTTTGATTTATTTATCGCCATGCGTATTGTTTACAAGTTTTAGACAAAGTTTTGAAAGAGAAAAAAATATACAAGTATCAAAACTTTATAAATTAGTTTTGATTGGAATTGTAATACGTCCGCCATTACGGATTTTTGTCCGAGGTACCCCCTGGGGCCATCGAAGGTACCCCCAGGGGTACATGTACCCCAGGTTGAGAACTGCTGAATTATACCTACTAACTAGTAGTTGGGAAATATTGGAAGATTATCAAAATACAACGGATTAAAAGATTTTCGAGAAGCATGATGATTAATGAAAACCTATATTAATCCACCGAGTGGTGATGATGCCTTTCTCGTGCATCGTAAAATGTTTTGAAAAAATTACATGAGAACGGTCAAAAAAGCACTTTAGGGAAATATATTGCATTTTTTTCTATCATACACACATACAGACATCACCTCGGTTCGTCGAGCTAAGTCGATCAGTATATAACATTATGGGTCTCAGGGCCTTCTATTGAAAGTTCATTTTTGGAGTAATCCTATCCAGCTTTTTACGCAGACCATGCCATAAATTTTGAATCACCCCCATTGACATTTCAGGTGTACACTATAATTTTTTTATAATTAGATCATAGTAAGTCATAATATATCTATTTTGTTGTAACTTGACAACGTCCTCCAAACAATAACAAGCTTTTGTCATCGCCTCTGGAAACTTTATTTTATTGGAACCTAGGATATTGGAACCAAAGATATTATATTTTTTCAAATTCTTGTTCATAATATTCAATTTATTTTAGGTACTTTCCAAGAAACTGATGGCAGAAAGCGGATCTGTTAACTTCTTCCAACCAAATAACATATCAAAAATCAAATGGTCAAACATTGTTTACAGAGGGTGTACGTTGTCTTGCCTAATGATGCATAGCGAACGTGATTTAGTAACGCAAACTCGTTGGACATGAATTTTACCTGATTTGTGGATTATAATATGCAACGTATTGATGAAGCAGCAGTGGCACTATAGTAAATGCAACATTTCCAATAGGTCTCATTCATTTTTAAATACAATCATATGTAATATCTCTTTCTGTTGTATGCTGTTAAAATAGGTAATTGGGAGAATTCATGTTTCTCATTTATATCTTTGTGTCTATTACCATTGGCGTAACTACAGGGAGGCTAGGGGGGGCTATAGCCCCAGCTAGGATCTGGCTAGCCCCCCCTAGAAAATTTGTTACTTTGTATAAGTGTTACGCATATCTAGTCCACTGATTATCACCCTTATTCTTGTTTACGGACGAACGATACTTTCGAACGAACGCGATTCGTTCGAACCGTTTCTCCATTTGATTTTGCTGGCGTAAACGAGAATGCGCTTCAACTTTCGATCGAAAGCGCGTTCGTACGTAAACAAGAATATGGGTGTATATACAGGGTGTTCAATAAGTTCGAATACAAATGTTTGATCATTGTTTTGTAAGTTTGTATATATATATAAATATATATATATATATATATATATATATATATATATATATATATATATATATATATATATATATTAGGTAGCTCAAAAACACTTTTTCAAATTTTTTGATGGGCCGCCCTCTTATTCGGTTCTATTTGGTGCCCTGATGCTCTGGACAAAATTTCAGCCAAATCGGTCAACGTTTGGGCGGTGCTAAGCTCATTGGAAGTTTATATGGAAAAATGTATGCAGAAACATCCTAAAACAGTGATTTGCAGTTGGACGGCACAATACTACTCATTCAGTTCTTGGAGAATTAAATACAGAATGTTATGCTGAAAACCGCGAGAAGATTAGAGTTTTTTAGGCAAAGATATTAGCATTTTACTGGAGTGTTGTAGGGGTGAATTTATTTCTTTTCAAAGGTAAAAGAAACGAAATTTGCTCAAACCCCACTTCAGAGAAATGCTAATAACTTAGCCGGGCAAACTCTAATCTTCTCGCGGTTTTCTGCATAACATGCTGTATTAAATTCTCCAAGATCTGAATGAATATCATAGTTCTTTATCTTAAGTTGTGCCGTCCAACTGCAATTCACTGTTTTTGGATGTTTCTGCATACATTTTTCCATATAAACTTCCAACGAGTTTAGCACCGCCCAAACGTTGACCGATTTGGCTGAAATTTTGTCCAGAGAATCAGGGCATCAAATAGAACCGAATAAGAGGGCGACCCATCAAAAAAATTGAAAAAAGTTTTTCCCATACTAATTTGAGCCACCCTAATATATATATTCTGTATTATATTAGGCATATATACGCTAACGGATGTGTGTGGTGTTGACATTCTGTCTCTTGTTGTTTGTTTATTGCGCGCGTTGAAAATGGATTGGGGCATCATAAATAGCCGTTTTTGAAGGTCGAAATCATTGCGGCGTACTACGAAACTGAGGTTTTAGGGATGATTAATGCCCCCAGTGGCCCGGTGATAAGACAGAGATCAGCCCTACGTGATCTAATAGGACGATAAACTTTTATACACGAAATATTCGATTTATGCCTTATATGGGGACATTTTCATTGACTTTTTGGACAAAACTTTGCGACATCCCAGCTTCCCGGATTTGAACCCTCTTAACTTTCTTGTTTGGTCCTTTATTATGTTAAAGCTGTACGAATACGAGATCAGTAGCTTCGACCAGTTCAAGACAGTAATTCTCAAAATCTGGAACGGAATGCCCATGCAGACCGTGCGTGCCGCTTGCGATGGGTTTAAGAAACGTTTGAAGCTCGTGAAGAAGTACAAAACAGAGGTCATTCCAAGAGAAATGTTACAAACGTTCCTTATAAACAATACTTTCAATGAAATGGAACCGAGAAAAGAATTAATTTAATCTAATTTTTCAAACATTTTTCGAAAGTATTCGAACTTATTGAACACCCTGTACGGGGGTAAATGCAGAGAAAGGATTGTCTTCATTATCCAATTACTCTCTTCGAAACACTATCTAGCAATCTATTCGCTGAAGTTTTTGAACTTCTAGCAATTGTTATAAGGCTTGCTCACGACAAAATTTGGATCCCTCAAAACACGTTATAACTTATCAAAGGAAATACCTTATCAACAAGTAAATTAAAAACCCAAATTAATCCACCTAGCGGTGACGATGCCTTTCTCGATATAATCAAGATATACTGATTAAATCGTTTTTTTTTCCAATTCCTATCTACCAAAAATGTTGGCAATTTTGTTTTTCTGTAAAATAAGCATAATACATTATGTTATAATCAAGTTATGCCGGAGTGAAATGTACACGAACATTTTGAAAATTAAGCCAATGAATCGCCTGCTTTGAGCGTGCTTACAGCGGCACACGAGGAGTTAACTTTCTGAAATCAGTATGGCGAAAGGCATCTAAGGTTAGATTTCTCAAAATTAAGCACCTTCATCGAAAAAATATTTGGTAGGCGTAGTAGCGGACACCA
Organism: Armigeres subalbatus; assembly: GCF_024139115.2. Taxonomy (NCBI): domain Eukaryota; kingdom Metazoa; phylum Arthropoda; class Insecta; order Diptera; family Culicidae; genus Armigeres; species Armigeres subalbatus. The sequence goes on along the minus strand of NC_085140.1, from coordinate 287,952,835 downwards.
TCCTCCATAACCGGTGCCAAATAGTTTTTCATGAAAATTTCCTAATTTTGAGAAAACCAGTGTTAGATGTCTTTCGCCATACAAATTTCTGGCGGTTAACTCTTGCTGGCTATTTGGGCATATACGATAGTGCCTGAATGTGGAAGCGGCGGGTAGAAAATCAGCCACTGCCAATAATTCATTATTCCCAAAGCCGACTAGAATATGACGTCAAATACATTTAAGATTATTTAACCAACGACACCCCCACCCCCTTCGCCAAGGCCCCGATGCCACTTTTGAACGATTCCTAAATATATATAGAAGACTAACAAAACCGCATACATAACATAATATGGAAATAAGGAGATGTATAAAACGAAAACCATATTCAAATTTGCCCTTGAAATCACCCAAATTTCACCATAACTCCACACCACCCGAACCAAACAGCATGTTAAAGCATCAATGAAACCCCTCTTTTTCCCCTTCCAATGTATGACATAAAACAAACGCAAACACCACCATGGCCACGAGCGTACGAAACCAGCAGTTAATCGTGTCGTTATCGAGTGCAATTTCTGTTGCCAACGATGAAACTTACAACTGTGTTGGTGCGAATGCTCCGATAAAGTATAATAAGGTTTTACATCAAATAAACATAACCTCAAAAACTCAAACGAATGAACTCAATTTGACATTTATCGGTGGTAGGTTCATGAGGTTCATCATATCTCCCGCAGCAAGCGGATGAACCTTTGTTTATATACAAACCACCGATACCTGTCAAATATGGAAGAAATTCATCAGAACGCAGCCGTGGCCACATACGTGTGACGTCACACTGTGAAACCTTATGGCAATAAACATCATCGCGTCGGCTCTAAACTTAAAAGCGCGTACGTTCCTCGTCGATTAGTTTTCGTGTTCAACACGTTCCACATTACAAGCTTTGAAAAGCTTTGCTAGTTGCGTTATCGATATTGCCGTAGCGAGGTTTCTAACCCATCGAGCGAACGTAATTTATATTATAGCATGGTAGCTGTGCTCAATGCTCGTAGTCCCGATTATATGGGAAAACATGGAAAACTGCCTGAACCATTTTCCTTGTCAGCTGCGAACGCATTAATCAATCTTGATGAAATTAAATAACATGTAATTAGAAGAGTGGCTCTGCGGAATGCAACTTGTTGCGATAAAATCAGTTAAGTCTAAGTACATGAAAATCGTGTGAGTTTTTGAGGTTGAAAAAGTGACCATACAGACACACAAACATACACACACACAGACATCATCTCGATTCATAAAACTGAGTCGAATGGTATAAGAAACTTTACTATCGGATGTTCCTGTAAAAAGTTCGTTTTCAGAGTGAAATGATAGCCTTTCGGTACAACTTTGTTGTACGAGAAAGGCAAAAATATATTATTTATTAGTATTACAAGTACTTAATGGATAATGGACAATTCCTTGAGATTTTCAAGTTTTTCCAGGGTTTTGTGAGTAATTGTTATCTAAATCGAGCGTATGATCTTAACCTTCCTAACTAATACCAATCCTAAAAGATGCAGCGCATTTTAATTATCACTGTAGGCTTCTTGAGAAAGGTTCGGTAAAACTACACGCAGAAAAAACTATTTTAAAAACAATAATTTCTTACATAAATTCAAAAAGAATATCGCATTGTTTTGGCGGTAATAAGAATTCTTATTGAATCAACAATCCAATATTTTTGTTTTTACAAGACATTGGAAAGCTTGAGCTTTGAAAAGCTTTTTTGAAAGTTTCGAATAAAAATAGGATTGTTGATTCAATAAGAAATTGATGTTAAATTCAAATATATATTTTTTTAAATAAATGGATTTTCATTTCATATTATTTTGTTCAGTTATAATGCATAGATTTATTTTGATTGGTATTCATGATACCATTAGTATATAATTTTTATTCAAGTTTCTGGAATCTCTAAATTGATACAAATCATTATTATTTGAAATTTCTGGCTGTGTTCCATGGTGGCTGGTAGATTAACAACTGGGCTCAATCAAATATCTGTTGATCTGAAACAACATTCGTCTTTGTACTACAAGTTCGGAATAAATTTTGAATGATTCGCTTACCTAGTTAGAAATATCAGATAACTATTATGTTACTTCTGCTCCAGATGATAGCGGCTGAAATAGTTGGATTTTTAAAATCCAACAAGTATCCGGGATATTTATGTCATTCCACTGAAATAATGAAAAGCAAAAAGTAGATTTTCTAACAAGAAAACATATAAAACATACCTTGATTAATGGAAATAAACCCATTCGCAATAACTTGTATATTTACTATCCGAATATTTGTAAAATTATGTGATATGACATCAAGTGCAAGTCTATCAAATTCCAAGTTAAATGTTGACATATGGATCAAGCCGTGAATTTCAAAATGCCTACTTTTTTTTAAAACAAATATGTTACATGAATATATATAATATAATATAATATACTAACATAATATAAATTTATTAAGTGGATGTCTTCCACGACGGCAGTGTTGTTAAGAAATGAATTATAGTAAACACCAAGTGTTAAAAAAATACAAAATTAAAGTTGAACTATTATCAAATTATAAAAAAAATTAAGTGTGTAATACTTGGTGTAATAACATTTCTCAACTTAGTAATCGAGAATATTCTAATAGACGCATAAAAAGTTATGAATAGTTTTTCTTGGGCCCTCCTTAGCTTAGCGGTAAGATGCGCGGCTATAAAGCAAGACCATGATGTGGGTGGCTGGGTTCGATTCCCGGTGTCGGTCTAGGAAATTTTCGGTTTGGAAATTGTCTCAACTTCTCTGGGCATTAAAGTATCATCGTGTTAGCCTCATGATATACGAATTCAAAAATGGTAACTTGGCTTAGAAACCTCGCGTTTAATAAGAAGTTTTTTTCTTATTTCTTGCACAGATGTACACATTAAGGATCCCCCAAACACGAGCGACACAATTCTATCGCATGGCAAAAGCGATTCTTTTGCAGTTGGTATGGAAGCGTAAATAGAACATTGCCTGCAATGACCCAACGATAGAATCGTGAATACTTTATCGCGGCGATGAAATCAACGAAACCAAATATTATATTTTGTTTACAAAAACCAACTCAGGTTATTTTCAAATGTATGTATGACAATCATGCGAGCTTTTCTAAAAAGCTCATTCTCTTTATGTATTGTTGAAATAATAATACTTCGTTATTGATTTTATCTTAACAAATCTCGTTAAAATAGTAAATTTCGTAGTATTTTCTATAAAATATGTTGATATGAAAATAACAATCAAATTTTTTGGTTCAATGTTATCAATTTTCTGTCCGTGTAGAATATCATGACCTAAAACAAAAAAATATACATAGGTACATATAGCAGATAGGTTTCGTTTCGGTTCAGCCCTATACCTTGAGAATCTTGTCCAGGAATTTGGTTATCATGCGTTTTTGAAGGACGTGATTCATGGAATCTGAACAGGGTAAATCAAAAACAGTTTAACATGCGAAAATGGAGGTACGGAGAAAATTTTCCCGAGGTTTTCGGTTATTTCAAATATTTCACAACAGGTTTACAATTACTCCATGGCTATAGTATGTGGGTCTGTGCTGTGATAACTTTTTCATATAATCGAGTATATTACTGCACTCGGTTCCACATTGAAAACAATCAAAATTTCAGATTGACAATGTTGCAACAAGATAATCACTTTAAGAATTGATTTGGGCGACTAGCGAAGCTTCATTCTTCATACAACCCACGTTACTGTACTCAAACGGATTGTGACAAATCTGCGTATCATGTTTAATTTGAATCTTCATAGAATATGACTTTGGCAGATTAATTTAATTGCAATGTGGTCGAACGATGATGTGATTGCAGAATGAATCTTTGCCTATTATAAATATTTTCATTACTGCGAATTCGTAAGATAGAAATAATCTTTCGTGGTTGTTTTCCACTATATTGTTAGAAAAGCTGCATAAATCTGAAATATATAAATAATAATTATACAAAATGGAATATTTTATCCAAATCATGATATACGTTTTTACATCTCAGGTTTTTACCATGTGAAAATATTTGACAGATAGCAAAACAATCCCAAAAAATCAAGGCTACTGAGATGCAGGCATAAAAAAGTTCACACTAGGTGTCATGGTTGAATCACCCCTCATCGGCTTTATGGCAAGCGTAAAAAGCTGGATAGCCTTCTGGTACAACTTTGTTGTACGAGAAAGGCAAAAATATAGGTATGATACAAAAACCGTAACAAGAGAGGGGATCACCAGTTTGTATGAAATATTGAATGGATTTTGATTACGGAAATGTTGTTTTCGGGAAACAAAGTTTTGTGAAGAATGCAGTTGAAAAATCTGATGTTTACAAACTTTTTTCATATTCGTTGCTTCTGGGTGTGTGCGCAACTTATTGCTCCTGGCCCAATCTCCCTCCAATACATTTTAGTATGCATTGCACGTTGCTACGAAGAAATAGAAGCACTTTATGAAATATCATTAAAATTCGATAAAACAACAACAGAATATTGAAACATGATAATCAGGTATTCATCTATCTAAAATCTAGTTATGTGATAATGTATGTTAGTATTTTTACTTCTATGAACATGCAAACATAAAAATGACTTCAACGCCGTTAAAGCGATAGAGGTGTGCGCCGGTCCAATATTCGTCGGCGGCGGCGTTGGCCAGAATTTTGGTCGGCGGCGGCGGCGCTTTCGGCGTCACGCCGAAAGCCATTTTAGTCGGCGGCGGCGGCGGTGTAAATAGGCGTGGCAATTTTTTATTACGTTTCTTTAACATTTTTTGGTTTGTTTCAGGATATTTTATACAAGATATTAACGGAAGCGAGGAATCTTTTGAATTTCGCCTGAGAAATCTGATGAACTTCCTCAAAAAGTTCCTTAAGTTTTTCCAAAATGGAAATTATATTCGGATTTGAAGTATGAAGAATTTTTCGGAATTACCAACAGAAGCTCTTTGGAAATTTCAAAGAAAATTGTTTGGAATTTCAACAGGAGATTCTTCGGAATTTACATAAGAAATTGTTCTAAATTTCTACAGGAAAATGTTCTGAATATCCACGGAAAGTTTCTTTTGACATTCTGTTGAATATTTTTCAAAATTTACACAGAAAATTCCTCGTAATGATAGAAGAGTGCGGCTGGTAGAATGGGTGTTTTGTTTTAACGTTGGCTTGCTCAGTCTAGAATAATTAAGACGGCTAGTTTGGCATGTATTTCTTTGTATTTCTAAGAGAAGTTCTTTGTACAGAAGACGTTTGATAACTGCAAGCCATTTAACTGCAATGCTGTTGAACTGAACTAAACTATCTAACGACTACTGCATCGTCCATAAGAAATTCTTGAAAAATTCCATTGGCTGAAAGTAAAATAAGGTAGAACCGATAATTTGTTCGAAAAAGTCCTATACCCTAACATATCATTCGGCTGAATAGGTCATCTGCCAAAATTTCCGTTCCGCCGAAATGGTTGTTTGACACAACATGCCATTTGACGGCGATTGGCCTTATTAAGTTATTTAACGAAAATTCGTAACCGCTCTACTTTGTAAGTCGTTTTTAGCTAACCTATCCAAATCCAAATAAGCCAAATTGAACGTATATCCGAAACTGTTATTAGGTCCCAAATGGTTTGTCCGCAAATGTAGTTTGGCTGAAAGCGACATATAGCCAAGAGGGACATTCGACCGAACTGGTTATTTGGTCGAAACAAATTCAGACCGTCAGACCGAATAGTTCATTTGACCGAAAATTTCGTTTGTTAAGTGGTCATTTGTCAGAAAGAGCCATTTGGCCCGAAAATGTCCTTTCTGCAAAACAATCCTTTCGGTCAAACGGCATTTTCTGCCAAATGACCTATTCGGCAAAACGACTTCTTAGCTAAATGATCGATTCAGCCGAACGACACTTTTCGCAGAAAATGCCATTTGGCCGAAATGGTTGTTCGGCAGAAAGGACATTGTCGACCCAATGGCTCTTGCTGCCAAATGACCATATTTACCAAATTGCATTTTTGGTCAAATGATCTATTCGGTCAAACAACTTTTTCGGCCTAACAGCATTTCCAGTCAAATGACCTGTTAGGTCAAACATCTTTTTTAATCAAATTACCAGTTCAGCCGAATGTTCCTGTAACCGTTGGTCACAAAATGCAGTTTGTAGCTCCACCACAAACAAGTATTCCTCGTTTTCCTGTTTATCCTTGGTGAGTTTTTCTTGTTTATTAGTTCGACCCTGTCCTTGTCAAAAGAACTCAAATGCTGTTATGCCTGTCACCCAATTGTCGTATTGTTTGTTTGTAGCGGTTTGAACTTTAACTTGTATGCAAGAAAGTGCGCAAAGCTGATAAAAAGGTAACCCAGAGGACGTTATCCGAAAAATCCGTTTTGTTCGTGTCCGTTTCCCAAATTTTACAATTTATATGCTTGGCCTAAACCGATGTCGTCCTTTCTGTCCGTGTCCATCAAAGGAATTAGAAGTGCGCGACGTGATCCTTAAAGTTAAAGTTAGTGTTAATTGTTAAAAAATATTTGGTGTAAATTGTTTAATCATTTGGTGTCATTGTAGGTTGAAAACTTAAAATTACGATAGTAGTAAAACGTTAAAACTATTATCACAGTTCGTTGTAGTACGGTTAGTTGAAAAACAAGAGTGTTTGTTATATTGTTTTAATTGTTCTATTGTTTCCATTATATTAGAATACAATATACAACAATAAGCGTGAACAGCATTGTAAAGTTCACCAATAAGCAGCCACAAAAGGTAATTAGAATTAAGTTAGATGAATTAAGGTAATGGATCTAGTGTGGTACTGACGGGATGGGCAAACTTATAAGTGATAATGTGCTAATCTGCTTTGGCAGGTCCGTCCAACAGGCCTTTTTGTGCTTTTGCGAGTGCTTGTCCGGATCGTCATCTGGCAAGCCCATCTTCCACAGAACCCTCGGAGTGTCGTCAAAAGGGCTGAAGGATTGGAATCCGTTACCAAATTCCAATCAGGAATCCCCAAGAACGGACAGAAACCTCATCCAGCCCAACATTCCACTGAGGTTCATCCAGCCGACCGGTTTATGTTACGGTGTAAATTCGGTCCAGCTAAATAGAACCCGTTTTGAAACCGCCATTGCTCGCCATCATCGAAGCCGAGCATCTCAGACCGGTTCATGTTCCGGCGTGAATTCGGTCACCGCAGAAACCGCACAACAGCCCTCGTAATCCACCATCGCATCCCGCACCCCACCAGTTCCCGTACCACATCTGCCAGCCAACGAGCATCGAACGATCCATCTAAAACTAAACCGCAAGTACCACACAAACAGATAGAGTGACGTCACTATTTAGGCCTATCGAATTAGGGTAATAAAAATTTGTTAAATGAGTATAGTGTGTGGCCCAGTTTTTATATAGTGATCCCTGGGGTTAAATAGTTTACACCTAGTTCTGCCTTGTTTTCGTTTTCCGTGCTCATAAAGGAGTTCCAGGCCTCATCCTGGTTGGACAGTTCTGAAGGGTCCACAAGTGTGGCTTGTGAGCACTCAGTGTTTGGGAACTTTGGTTTGCCTTTTCCAGCGTTACGTAATTTCTGGCAATTTTCTCTTTTTGTTCCCTTTCGAATGAACGTGGATGATTGTGTGTGTAACCGACTGGCAGCATAAACGACCCTGTCTCAACATACTTATACCGTGAGCTGCGGCTAGGCTACATTCCTTTCGGTTGTATGTCGCTTTCGATCAAACCATTTTCGACCTGATAACAGATTCAGATAAACGTTCAATTCGGCTCGGCTATGTGAAATTTGGCAAGATGACTTTTGGCTTAAAGGCCAGTATCGCCTTAAAAATTTAAAAAAAGGTTACGGAATTCTGTTCAACTGTCATTTGACGAAAAGGCCATTTCGCAAAACGAGTGGCTATTGTTGACCATATTATCCATTTAGTACCTAATTGTAGGTTTTGGCAGAATCTACAATGACCTTGGCAACTCCACCTACGTTTTATGCAAGGGCTCATGCTGTGCTATTATCCATTTAGTAATTCACATTTGGACGTATGTCAAATAACATTTTCTGCCAAATGGCCAAAGGCATTTTCGCCTAATGACTTCTGCGGCCAAACGATCGTTTGGATCAGACGACTTGTTAGGGTAAACGGCCAATCAAACTTCCCAAGAATTTCTTAAGAACAATACATAGAATTTCCTGTAGAAATCCAAAGAAAATCCTTTAAAAATTTGAGCAATTTGCCAAAGATTTTTTTTTAAATCTACACTTTGAAGAATTTGGTGAAAACTCCAGAGAGTCTCCCGCGGATATTCCGATAAATTTATGTTTTAACGTTGAATATATGCCAAAATTGTCGTCTTCATCAATCTAGATTGAGAGAGTCAACGTTAAAGCATTCCTTCTTTCAGTCACAAGCTCCTACAATTATGAAGATTTTCTGTGTAAATTTTGAAGAGTACTCTACAGACACTCAACAGGAAGTTTCCGCGGATATTCCGAATATTATCCTGTAGAAATTTGGAACAACTTCCCGTGAATATTCTGATGAGATTGTCAAGTAAAATCCTAAGAATTTTTCGCTGAAACTCCAAACAATTTACCTTGAGAAATTCAAAGAGCTCCACCTTGGTAGTTCCAAAGAATTCTCAAAATTTCAAAGTGGCTCCCGTGGAAAATCTGAGAATAATTTCCAAATGAATATTCTGGAAAAACTAAAGGTGGTTATACAACAAAGCCACAAATCGGCCATCTTGGAAACCACGTGCTTTTTCTAGTGACTTTTTAAGAGCACGAATTGAGAGAACCACTACGCCCATGAGGATGAAACATCCTTAGATCGTTTGCTTACTCATGCTAAACAATCGACTTTAATTTCAGCATTTTACGAAAATTATTACGCTAGATTTGAACTTTTGATAATAGGAGTAGAAAACCGTGTGATGAATTTGAAATTCACCACATGGTTTGATTGTATAATCACCTTAAAGCATTGTCTTGGGAAGTTGATCACATTTTTCCGGCTAAATTCAAAAGTTTCTATAAATAATGCCTCGAAAATATCCAAAATGACCAATTCAGCCAAACGACTTTATCGGCCAAATGATGCTTTCTGTCAAACGATCTTTTCGGCCAAAGGGTATATTCGGCCTTTTGAGCTAGTCGGTCAACCGATGTTTTCAGGCAAATGAACTGTTCGAACAAATGACATTTTCGGCCAAATAACTTTAGGCTAGTTAGTCTTCTACCAAATAGTCTATTCGATCAAACGATGTATTCGACCAAACAACCTACAGCCTTGTGGTCTTTGGCCAAATGGCTTTCTGCCGAACGAATCTTTTTCATTCAAAAATTCAATTTCAATGAGAAATTCTTTGCGTTTCAACGGGAAACTCTTCGCAATTTCCAGACGAGTTTTTTCTTAGTTTTTACGGAGAGTAGTTTTTGATATTTTCAAGAAAACCATCAGTATCAAAACATTCTATGGAGTTTAAACGTGTTGTTGTAGGGATCAATCAGGAAATTTTTCGGACTTCTTCAAATTTGAATCGGCGTGGAAAATTATAGATCAGCGGTGTGACAAATTTTAAACGGCGGCGCGCCGGTGCAAAAATGTCAGCGGTGGCGGCGGCGTGGCGCGGCGGCGCACACCTCTAAAAGCGACGAACCATTCACAATTTTGTGACCAAATAATCTCAGAATGTTCCGAATCAATCAACTAACGCCAGTCACTAGTCGATTTTAGCGTCTCGAACACAAATTTACTGTCGACTGTCGATTATTCATAATCATTAATCATTAATCACACCGATCGTTAATCATCAATCACACACACAGGTGCACACAGTGCGTCAATAATTTAATCATGAGCGGTAATCGTTAATCATACTCCAAACGTTTTATTATTATTGGAAACAGAGGCGCATCCACGTTCCGAATCGTGGGTAGGACAAATAGGCCGTTTGCTTGAATGCCGTTTTGGACAACCAGTTCTGGCACTAGAATTAAGCGATTCGTCACAAGCCACAATAGATCTAAATACTGGTCGCAGTGGTAATAATGTCCCAACAAATAAGTGATTCACGTGCATTCATAGGTGTTACAAGCCCAAACTATTGTATGATACGACTAATCACTATCTCTTAGATGGAAGCAAGACCTCTCCAACAGTCGAGATCTGCCCTCTCCACTGCCTTATTAATGCTGGAGGAGAAGGAATTTTTAGTTGGACACATATGTTACAGTACTTAAGAAAAGAGCAGAGAATTTTGACCACTAATATGTGCCACGAGAAGTTTTGGAACTGCTCGTGTCGGAGCTATAATAGTAGAAATTAACAAAATAAATAAATAAATAACAAAAAAATTAATTAATCGCATTTGTAGATTTCATCAACTTCTAAAAAATCTCTGGAAAACCCTTAGAGTGTAAGAAGTAAAGCTTAGACATCTTCGAGCGCTATCGGGATTATGAATTGTCTGAAGTCCTAAAGAATAATCAGTAGTTTATTGCTTTGAAATAGAATAGAATTGCATAAAACACAAATTCTTGCCAGCCAATGGCTTCGTATGTTCTTACCATAATCATGGGTAGGACAATGCTTTGGATGTCCCACCCAGGAAAATCCATGCGTAGGACATGTCCTACTTGTCCCACCTACTCCCGGCGCCACTGATTGGAAATCGTTAAAAAATTACGTCCATCGTTTTTCGGCATTTTCAACCCCCCCTCCCTCCAGTCACAAACTGTCACAAATCATTGACTCCCCCTCCTCCTGTACGTACATGTGTCGTTTTTATGTTGGCGATTATTTTGGTTTTTCTTTCTTGTACATTATTTTTACAACAACATAGTGAGTTACACAGTTTGAATATGTTTTTAAAATGCAAATTGTTTCTAAAATACTTTCAGGATTTTTTTCGTGTGAATGGAAGTCACATAAGACGAACCCCCTCTCTCCACCTGTCACAAAATGTCGCAAAATTCGGACCCCCCTCCCCCTTCAAACCATGGACGGCCCCTTGCCAAAAATTAATTTAATCGTTAATCATAATCATTAATCATTGTCAAAAATGAATAAATCATTATTAGAGTTGAATGATTTAATAAAAGATATTTTAGTTACTAGATAAAGATTGTCGCTTCTGTTCCCTTTGTTCTGCTGACCGAAATATGTGTGGTACTAAACTGTCAAATCGTATGTATTTTTCCTTCATTGACATTTAGATCCCCTATCCTCGCCAGCAAAAGATGTTCCGGACAGCGATAACAGCGACAATCTTTATCTAGTAACCAAACTATATTTTGATTTAATCATTACAAATGTAATCATTTATTGGAAGCTTTATTCATTATCGCTCGTCCAACTCCAACCAGCAAGACGGAAATAACACAGAGAAACAGACGTCTCACTTAGAACAAAATGCAATCAAAATCATCGTTACGGAAACGCCATCGGTGGCCAATCGACCAACTACAAAAATTAAATCAACCGTTAAAAAGATAAGCGATGTGTAAAGTGAGACGTTTGTTTTTCTGTGGAAATAATTTACAAAATAATGTTTAACACGTACGTCCCCAACCCCCATTTTACGACAAAACTCAAAATTCAAAACCATGCAGCTCAGCCAATTTCTAACGGATTTCCAAGCAATCTTCTGGAATCGATCACAAAATTCCTATAGTTTTAGGAACCGAGGTCAATTTTTGTGCAATGGCCATGGTTCCGGATATATTCCGGGGAGTACTGGGGTTACCTCCCTCCCGGAAAAAATGGTCACTGGCAGATCGGCTTCGAAATCCATCGTGCGACATGTCAAACTTCATGATTTTGCAAAATAAGTACACTGGAGTACATTTCGGCGATTTTTGATCGAATTGGCCACCCTCCGGGTACTTCCAGGGCCTGGTTCCCTTGGGGAAGTGGCCAATTTTCGTTCAATCTTGGAACCCATCTTGGGACATGTTAAACTTCATGATTTTGCTAAACAAGTACACTAAAGTACATTTCGGCGATTTTCGATCGAATTGGCCACCCTCCGGGTACTTCCAGGGCCTTGTTCCCTTGGGGAAGTGGCCAATTTTCATTCGCTCTTGGAACTCATTTTGCGACATATCAAACTTCATGATTTTGCAAAACAAGTACACTGGAGGACATTTCAGCGATTCTCGATAGAATTGGCCACCCTCCGGGTACTTCCAGGGCCTGGTCCCCTTGGGGAAGTGGCCATTTTTTATTCGCTCTTGGAACCCATCTTGCGACATATCAAACTTCATGATTTTGCAAAACAAGTACACTGGAGGACATTTCGGCGATTTTCGATAGAATTGGCCACCCTACGGGTACTTCCAGGACCTGGTTTCCTTGGGGAAGTGGCCAATTTTCGTTCAATCTTGGAACCCATCTTGCGACATGTCAAACTTCATGATTTTGCAAAACAAGTACACTGGAGTCCATTTCGGTGATTTTCGATCGAATTGGCCACCCTCCGGGTACTTCCAGGGCCTGGTTCCTTTGGGGAAGTGGACAATTTTCATTCGCTCTTGGAACCCATCTTGCGACATATCAAACTTCATGATTTTGCAAAACAAGTACACTGGAGTACATTTAGGCGATTTTCGATCGAATTGACCACCCACCACGGGTACTTCCAGGTAGGCCTGTGCGCTGATTGAAATTTTACCGGCAGTGGCGTAATAGATCATTTTTAGGCAGCGGCGGTGGCGTCTCGCCGTTGATGATCAGCTGTGGCGTGGATCGGCGTGAACCAGTTTCAAGCGTCAAAATTTCTTCAGAAGTTCGTCAAGGAATTCTTCCAGAAGTTCCTCCACTAGATTTTTTAAAAGATCGTCAAGAAATTCCTTTGAACATTCCTCCGTAAGTGCCTCTAGGAAGTTCCTCCAGAAACTCCTCCCGGATTTCGCCTGGAAGTTCCTTCAGGAATTCCTCCGGAGGTTCCTCCGGGAATTCTATGGAAGTTCCTCCAGGAATTTCTCCGGAAGTTCCTCCAGGAATTTCTCCTTAAAACTGGAATTGGCCACCTGGAATTCCAGGAATTTCTGGAGGATTTCCTAGAGAAACTTCCGGAATAACTCCTAGTGGAATTTCCGGAGGAATTCCTGGAGGAACTTCCGGAGGAATTCCTTAAGAAACTTCCGGAGGAATTCCTGAAGGAACTTCCGGAGGAATTCCTGGAGGAACTTCCGGAGGAATTCCTGGAGGAACTTCCGGAGGAATTCCTGGAGGAACTTCCGGAGGAATTCCTGGAGGAACTTCCGGAGGAATTCCTGGAGGAACTTCCGGAGGAATTCCTGGAGGAACTTCCGGAGGAATTCCTGGAGGAACTTCCGGAGGAATTCCTGGAGGAACTTCCGGAGGAATTCCTGGAGGAACTTCCGGAGGAATTCCTGGAGGAACTTCCGGAGGAATTCCTGGAGGAACTTCCGGAGAAATTCCTGGAGTAATTCTTGGAGAAGCTTTCTGAAGAAACTTCCAGACGATATCCGGGAAGAGTATCTGGAAGAATTTCCCAGAGGCACTTATAGAGGAATATCTGGAGGAATGTCCAAAGGAATTTCTTGAAGATCTTTTAAAAAAACTCGTGGAGGAACCTATGGAAGAATTTCTTGAGGAATTTCTGAATAAATTTTGGCGCTTGAAACTGGTTCACGCCGATCCACGCCGCCGCCCATCACCAACGGCGTGACGCCGCTGGCTGAAAATGATCTATCACGCCACCGCCGGTTAAATTTCAATCAGCGCACAGGTCTACCTGGAAGTACCCGGAGGGTGGCCAATTCGATCGAAAATCACCGAAATGGACTCCAGTGTACTTGTTTTGCAAAATTATGAAATTTGACATGCCGCAAAGTGGATTCCAAGAGTAAACGAAAATTGGCCACTTCCCCGAGGGAACCAGGCCCTTCTTCCTCCGGGTACTTCCCGGAGGGTGGTCAATTCGATCGAAAATCGCCGAAACGTACTCCAGTGTACTTGTTTTGCAAAATCATGAAGTTTGACATGTCGCAAGATGGGTTCCAAGATTGAACGAAAATTGGCCACTTCCCCAAGGGAACCAGGCCCTGGAAGAACCCGAAGGGTGGCCAATTCTATCGAAAATCGCCGAAATGTCCTCCAGTGTACTTGTTTTGCAAAATCATGAAGTTTGATATGTCGCAAGATGGGTTCCAAGAGCGAATGAAAATTGGCCACTTCCCCAAGGGAACCAGGCCCTGGAAGTACCCGGAGGGTGGCCAATTCGATCGAAAATCGCCGAAATGTACTCCAGTGTACTTGTTTTGCAATATCATGAAGTTTGATATGTCGCAAGATTGGTTCCAAGATGGAACGAAAATTGGCCACTTCCCCAAGGGAATCAGGCCCTGGAAGTACCCGGAGGGTGGCCAATTCGATCGAAAATCGCCTAAATGTACTCCAGTGTACTTGTTTTGCAAAATCATGAAGTTTGATATGTCGCAAGATGGGTTCCAAGAGCGAATGAAAGTTGGCCACTTCCCCAAGGGAACCAGCCTCTGGAAGTACCTGGAGGGTGGCCAATTCGATCGAAAATCGCCGAAATGTACTCCAGTGTACTTGTTATGCAAAATCATGAAGTTTGACATGTCGCAAGATGGGTTCCAAGATTGAAGGAAAATTGGCCACTTCCCCAAGGGAACCAGGCCCTGGAAGTACCCGGAGGGTGGCCAATTCGATCGAAAATTGCCGAAATGTACTCCATTCTACTTGTTTTGCAAAATCATGAAGTTTGATATGTCGGAAGATGGATTCCAAGATTGCACGAAAATTGGCCACTTCCCCAAGGGAACCAGGCCCTGGAAGAACCCGAAGGGTGGCCAATTCTATCGAAAATCGCCGAAATGTCCTCCAGTGTACTTGTTTTGCAAAATCATGAAGTTTGATATGTCGCAAGATGGGTTCCAAGATTGAACGAAAATTGGCCACTTCCCCAAGGGAACTAGGCCCTGGAAGTACCCGGAGGGTGGCCAATTCGATCGAAAATCGCCGAAATGTACTCCAGTGTACTTGTTTTGCAATATCATGAAGTTTGATATGTCGCAAGATTGGTTCCAAGATGGAACGAAAATTGGCCACTTCCCCAAGGGAATCAGGCCCTGGAAGTACCCGGAGGGTGGCCAATTCGATCGAAAATCGCCTAAATGTACTCCAGTGTACTTTTTTTGCAAAATCATGAAGTTTGATATGTCGCAAGATGAATTCCAAGATTGCACGAAAATTGGCCACATCTCCAAGGGAACCAGGCCCTGGAAGTACCCGGAGGGTGGCCAATTCGATCGAAAATCACCGAAATGTACTCCAGTGTACTTGTTTTGCAAAATCATGAAGTTTGATATGTCGCAAGATGGGTTCCAAGAGCGAATGAAAATTGGCCACTTCCCGAAGGGAACCAGGCTCTGGAAGTACCTGGAGGGTGGCCAATTCGATCGAAAATCGCCGAAACGTACTCCAGTGTACTTGTTTTGCAAAATCATGAAGTTTGATATGTCGCAAGATGGGTTCCAAGATTGCACGAAAATTGGCCACTTCCCCAAGGGAACCAGGCCCTGGAAGAACCCGAAGGGTGGCCAATTCTATCGAAAATCGCCGAAATGTCCTCCAGTGTACTTGTTTTGCAAAATCATGAAGTTTGATATGTCGCAAGATGGGTTCCAAGATTGAAGGAAAATTGGCCACTTCCCCAAGGGAACTAGGCCCTGGAAGTACCCGGAGGGTGGCCAATTCGATCGAAAATCGCCGAAATGTACTCCAGTGTACTTGTTTTGCAATATCATGAAGTTTGATATGTCGCAAGATGGGTTCCAAGATGGAAGGAAAATTGGCCACTTCCCCAAGGGAATCAGGCCCTGGAAGTACCCGGAGGGTGGCCAATTCGATCGAAAATCGCCTAAATGTACTCCAGTGTACTTGTTTTGCAAAATCATGAAGTTTGACATGTCGCAAGATTGGTTCCATGACTGAACGAAAATTGGCCATATCTCCAAGGGAACCAGGCCCTGGAAGTACCCGGACCAATTCGATCGAAAGTCACCGAAATGTAGTCCAGTGTACTTGTTTTGCAAAATCATGAAGTTTGACATGTCGCAAGATGGATTCCAAGATTGCACGAAAATTGGCCACTTCGAAGGAACCAGGCCCTGGAAGTACCCGGAGGGTGGCCAATTCGATCGAAAATCGCCGAAATGTACTCCATTGTACTTGTTTTGCAAAATCATGAAGTTTGATATGTCGGAAGATGGATTCCAAGATTGCACGAAAATTGGCCACTTCCCCAAGGGAACCAGGCCCTGGAAGTACCCGGAGGGTGGCCAATTTGATCGAAAATCGCCGAAATGTACTCCAGTGTACTTGTTTTGCAAAATCATGAAGTTTGATATGTCGCAAGATGGGTTCCAAGATTGAAGGAAAATTGGCCACTTCCCCAAGGGAACCAGGCCCTGGAAGTATCCGGAGGGTGGCCAATTCGATCGAAAATCGCCGAAATGTACTCCAGTGTACTTGTTTTGCAATATCATGAAGTTTGATATGTCGCAAGATTGGTTCCAAGATGGAACGAAAATTGGCCACTTCCCCAAGGGAATCAGGCCCTGGAAGTACCCGGAGGGTGGCCAATTCGATCGAAAATCGCCTAAATGTACTCCAGTGTACTTTTTTTGCAAAATCATGAAGTTTGATATGTCGCAAGATGAATTCCAAGATTGCACGAAAATTGGCCACATCTCCAAGGGAACCAGGCCCTGGAAGTACCCGGAGGGTGGCCAATTCGATCGAAAATCACCGAAATGTACTCCAGTGTACTTGTTTTGCAAAATCATGAAGTTTGATATGTCGCAAGATGGGTTCCAAGAGCGAATGAAAATTGGCCACTTCCCCAAGGGAACCAGGCTCTGGAAGTACCTGGAGGGTGGCCAATTCGATCGAAAATCGCCGAAACGTACTCCAGTGTACTTGTTTTGCAAAATCATGAAGTTTGATATGTCGCAAGATGGGTTCCAAGATTGAACGAAAATTGGCCACTTCCCGAAGGGAACCAGGCCCTGGAAGTACCCGGAGGGTGGCCAATTCGATCGAAAATCGCCGAAATGTACTCCAGTGTACTTGTTTTGCAAAATCATGAAGTTTGACATGTCGCAAGATGGGTTCCAAGATTGCACGAAAATTGGCCACTTCCCCAAGGGAACCAGGCCCTGGAAGTACCCGGAGGGTGGCCAATTCGATCGAAAATTGCCGAAATGTACTCCATTCTACTTGTTTTGCAAAATCATGAAGTTTGATATGTCGGAAGATGGATTCCAAGATTGCACGAAAATTGGCCACTTCCCCAAGGGAACCAGGCCCTGGAAGTACCCGGAGGGTGGCCAATTTGATCGAAAATCGCCGAAATGTACTCCAGTGTACTTGTTTTGCAAAATCATGAAGTTTGACATGTCGCACGATGGATTTCGAAGCCGATCTGCCAGTGACCATTTTTTCCGGGAGGGAGGTAACCCCAGTACTCCCCGGAATATATCCGGAACCATGGCCATTGGTCAAAAATTGACTTCGGTTCCTAAAACTATAGGAATTTTGTGATCGATTCCAGAAGATTGCTTGAAAATCCGTTAGAAATTGGCTGAGCTGCGTGGTTTTGAATTTTGAGTTTTGTCGTAAAATGGAGGTTGGGGACGTACGTGTTAACGGGTAAGAAATAAGCAACAAACCAAGAGCGAGAAACTCTAAAACTGCGCTTAGTATTTTTAAAGACTAGCCGGTAAATTTTAATTTTTCACCAGTGGCACTGTATGAATTTCCACCAACATTTTGTGCTGTTCAGTAATTTACGGATTTAATAATTTGTTCAGTGAAAATAAGTAAACATCAAAATAATCAACATAATTTTTACCGAGACTCGGGAATTTATTACTGAAAAACGTCGTTGGTCTACTAAAAAAAGCTATAATTTCATTCAAAAAAAAATTTTGCTGTTGAAACTTGGCAAACAAAATGCCGAGTGTAGAAAATTGCTGGTTATAGTATGCAGTTTAAAAACGTTTTATTTTAACACCACCCTAGTAGACAAGCTTTTATTTATTTTTCATGCTTTGAAAAAGCTTGTCACCCCGCAAGCGTATTTTCCATGAATTTCCACATATTCAAGCTTCGTTTATCCTTTGAGTTCATTAAGCTCATTCATGTGGTTCATTCTCACCGTTACACATAAACGTCAAGTTATACCGTTACGTGACGACGAACGAATAAAAATATCCTATTTCCAAAACTACGAACAGTACAAAATATGAAACATATGATTCTTGCAGCTTAAAAAAGTTTGCCAGAAAAACTGTTTCAAAATGAGCAAGTTTATATTAATATCTATTGAAATTTCTTTTGTTTTATGCTAAATTGGGCAAATCAGTACCTTTTTGAGAAAAAGATCCACCGAAAATCCGTTTTGTCCGTGCGGAACTTTTCGAAAGTGAGTCGTGACTTGTCAAAAACAAAACAAAAAGCTTATCACACGAAGGTCGCACTCAGTTTGTGGTGGAAAATCCGGGTTTGTGCAGTAAATTTTTCGATCCTAGTCCAAGTGAAGCGAGTTCCGCCAGACCCAGCAGCATCGCGATGGAACCGCCGGCATTTCATCCGTGCGACGAGGCCGTCATCTCGACGAACGACGATGCCAGCAATTGCAAGCGTTCGGCTGTCAAACTTGGCTATTGGAAGGACGATTTTCTGAGCTACTTCGTCCGCAGCCCGGACCGCAAGGCGCCGGAAATAAACCGAGGCTACTACGCGCGGGTCAAAGGGATCGAGATGTGCATCGAGAAATTTTTCAAGGTAAGCGTTGGGTTGTTTGTTGTTCAATGTCAGTGGGTGGGATTGGGGTGGGTTTGGTTGCAAGGATATATGAAAGGACGTAAATCATCAACAGGCTGGTTTATTGCATGTTTATGCAGAAAGCGAGTTTATTACCTTGCTATGGCATCGCATTAATTGGCATGCACTGCATATTGGATTGGATAGAGACGATAGAGGCACACACACGACTGCTTAATTTTTCAAATACTGTCTAATTCATTTCGCAGAAAACAGGTGACAAATGCCAAATCATAAATCTTGGATGTGGCTTCGACACATTATACTGGAGACTTCGCGAATCCGGCCACATGATTTCCAATTTTGTCGAGATGGACTTCCCAACTGTTACAGCAAAGAAGTGCTACATGATCAAACGAAATAAGATACTTTTGGATAAAATCCACGTCGAAGGTTTGTTAACCCGCCCAACAGCAGTTGATCGAATTTAATTGTTGTCCTATCGAATTTTCAGATGGAGAAGTGCGTCTGAGCTCGACCGATTTGCACTCAACCAATTACCACATAGTTGGAGTGGATTTACGAAACATCGACGAAGTGGCCATCAAATTGCAACAATCCGAAGTAGATTTCACCATCCCGACAATCTTCTTGGCCGAATGCGTGCTGGTGTACATTGAGCTACAAAATAGCAACAACCTTCTGAAGTGGTTTGCTTCCAACTTCAAATCGGCGGCGTTCGTCAACTACGAGCAGGTCAACATGAACGACCGGTTCGGTGAGGTCATGCTGAACAACCTGAGGCAACGCGGTTGTAGTTTGGCGGGCGTGGAGGCCTGCGTGTCTTTGGATACACAGATTTCGAGGTAAGTTGGAGCGAATTGGGAACAAGATGTTTTTGTCATTCAAAAAACATAAAGGAACAGCCCAATTTGAGCTAAATCTTTGTTTTAGATAATGATTGTGTCGTGTTTGTAATCCTAATTCTAGTAACAGTTTTTTTTTGTATGTATTACTTTCTTGCAATTCTATTTTAAACCTTTTTGCATTCTTTTTCGTTATATTGTGCCTCACACGTTTTAAACGCGGAAAAAAATAGTGTCTTACTCTTGTTTACAATGTGCGCTTACCCACACCAATAAACTTATTCCAGATTCTTAAGCTGCAACTGGCACGGTGCTCGGGCGTGGGATATGGTGCAAATCTACCACAGCATACCGGCCGGTGAGCGGGTGCGCATTGAACGTCTCGAAATGCTGGACGAAGCAGAGCTGCTGATGCAGCTGTTCCAGCACTACTGCATCTCGGTGGCCTGGATCGGTGAGCTGTTCCAGGATATCGAAATCACGTAAGTAGTGCCGTTCGATTTGTGTCTAGTCCATTCCGCCTACAGGCTGGACGAACTCCTCATTGTGCCATCCATTGCAGCGTTGAGAAACGACTTTCATCCTTGAACATTGACTAAATCAATCGAGAGGGCGGCATCTTTTGCTGCCACACCATTCGTCGTACTGGCGGACGTTAATTTTTTTTTGCGCACATGGCACTTTCTTGTTTAGTTTTGTTTTGCGTTAGTGCAGTAGTCTAAGAGAAAAATGCAAAAGTCATAAAGACTTGCTCGCGTTAAATGTGACAATTTTCCAAAATTCAAAAAGTTTTATTTATTCAATCATCGTTACCTATTCTAATGTCGAATGTTCCTTTTTCTTAATTTTTCCTAAGAGTCAAAATTATCAAGATCAAAATAGAATCCAAATGTTCAACTCAAAGCTATTTATCAACGTAGAAAGATGTTCTAGCGGAAGCAAATCAAATATATAATATTTACGGTCATTACAACATTATGATGAGGCAAGCCAAACGAGCAGCAGTATGATAAGTACAGTACTATAATATTAGCTCACAAACTTCGAAAATTTTCCGATTGTAGATAGATTTAACAAATTTTGTCGGTCGTACATTCAAATTCGTCGGAGATTAGCAAAGTGTATTACTCGCACGATTCAAACTTTCATTCACCCATATCGTTGTCTCACTTGGAAGAACCCATCTGTGTGGATATGTTATTTGAGTTTTACATTTCACGTCACGTCATCTCGATCGTAGCCTGTCAAAAGACAGGAGTACTGAAGAAAAAAATTATAATGCAATTGACATTTCTGGTGTATTGTTCGTATATCTTTCAGGTAGAATTTTGTTGCTATAATCGTAAGTGATGAAAAATAAAACCTTGGACTGAAAACATTCCTTTTTTCAGTAGTAATGTATCACTTTTACCTATAGGTTGTCCCAGAAAGTATAAGCACGATTCAAAAAATAATATTAGCACTTTGTTTTTTGAAAATAATTTATTATTCTTTCGCTATTATATCCTGTACTATGATTTACTGCAATTCAGCATCACTTATTCGAGATCTTTTTAATCGTACGCCAAGGAGTGGGATTTTGATCAGATGGTACTCATTAGCTTCTGCGCGCACCGTTTGTCAATGATTCAGACTACATTTTCAATCATTTTTCTTAAGTTATGATGGAGTCCGCTTCCTCAAAGTGCTTTCACAAATGTGTCTTTGTCAAAGGCCAAGAATAGAAATTTTCTGAGAATGGTTTAGAGAATCCATCTCCTTGAGTACGGATTTGACTTCTTTTGCTTTGTACCAGATTACCGCGTCCATCGTGTAATTGACTGATATCAAAACAAGCCAAAATAGTACTGGGTTATGATTATAGATGGTGGAATATATAGATGAGCGAAGATAAATCCTCTGTCTCCAAACGAACTGTCAAACGTGTCTCCAAACGAGCATGTCGTCACGATTTCAATGGAAATGTTAAGGGCTGTGACGTCATATGCGCGTGTACACGGGACTCAGCCATGCTTTCGCTCATCTATAGATTTTACTATCTATAGGTATGATGCTTTCGGGTAATGGACAGTAACCACCGCTACAAGTATTCTTGAACGTACACATCAACTGTTATCGTATCGATCGCTGCAAATGGTTTTGAGAACATTCCACACTTACAAATTGCTTACAAAATCATTGCTTTTGTACAGATTTTTTCTTAATAAACTTGCTTATCAACATCGCCAATACTTTACCAGCACGGATCAAGTTAAACAGGCTCCGTGGAAGCGTTTTTTTCATTACCAGACTAAGGCCGGAGTGGCCTGTGCAATACAAAAAAGTCTTCTCCATTCAGCTCGGTCCATGGCTGCACTTCGCCAACCACGCAGTCTGCGCAGGATCCGCAAATCGTCCTCCACTGGATCGATCAAGCTTGCCCGCTGCGCACTTCGCCTTATTGTTATCGACGGATCGTTGTCGAGAACCATTTTCACCGGATTTCTGTCCGACATTCTGGCTATGTGCTCGGCCTACCGCAGTCTTCCGATTTTCGCGGTGTGAACGATGGATGGTTCTCCCAACAGCTGATGCAACTCGTGGGTCATTCGCCTCATCCACGTACCGTCCGCCATCTACACCCCGCCATAGATGGTACGCAGCACTTTCCTTTCGAAAACTCCCAGTGTGCGTTGGTTCTCCACGAGCATCGTCCAGGTCTCGTATCCGTAGAGGACTACCGGTCTAATAAGGGTTTTGTAGATAGTCAGTTTGGTACGGCGGCAAACTCTATTCGATTGAAGCGTTTTGCAGAGGCCAAAGTACGTACGATTTTCTGCCATGATGTGTCTCCGAATTTCTCTGCTGGTATCGTTATCCGAGGTCACCAGTGAGCCCAAGTACACGAATTCTTCAAACACCTCGATTTCGTCACCACCGTACTATAGGGCGGCCTCATACAAAGTGGTGACCAAAAATTTTTTTTTTCCTTTTTTTTATAGTATTCTAGTAAGATTAGCATACAATTAATCATATTTATGTATTTTCATCGCATCCGGAGGGTGTAACTAGTATTTAACCTAGTAATGAGCTTCGTATTCCTGAACAATAATCTTGAACGATTGTTTTTAATTTTGGGGGTGTTTGAATGCAAATCAAACCTGGAATCAGGTTACTATGTATAAGAATAAATAGGAGAGGTGGAGGTGGAAGCCCCCCCCCCCCTCCTAGCCAAGATTTGACCCCTTCACATTTTTTTTTTTGGACTTTATTAGAGTGATTTTTAAGTTTGACAAAGCTCATCACTTGACCTCACCATTTTTTAAATTATGTTGTATAAGAGTATTGTTTTATCAATCAGGTATTTTGGTGATGAATTATTTGTCTTCCAAACCTCCCCTCTCCCCCTACAAACTTATCTGACCCCCCCCCCCTGGAAATATTTTTTCCGATCGAAATACGGCATCAATTTCGTCGCTTCTTTTTGTCAACATGCGTGCTCACTGCTGAAAAAAATCACAAAAATAAGAAATAAATATCATTGCTTCGTACAAAATAAAACATAATTTTTATTGATAAATTGTCATAATAAATTTTATTTATTAACTTTCTCTTAAAACTAAATCAAATTCACAAGCAATTCTACTCATTTTCTACATTTTCATCAAGAGCAAAATCATCATCAAGTTGGTCAACATCATCCATTAGTTCGTCTAGTGCATTGCCTTCGGTGTTTACATTTTCAGAGCTGTCAAAATCTTCGAATACTAAAAGTGATTTTACAACATCTGGATATTCAAGTGATACCTTCTTTCGCATTCTGCTTTCTAGATTTATTGAACTTATCAAAGGATCAGATGAGTTCATAGCTCGAATAAAGACGTCATGTAGATTATCAACTCGTGACCTTTTCCTAGCATGATGGGTACGACATTTTTTTATAGTTTATGTTGGCATTCTGCTGCTTCTTCAGCTAACATGCCAAGAGGAGCCGGTGAATGGATTATTATGCTTCCAGCGTGAGCGAGTACTTTATGCACTGTTGCTGGAATTTTATACCAATCATACAATTTAATAATCGTCGATATGTTTCTTTACAATAGTCATCATTTTTTAGGATTGATCGGATCTTGGCAATTGATTACTATTAAAATATTACGAAATCTAACAATAAGATCTTCGTGGATGTCCAAAACTTTGGAAAGTAATTCAGGATTTGAAAATGCTTTTCGACACACGTTTCCTGTTGTGCTGGTCCCTGCTCCACCTGCCCTGGGTTGATCAACTCGTACTCCGAATGCTTCGTACATTTTTTCAGTAACGAGTTTCGATCAAGAAATTTGGCCTTTAAATCCTTCGTGATCTTCCACTTTTTAATTTCTATCCTGTAGGAAATATGTAATAAACACTCAAAAAATCGCATCCAAGCGTGCAGTGGAGATATGCCGTAATGAAGAGCATCTTCGTTCGATTCGTATCCTGCTTCAAGCTTCTGTAAAGTAAATTAAAACAATGTTATCTTTATGGCACTTAAAATTTGATTAAAAACCCTGATTAATCCACCTAGCGGTGATGGTGCCTTTCTCGTGCATTATAAAAAATAGTATTTTGGCCATTACTTTTGAGCCCATAGTCCGATCTGGCCAATTTTCAATAGGAAACAATGGGAGAGTATTCTGCGTCGAATGCAACTTGTTGCAAGCAAATCGGTTAAGGATAAGTGCCTGAAAAATGAGTGACATTTTTTACTCAATTTTTCTATAAAAAAGTGGTATTTCGGCCATAACTCCCGATCCTATAGTCCGATCTGATCAATTTTCAATAGGAAACAATGGTAGAGTGTCCTGCGTCGAATGCAACTTGTTGTGAGTAAATCGGTTAAGGATAAGTACCTGAAAAATGAGTGACATTTGTTTTGGGTGGGTGCGCACAGACACACACACCTACACACACACACACACAAACACACAGACATCACCTCAATTCGTCGAGCTGAGTCGATCGGTATATAACACTATGGGTCTCCGGGCGTTCTATAAAAAGTTTGTTTTTGGAGCGATCATATAGCCTTTACCGTATACTTAGTATACGAGAAAGGCAAAAAAGTATTACCTATATAACACTCATTACATTTGGAGTAGCTTCACAAATTGGACAGTTGGACATGGAAGAAGTATCGGTTACATAATTTAGAACTTTGCCGTCGATCATACTCATAACGAAAATAAAATCAAACAAAACAAATTCTCCACTCGATAATTGGATTTTTACTGGGACAAGCTCACTTATTTGATTTTCAATATATCTCTTGGTGTTAAGTACCATTTCTTTAGATTCTTTGATAAACTCCAGCATAATTGGTCACAGAACCGAATGCTTTGAGGTGTTAAATTATGCCACAAAATACTTTTCTTGTTGTTCTGATAATAAAGTTGTATAGGAGTTGTTGTCACTGAAAAGACGTCACTGTCATCCTTTTGATTTGGCGTTGATAGCGCTTGGTGGTATTGTGAATAGCCTGTTGAGCCATCCATATCCCAGCTGCTTAAAAGCACTAGCTCTGTGTCATCGTTGGTATTCATTTGTTGGACGATTTCCGCATCGATGATCTTAATAATTCTTTCTGCTGTATGGTTCATGAGTGCCTGTAATTTCACCTGAAAAGAAAGAAGCATTTAAAGTTGGTGTACTGGAAAAACATGTGGATATTTATGTCAAACTGAATTTTTGATGATGACTCTTCGATTGCCTCGGCTAAAAGGGATCAAACTTTTTTCATGCTCCTGATAACATGGTAGCTCGGAAACCTTGATGGGTTCTTTTTCACTGTTTGCTCATATGCATATTTGGTATAATCGCAGTCTAAAAAATATTCGAATGCCTCTTCAGGTAACATCATTCCATGTGAATATTTGAGAGTCGTAAACATTTTGGATGCACTTTCACGATTTTTGATAACATGGTCAATCAAATTCACCATATAGTGTCAACATTATCGCCGAACATTTTATCGGGTTTCCTTCGCTTACTTCTATCATTAAGTTCATCAAATTGTTTTTGTGGTCGTCCACGGCCAGTTGACGTTGAAGGTGTTTCTGCGATGTACTCTGCAAGTTCCAAATGACCATCGAGCCAATCCTTATTGTACTTCTCAAAGCACTCTTGTTTGCGGTGAGCCTTTTGCCACGCACTGTAAAAACGTCGTGCTACGTATTGCAACTTTTTAAGAAGTCGTTCTTCTTTGGCAAGATCAATATTATATTTTGTCTTGATATATTCGAATGCTTTTGTTGCATTGACTATTTGAGATTCTTTTGGATCAAAAAGTAACACGATGCTCCTATGTTCCATATTATCACAAACAAAGCCGAAACAAACTCATGATTTGAAAATATTGCCCCTGTCTTTTAAATCAAATAGGTAGATAATAGTTTTTAGGAAAATAAATATACCTGAGTATAGTTGGTACAAATTGTAAAATGGCACATGAACAGAGAATTATAAACAATTCGTGAAACCATTGAAAACTTTTTAGTCCAGTTGGGTAGATAAAGTTTCTATATGGAATGATAATTTTCGGTTTGTTTTTACCCATTTTTATCAAAATCAGGGTGTCGACTACCAGAAAAAAAACCTGGAAAGTCAGGGAATTTCAATTTGGACCTGGAATGTCAGGGAAAGTTAGGGAATTTTGATTGAGGTCAGGGAAAAAATCACAAAATCCAATATTGAACATTGTTAGTGATTTTTTTTAATTCGAGCAAAATGTTCAACTAAGGACACGGTGAATTATTTTAATCCATTGAAAAAAGACCAATAATGGTACCAAAACTTCGGAGCAGAATTAATCCAGCGTTTTAACTGGTCATCAGACTGCATAGCCGATAAACAATACTCCGGGGCAGTTACAGCTTAGCTTAGCTTAGCTTAGACTGACTGTACATATCAATGGTTGCTACTCCGTGATTGATCAGAACTGGTGCAAATTGCACTACGATCCAAGTGAATAGTGGTTGGGATTTACCAACTATTCTCGAAGTGCACGTTTTAGCAGCTCGCAAATGTTGATCAATAACGGCGCCGGCCAAGTCCTTACAGTCAGTTGGGAAAGGGAGGGAATGTGAGTGTGTGGTAATTGTTGCTACTAGAGACCGAGAATACCTCTGCATCTCCACATTTACCACGGGAAGGAAGTAGTGTTAGTTGGGTGGGGTACTCAGTAACATAGATCGGGATTCACCATGGAAAGTGATGTGACCTACGAAACTTCTACACAGCAGTATTAGCATTTCCTTAATTTGTTCAATTGTTCATTCTTCGCGAGAATAAACAATCAATCGCTCAAAGTGCGCGATTGTTCATTTGAATTTTGGATTAGGCGTCCGCGTTATTATTTCATTAACGTGAGAAAAGTAAAAAAGAAACGGGAATAAAATTGAAAATAATTGATAGTAATCGGAAAGCTAATGTTATTCAGCAACCCTTATTTTATCTCTATTTGACGTTAATTAAGAATGTAAGTTTACGTTCATTTTACATGTCGTTTATTTAGCATTACTTTCGCGCGCGTGTTTGTGTCACTGACCAGTATACCGTAATCAGGATCTCACTGGTATTAATCATGATGTGCCGGTTGGCACTCGTGTTGGGCTTGTGCGCTTTGAGCGGCACACGGTCGCTTCCCAGTCTACATAAAATCGCACATGGTGCAATACAAGATGCTAAATTGGAGACGATATACATACATGTTGTGTGGAAAAGTACCTCTATCGCCTGCACTTCAGCATCCTACACGACACCATATACGTTCATGTGTTGACTGGGTTTGATAGGGCCTGCTTATGGACACATGCAGCTTTTTGTAGAGGTTTAACAGAGCCCACTGTCAAACCCCACCACATCCTAGGCAGGCCCCCTAACTCGCAGTGGCCATGGGGAGGGGTCGTCAAGCCCTTGGACATAGTCCCTGCTGCCCCTTACTCCGAGGCAGTTACAGTCGACAATCACTTTCACTATCAAGCTATAAAGCTTTTTCTTGTGACCGGTGGCAGTCTCTAGACTAAAAGTCTACTCCGGGCCCATTCCATATACACCATGGTAATCGAGTTTGTTTCACTAAGCAATAATACAGGTGTCAAAGCTACGTTTTTCAAATGGTCACTGTTGAGGCCTGATCCAAATATTTTTTTTATAAAAAGTCCCCTTTAATAGGTATTTTAGATTATTTAGTTTGAGTGGTTTTGTGCCGAGGTCGTTTTGATTTTTTTGCAGTTTCCTCAGTAACGTTCAAGTCACGTTCCCATTAAACAAAAGAAGTTCTGAAAGTTCGTTCAAATACTGGTCATAAGACGAGTTTGTACAATTCCATTTAATTCCACTGCTTAATTGTACCTTTGACAGATACGTATTTCGACCTCAAATGTTTGAAAATTATCTAGTCTAAGCTGTCTAAACTGAATCAAATGGCTGAAATGGGCCATAGTTCAGAACCGATTCACAAATAATCATCAAAAACGTTCAACCTACAACTATATTTTAGAAGCTTGTTGAAAGGAAACGCCGAATACTATCTTTGTGGACCTTTGACAACACTTCACAGCATCGGCATCATCTCCAAACAAGATTCTGTAGGTCAGAGGTTCCCAAACTTTTAGATATGCGACCCACCTAGCAGAATCCCATATTGCTTGCGACCCACCAGGTACCAAATTCATTGATTTTGTGAAATTAGATAAAAATGAGTTCGCGTTAGATTGGACAAATCATAAAAAATGCTTTATATTCCATCATTGTATTTGTCACAAATTTCGTCAATTTTTTGGATTGGATGTGGATTGGATTTGAATTGAATTTGGGTTGGGTTTGGATTGGATTTGAAATTTATTCAGATTGGATTTGAATTGGAGTTGGATTAGATTTGGATTGGATTTGGATTGGATTTGGATTGGATTTGGATTGGATTTGGATTGGATTTGGATTGGATTTGGATTGGATTTGGATTGGATTTGGATTGGATTGGATTGGTTTGGATTGGTTTGGATTGGTTTGGATTGGTTTGGATTGGTTTGGATTGGTTTGGATTGAATTTGGATTGGTTTGGATTGGTTTGGATTGAATTTGGATTGGTTTGGATTGGTTTGGATTGGTTTGGATTGGTTTGGATTGGTTTGGATTGGTTTGGATTGGTTTGGATTGGTTTGGATTGGATTGGTTTGGATTGGATTGGTTTGGATTGGTTTGGATTGGTTTGGTTTGGATTGGTTTGGATTGGTTTGGATTGGTTTGGATTGGTTTGGATTGGTTTGGATTGGTTTGGATTGGTTTGGATTGGATTTGGATTGGATTTGGATTGGATTTGGATTGGATTTGGATTGGATTTGCCAATGGAGGTTTCTCGATGTCCACGAAAATACCCAACCCGTAAGATTTTTTTAACGGTTTAGAAGGATTTCTAGAAGCTCCCACGATGGTTTGGAAGAGTTCAAAAGTCGTGTCAATAAAAGTCGTGTCAGTTGTCTTGGAGGTCTATTGCGACTCCAGAGGGTCCATGAGAGCTCCCAATGGTGGATGGAGGCACTAGAATGTTTATAATCAATGTTTGGAAAGATGTGAATTATAAAAACCTTTCAGGAGTTCTGCGTATTTACTTGATTCTTTGTGAACGACCAGAATTACGAAATTCTACATATCCTTAATGTTCTGCCTCTAGAAGTGATAAGGCTTCCAGTAACTCAAGAACTCATATGGACAGAATTAAAACATGCAGAGATTTGTATATGCTTCTAGAAATTAAAAAAAAAACACACATTTTTTATACCTGGAATTTTTTGAGAAATGGTCTGGAAAGTCAGGGAAAATCAGGGAATTTCATTCTCAAATTTGAGTCGACACCCTGAAAAATAATAATAAAGTGTGTAACATTTTTAAGACTTAATATGCCATTTAACAGTTCTACCTTTAAAGCAGTATTTGATTGGTACGTTTTTTTGCTTATGCTCGATAATTGTTAATTACAAAAAAAAAAAAATCCTTTTTTTCAAATTCGTGCCAAAATGACGCTCATCCGCAGCTATTTGCAGCTGGATTCTCGTTCCGCAGATAGTATAGACCCTAAAGTAAACTGTGGCGGTGGTCTCTTGAGACAGCTCGGCCCTGCTTGCTAAATATAGTCCAACTTAGGCAAAAAAACACATTTTTTTTTCAATAATTACTCATTTTTCGCTAATTTTAATCACGCGTGTAAGCTCAACAACATACCCATTTTAAAGTTTAGACAATTATCTTTCCAACGGTGTATTAATTCCCCAAATTGGACCATTATTCGCTGAGAAGCTTGCATTTATTTGAAATGCATTTTTTCTACAATTTTCACAATTTTCTTAAGTCTGATGTCTGTGGCACAAAGAGTTTTCATCGCAGAAAGCTGAAAATTTAGGAATCTAGATTTGAACTATCTGGCTATTAAATGGTATACAAGACAAGTCATTCCAAGCAAGTCAATTTTTCTATTTTTGGCCACCACTTTCCCCATAGAAAGAACACACATGCACCTATAGAAACTCGTGGTGCGTGGCTTACATTGACCTCTCTTGAGCCTCTTCCTGTCGTGTATTTTGTCTTCGACGTGTTGATGACTAGTCCAATCTGTTTAGCTTCGCTTTTCAGTCCGATGTAGGCATCCTCCATCCTCTCTAAGTTACGTGCCATGATGTCAATGTCGTCGGAGAAACCAAATAACTGGACGGACTTCGTGTAAATCGTACAACTCGTGTCAATCCCTGCCCTACGTATTACTCCTTCCAAGCGATGTTGAATAGCAGACACGAAAGACCATCACCTTGCCGTAACCCTTTTGCGCATTTCGAAGGGACTTGAGAATGCCCCTGAAACTCGAACAACGCACATCACCCGATCCATCGTCGCATTGATCAACCGTATCAGTTTATCCGGAAAACCGTTTTCGTGCATTAGCTGCCATAGATGGTCCCGATCGATTGGATCATATGCGGCTTTGAAGTCGATAAATAGATGATGTGTGGGCACGTTGTATTCGCGGCATTTCTGCAATACCTGACGAACGGCGAAAACATGATCTGTGGTAGAGCGTTTACCCATAAATCCTATCTGGTACTGCCCCACGAGCACTCTTGCAATTGGTGTTAGTCAGCGGCATCCAATTTAGGAGAGTACCTTGTAGGCGGCGTTCTGCAATGTGATTGCGCGGTAGTTGCTACAATCCAGCTTATCGTCCTTTTTGTAGATGGGACACACGACACCTTCCATCCACTCCTACGGCAGAACCTCATCCTCCCAAACCTTGGTAATTATCCAGTGCAGCGCTTTAGCCAGTGCCTCACCACCGTGTTTGAACAGCTCTCCTGGTAGTTTGTCAACTCCAAGGACTTTGTTGTTTTTCAGCCGGCCCATCTCCTCCTGGATTTCCTGGAGATTCGGAGCCGGAAGTCACATGTTCTGCGCTCGTGCTCCTAGGTTCATTACCATACCGCCACCGTTGTCTGCCACATCCCCATTCAGGTGCTCTTCGTAGTGCTGCCGCCACCTTTGGATCACCTCACGCTCGTCTGTAAGAAGGTTCCCGTTTATGTCCTTATACATATCGGGCTGTGGCACGTGGCCCTTACGTGAACGGTTTAACTTCTCATAAAACTTCCGTGCGTTATTAGCGCGATACAGTTGCTCCGTCTCTTCACGCTCTTGTGTGTTCTCGCTCTTGAAAAACTTTTCGTGCGATTATTCTGAGAAGTCATGATCAGCTAGTTGTATTACTGTCAAGAACATTTCGCGAAACTTGATTTAGAACTTTAGAGGAATCTTTGACGCACTCGCCTCTGGCTCGTTGGAACCACTCGGTACTCCATGAACACATATTTATCATCTCCCTTGATGGGGGAGGTCCAAATAGTTTGTTCGAATAGCTCACCAAGTAGAAACAGTGGGATTTCCTGCCCCCAGCATCGATCGTAGCCCTTGTTAATCGCCGACAGTGGAACCAGCTTGCCTTGCCTTATACGTCTTCAAAAGGAGATCTTTCCAGGAATATATTGATCCAAGTATTTCGGTGATGATCCAATAACACAGCTCACGCGACGGTCAAGTTATATAACACACATTTATTTTAAAAACATGCAATTTAACATGCAATTGATTCATTGTACGTAACTATGCTACTGTATTTAGCTTAAACTCTAACGAAATTGAACACGTCGGGCCGAGGGTTGTTTAACCGTGTGTCTCGATGACTAAGTAATTGTGGACTGACTACCAATCCGATTCTGTCCGTTCGCCAGTCCTCGGGAAGGTCGATGCGATATTTTGCACAAGTTGATGAGCGTTGGTGGTTTGGAATTCTCGCCTCTCTTGGTACCCAATTTACAGCCTTCCTTATCACTCGCTTGTCCATCCAAGGTTGTGATGATGAAAATGACATCGATGACGATTTGCTCGCGTTGGCTTGATGTAGATATCGTAGATGGTGGAGATCGCACTCAGTGTTAAATGCTGCTATGGGCTGTTCTCATCGTTCGGCTCGTGTAGGAATCTGCGTGTGTGTCGAACCCAAATATGCTATTTCGCTATCTCCGCGTCGAACGATACTGGGATGGCTTCATATGCAGCACAACGGTGGCTCTTTCTATTTGGTGCTGCCTTAATTGCTGCCGTGGATTATCAGGGTTGTAGTTAAGGGTTCGTTACACTTCGCAACATCCCTTGTAATCACATAGTCAATTAGCCTCTATGCTGAATCCAAGCCATCAGCTTTTCCAGAAGTTTCACAAACAGTACTCAGTTTTCCGATAGTTCGTTTCATGTAATCTTCATTTTGCAGCTCAGCTTCTAGGCGATCCAATTCTTCAATGAAAGTGACTGTTTTGAATGGCACATTACTGATGGAAACATCACATGTTTTTCGATTACAAGCACTTTCTTCGTCAAAATATCCATGGATGTTATAAGTTGCGCCTAGCTCATCATCATTTTCAATTGATTATTCTGGATTGCAATTTGGTTAGAACAATTTCCGCCAATATTATATTATTGACTTCATGTTATTTGACT
Source organism: Armigeres subalbatus (assembly GCF_024139115.2). Lineage (NCBI taxonomy): Eukaryota > Metazoa > Arthropoda > Insecta > Diptera > Culicidae > Armigeres > Armigeres subalbatus. Next base: position 287,920,034 of record NC_085140.1, on the reverse strand, counting down.
CTGTCCTCAGACTTATCCGGCAAATTTTCATTGCATTCTATTTCAACATTCAGCAGAGATTTTTCATTACCGGAATTTGTAGTCTCCACAATATTTTCCGTGACAAGTTTCTCCTCGTAAACAACCTAAATTGCAAAATAATGCAGTCAGTAAATATAGTTGTTTGGTTATGTTTTCCTTTTTACCATATCAGCTGGATTCATCATACTACCCTCCTCGTCATTTTCCATCGCATATTCCACACAGAATTCGTCCTTAGCGGATTCCGGATTGGTTAGAAATTGGTTGAAATCCTTTACGACATTCGAAGGCTTTTTCTGAACATCCTTACGTCGAACTTTCTTGGTCTTTGGTTTCATAACCTCATTTTCGTCCGCTTCCGTATCGGGGATCGATTCCATTCTTTCCAACGCCTGATAGGCCCCAGCGTAAATCAGGTTCTGGCGTTTAAGCACGCAATTCAACCACATTCAACGTTCTCTTCCCATTTCGATGGCACAACTTACTTTACTAACTTATCCCAAGGAACATTTTGAGTTTTATCATGCTCCATTAGCAGTTTTGGAGAGCAAATTTTGAAGACTATCAATAAAACTAAGATCTACATGACAACCTCTTGAAGACCACTACAAGATTATGTTATGACCAAGTGGACCACTCTTGAGAACGTCTTCAAAGCAAGCTCGAAGTTGTTAATGAAGCTGCCATAAAACCGATGTCAAAAAAAGGAATTTCTTTTTTGTTATTAAACTGGAGAAAAAGGAAAATCGTTGGAATAGAAGAATGAAAAAAAAACAACATTCAATGGAAGGATAAAAAACAACATTCAACAAAACAACATATGGATGTAAAATAATATGGAATCATCGGAAATTGGATGTTCCAGAACTCGCTCGCGTGCACATTTTATGCGCCTTCGAATTTCTGATGAAACCAAGTAAGAAAAGCAGTTTATTTAAATGCGCCGTCGCAATATCGTGATTTACTGAAATTAAATTTGAGCAAATCATTAATCAATATACTGTTTTTATTTACTCGTGGCATTTCGATGCGCACCGAAAAATTTCTCGTGCTCCAAAATACAGTTTTGCGTATTTTTCAAGTGTAATAAGTACTTGCTAGAAATTGCTAATTAATTCATTGTACAAGGAAAATGAATGCAATAAAAGTACTGTGAGAAGACGGAGAGAGGAATCAAGTTCGATACGTGGACTCCAAGTAACTTAAATGGTACTTCAATCAAATTAATGGCGTTCATTTCTAATTCGAACTTTTAATAACTATATAGTGCCGTTCTACGCATAAATGTCCCATATTACCTAAGATGAAAAAATTAAACTAGCGTCAGTTTGTCCCACTAATTTCTAAAATCGATTGAATATGCTAATTTAACAAATATTTTTAGAATGTAATGAGCGTAGGCAATACCTTTCTAGTCCATAACACGGATTACTGCATTTGTAAACTTTTTGTATGCTCCATTATCATCAAACGACCACTTCATTTTTTCAGTGGGACAAATTGAATCGGGTTTGAGATTTTTCATTAAAGGTAACATGGGACAATTATGCGTAGAAGGGCAATATAAGCATCAGATAAAACAGTTTCTGTCTGATCCTTTTTGCTGTTTGTTTTGATTATGCGTTGCCGGATAGAGATGGGCGTTCAGATCCGGAACCGTTCAAATGATCCGGATCTTCAATGTGAGCGAATGATTCGTAGCTCACTTTTTAAAAGATCCGGTTCACCAGATCAGTAAAATTCGTGAGCATTTAAAGAGGAATGACAAATTGAAAAGAAAATTGTAAGTACTTTTTACATGTTATATATGATTGTTAGCGAGAAAGGGAGGAAATATTGTATGATTGTGTCAAAAGAGTGAGCCTGAATGACAGCCGCTACGCCATTTTGCATTTTCCTCATGTTTAGTTCAAAAGATCCGATCCGGTTCAAAGATCCGGATCATTAAAGTGAATGACCCAGATCTGATCCGTTCAGCGAAGTGATCCGTTTTGCCCATCTCTAGGCCGGAGTCCACAATAATTGCAATTGAAGTTATGCTGCTAACAGTAGAGCATCTCAAATATTGGTTATCGCATCACTTGTTTGGTGTGTATTGTGGTGTGTGTGTGTATTTATACTATCCTAATTCAACGGAAATAAAATGTCATACTCGGTTAGTTTACTCGATTTTCATTATCTATTCCATTTTCAGTAGTGGGATTTGACCTATGGATTTTATTGTCAATAAATACCATAATTTCAAATATGCGAATGCCCAATTTTCAAAGTTTACGTATCCATTGAGGGGGAACAGCTCCTGGATTTCATCTCATGGCTCCGATGTTCATCTCATCAAAAACAAAGCAATGGAAAGGTATTTGATTTGCTTCTTATTTTTGTGATTTTTTTCAGCGGTGAGCACGCATATTTACAAAAAGAAGCGTCAAAATTGGTGCCGTATTTCTTTGTTTCGCAATGAGATGAAAATATGTTCAGTGAGATGGAGATCGGGACATTTCCCCTATTTATTGTTTTCTTTGTTTAAGTTTTCGAGAAACTTGTAGCAGAAACATTATGATAGAAACATTTGTTTTTGGCCATTCGGTTGGCCATAGTGCATGAAGTTCAACATAAACATTATGTTCTTGTATAATCCCATTATAAATCTATAAAAAAACACTAAGTTTTAAGGAGGTTATTCGTAAGACAAGTCTATGACCAAAATATCCGGTTTTATTACAGTTTTCAGAATTGGTTTTATTGGAGTCCTCAAGATAATCATTAGCCCACTGATAAGTTTATGAAGCTGTTGACATTTGTGGTTTTATTGGACGTTTTATTATCGTTTTACAGATAGCCATAAGTCTTCAAACAAAGCTAATATTGCAGCATTGAACAAAGCAGCGATAAAACCGTCAACAAACTTAAATAAATCCATGAAGCCATGAAATTGTTACTTGGGTAGCTTTCGGTCGACTTCTTTTATTTCTTTATTGAGGCTTCGCCGCCATGAGCCTCTGGGTCTGCCTCTGCTGCGATGTCCCGCTAGGTCTAATGTTTGTTTACTGTTTTCGTTTCCGCCCCTACGTAGTGTCGTAGTAGATCCCGAATTTCTGTTGTTATCGGCCTCTGGTGACAGTGACGATGGAGCTCGTTGTTTGAGATCCAGTTGTGAGGCCACCAGGCCCGAATTATATACCGCAGGCATCTGTTGATGAACACCTGCAGCCGTTGAGTGTTCTTCACTGGTACGCTAGCTATAACAGCACAGATTTCACGTTGGAGTTGAAAATTTGTATTTTGGTGCGTTCACTTATCTGCCAGATATTTCTTAAACTCACAAAGGCAACCCTTGCTTTATTGGTCCGTACGCCTATGTCGATCTTGGAAATTTCACTGAATCTTCGGAATTTCCACGGAAAATTCTGCGGACTTCTTCAAATTTGAATCAGCGTAGAAAATTATAGATCACCGGCGTGGCAAATTTCAAACGGCGGCGCGCCGATGCGAAAATGTCGGCGGAGTGCCAAAAATTATCGGCAACGGCTACGCACACCTCTAGTCCCACCTCGGGAGCACTGAAAAAGAAATTGAGACTGATGCCAGTCAAGTCTCAATTATTATGGTTTTGGCAGCGCGCGTTAATGGACTTTCCTTTGGTTATTGTCATATTTTGGAGGACTGGTAGTCGAGACATTCTACTGTCTTAGTAATGCCGGGTGACACCGACCTGAAACGGCGAGTGGATTAATGGCTAGGCTGTCTTCCGTCCATAAAACCGTGACGGGCCTTGTAGCACGCCGTCCAATCCTGCCACTCAGTTTTGCCAACCACAAATGTTAATATCTGACTAGCGCTGATGTACATGAACACGCAAGTGTCAACCCTCGCTACCCTCCCTGCTAGCTCGGCAAGCAATTATAGATAACCATGGGATCACAAAGGCGACTACAGCTGCCAGAGAGACCCAATCGCTGTAAAATCTTATCATTACAAAAAATCAAGTGAAGCAGGTGAAGGGTCCGATAGCAAGGTGGATCCTTTGCCAGACGAAGTGGCCTCAATCGAACGCCTCATAGGTTGCCAGTGGTATACGACAGTGAGGAGCGTGACTCTGCCCAAGGTCATTAAGAAAATGGAGCTGATCACGAACATGTCGGACGCGATCATGTCCTTTCTGGATAACCGCGTAAAATACAGCAGGGATATAAAGCTTTTTGTGATGACCCTCTGCAAAACATCGTTGTAGAGACAAATCAGGAATAGAGGTCCCTGCTGGAGGCCAGTAAGGACGCGGAACGAAATATTCGCCTAACTGAGGATTCCGAAATATTTGACCCAACAAATATTCCCATATACACTAGCGCCACCAAGCGGATGAGTTCCGAAATAATATGATCTGCGACGGTATGGTTTTGGCCTCCTGAGCAAAATTGTAGAAAACGGCAGCTTTCAAAATCTTACGGATTCCGAAATATTTGACCCAACGAGCTTTCTCATGTACACTAGCGCCGCTATGTGGACGAGTTCCGACATAATATGATCTACGACGGTATGGTTTTGGCCTCCTGAACAATTGCAGCTTTCAAAATCTTATGGATTCCGAAATATTTTACCCAACGAGCTTTCTCATATACACTAGCGCTGCCAAGCGGACGAGTTCCGAAATAATATGATCTGTGACAATATGGTTTTGGCCTCCCGAACAAAATTGTAGAAGACGGCAGCTTTCTAAATCTTTCGGATTCCGAAATATCTTACTAATATCAGCATGAACATCAAGCATGTAAGCACCAACCACGCAATTTGTATGAAAATCACGACTTGCTTCGACGTTTTGAAGTCCACAAAGGTCATGTTTGGTCCGACCGGAGGTCTAGATATCTAAAACAAATCTTGATGGACGGGAAAATTTGTGAGTCCCTAAATTGTTCAAATCGGTTCACTAACGGCTGAGATATAGCGATTTGAAAATAGTGTCTTTCGAGGGATGGTCGTTCGTGTAAGTAAAACCTATCACGGTCGGAGGAGTGTTAAAAAAAACTGAGGGGTAAACTGAATTAATGGTTTTTAGTACATGGTTAGCATCTGCAGTTTTCGAGTAATGTATAAAAAATTTAGTCATATGGGCAAAAGGCGGCCGAGCCATGTTCGTTGCGGACGGGACTAGGGGCTGCTGCCCAGATGGTCCTTCTCCATACATGTTGTTAGACAAATTATAAGATCAATAAAAGTGAAAGAGTATCAATGCGGTCAATTCGAGGCAATTTAAAAATGGTGTTCTACTGTTTTACGGATTCCTTTAATAATGTTAAGTTAATATTCATGCGCAATCAATTTCCAACGGTAATTTTTGTACTATTCCTCCGTTATCACATATATTATTGGCAATAAGAGACATCGTCTTATAGTTTTCCAAATGTTGGTGCTTTCTAACGCGTCTCAAATTATGGTTGACTCTGTTGCTTGCCTGCAATAAAGTAATTCACGCGTTATGTTCGCTCATCACATGACACGTAGAAGAATTCAATCAACCTACCTCAACACACCAAGCCTTCGTCATCAGAACTTCGTGTTCCGCCGATGGTAGTTTGTTGCTCACGGCACGGGTCGCTCGCGATAGTACAGTTGCCATCGCATAGATATCGATTGCACTATCGGCTAGACGAGTCAGCAGGAACTGTTCGTCTACGATTCGCTTACCGTACTTGATGAGCAACGATTCGACTGCCACCGAGAACAAATCTATGCTTTCGGAGCACTGTTTTGCCGACTCCTTCAAAGGTTCGGCAACAAATTGAGTCAAGTCACATCCACCAACTCCGATGGTTCGAGCAGCTCGCCGTGATCCTTCCTTGAATATAAGGCCTAAGTTGGCTGTTGGATTCTTGAAAGCTTCCTGTATTTCCTTTAAGTGAGATCCTGCATATTGGATGCCGGTTAGTGCCACGAAAAGTCGTAAGACATCATTGGCTCCTTCAAAGATTCTGTAGATCCTCAGATCTCGCAGGAATTTCTCAAGTCCAGTTGATTTCATGAAGCCATTTCCACCCAAGATCTGAATTGATTCATCGCAAACGTGCCACGCGGCCTCCGAAGCAAATATTTTCGAAATAGCCGCCTCCAGGTGATAATCCTTCGAACCGTTATCCATATTTCCGGCAATCATGTAAGCCATTGTTTGAGCTACGTATTGTAATACAGCCATTTGGGCCAGTTTTTCCTGAATGTTGCCATACTCTTTAATTTTCTTCCCAAACTGAACTCGAGAGTTGGCGTGGTCCGTCGCTTTGGCTATGCAAGCTCGCATTGTTCCCGCAAGTGTAGCTGCCATACCGAATCTTCCGTTGTTTAAAATGTTCATCGCTACCTTGAATCCATTTCCTTCCCCACCGAGGACATTTTCCGCTGGAATTTTCACGTCATCGAAGTATACTTCGGTTGTGTTGGAACAACGAATACCCATCTTATCTTCCGGGGGCCCACTCGTAAGCCCACCGAAGTCCCGTTCCACTATGAACGCTGTTACTTTGTCTTTCTTTTGTCCAGTGCGCGAATCGGTGACCTCAGTTTGGGCGAACACCGTAAATATGTTTGCTATTCCACCACCCGTGATCCAAAGCTTGGATCCGTTTAGGGTGTAGAACTTACCGCATGGACTTTTGACAGCTTTACTTCTGATGGATCCAGCATCTGATCCCGAACTTGGTTCTGTAAGCGCAAATGCCGCCGTAGTCTTCTCGTTTACCACCCTGGGCAGATATTTGCTTTTCTGCTCGTCGGTACCGTACAGCAAAATTCCTTTCCATCCAATACTCTGGTGGGCACCAAGCACCACTGCCAAGCCCAAATCTACTCCACCGACGGCGTTACCCATGGTTGCGTAGCCAGTGTTGGACAGATTCAGTCCTCCGTATTCCTCTGGAGCCATCAGTCCGTAGCATCCCATCTCCCACAACGCATCGGTTGTGGCGGTCGATGGACCGTGGAGGTTCTCGCTTTCAGCAGCATCATACCGTTCCTGTGGAGAGTAAAGCATTGTCATTTGTTGATAGAGAACATTACAATTCTTTTAGGAAATTCAGAGAATAAACATTCGTTACAGCTAAGAATCGATGCACGGGATCTGCCATTGATTGGATGTACTCTCTTTGTTCTTTATCGGCTGCCTCCGGGTAGGGAAATACTTGTGACGGCTGGATTTCACCTCGGAACAAATTTGCCATGAAGGACATATTGACGGGGGGTTGTTGCTGCTTCAAATTTGACGATGTCGACGAAACCCATCTAAAGAATTACAATAGTCAATCCATTACAATTATCGTTTTATTCTTAATGTATCAATTATATACCTTGAGCTAAAAATCAAACTGCTGCAACGTTTGGACGTGATTTGCACTCCAGTTCTAATCATTTTAGGAACTTTGTAAAATGTACTTTACTGCTGCTCTGCTAAATCTATACTAATGAAACGTGACTTTGATTATTTCGATTTCATATCGTTCATATGTCGTTGGTTCGTGATAAAAATCTAATCCAAAGACAGTCGAGTTTTATCAATTCTGTTTTATATCAGTGTAAATGTTATCTATCGTTCGGTTAGCATCTGTAATCTATCAGTGAGGCAAGGCAAGCCTAGAGTCCAAACAGCATTGCATATGTTTAATGACTAATGGATAATGGAGGCCTTACTTAGCCGAGCGTTAAGATGTGCGGTTTCAAAGAAAGATCATGTTGAAATCTTGGAGTGGATTCGATTCGCGGTCCGATATAGGATTTTTGAAGACTTCACTGGGCATATCCAGCCTCCATGATTGAATACAAAAGCGATTGTTTGCTTGCAAATGGCTTTGAATACAAAAATGGTTTTGCTGCAAAGCTTAATGCATGTGCTTTTGTTAATGCTTGTGGAAGTACTTTATAAACACTATGCGCTATAGCGGAAATCTGTCAGTGGGGGACGTAAAATATTCAATACTAGTTTTTTGTGGACGCAGAAGCGCCTGTGGCAAGTGTTTTTTTTTTCGATCTAAACGGCTCATGTGTTATTCAACGTCTGTTGTCTGTGACTTTTTTCCTCAAATGATGTGTCTGATTGTCACTGGTTTTGTTTTCTGCATCTGATAGTAAAAAAGTCAAATGTCAAACATTTTATTTTTTGTGAGAATATCGCCGAGTGCTACGTCTGGTTGGCTAGTCTCCGGACAGATAAACAGGGTTATTGTATATAGTATTTTAACTATGCAATACTTTTTTTTAATTTTTATGAAATCTTTTATGATCTAGAGAAAATATTTAAAATATTTTACCTTAGTGCTATGATCCAAATCAGTGGCGTAGCCAGAAAATTGGTCTGGGGGGGGTTTTCTGAACATGTTTTTTTTTTTCAAAAAAAAAATTGTTCTAAAAATTTTGTCTCTGGGGGGGGTGTTATGCCCAAAACCACCCCCGTGGCTACGCCACCGATCTAAATGCATTCCTATTGTTATATACTGCCGTGAATCGCAAGTCAGTCCAATCTGTTTATGGATACCGTAAACAGATGGGACTGCCGATTCACGGCAGTATATGTTCCTTTATCTATTATATTTAAATGGTTCACTGTCTTGAAAGTTCACCTTTAAATTGATAAAGAAACGGTATTATTGATTTTATTAGCAGGAGGCCCGATAAATTTAGTCATCTAGTCGCAAACAGTGCACAGCAGTACAAAAGATACGAAGCGAACTTTGGACAGACTCACAAAGCGTATGAACATTGCCCTGAAAAGGTACATCCGTCATCACAATGTGCACATGTATGTAGCTCCGTGAAGCATCATGGCCGGTAAAACAGTTATTGGGAAAAATAGTTTGCATTGGTTTGCGAATATATATCAATTTATACTTTCTTAACTTCTAAAATTTTGTGTTGAACCACTGTCACGAATACAGTGCCGAAAATAAACGTAAAGACCAGCCTGATTTTCAAACTAAATGGTCGGGAAATACAATCGCGTTTCATGGCGATTCGATGAAGCTGAAATTTTAAGACGACCTTTAGTCTAACTGAAAATTTTCATCCTCTAGTAATTAGTATGCATGTGTCCTGTACTGCCGTCATACGCATAGTTGCCCCATGTTTGCTGGGAGTTCCTATGTACCGGGGACAATTATGCGTAGAACGGCAGTGTAGTACCTACCAAAGCGTGCTTGGACCCGAATAACTAATTCGGGTTAAAGGTCTATAATGAAGAACCAAACCAAACAAACCAAAGCATGCCTTTGGTGTTTATTTATTTATTTATTTATTATTATACATCAACAGGCTTGTTGCTGCCCCAATGATGTTATGGATGAAATACAATATAATACAATATTCATAATAAAAACATACAGATAGTCAAGTCATGGCAACACACATTAATATAGCTAATAAGCTTGGTCATTAAAAAAACAATAAAATTTACGCCGGAGAACCTCTCGGGACAAATGGAAATCAAACACTTGGGAAACTTGATTGAATATCCGCTGCAAACCGCCTAAAGCTCCTTCCTGACCGTAATTTGTTCGATGGTGTCTTGGCCTCAACATTACATAGTTACGAAGAGCTCTCGGACGGGCGTTCAGGTTGATAAGCTCAAGAAGAACCTTTGACTCAACCCTGCCTTGTACGACGTCAGCAATGGTCAATGCTCTGGTGACGTTCCTTCTAACTTGCAAAGTGTCAAGGTTGATCAGGCGACAGCGGCTCTCATAGCTTGGTAACTGGAAAGGGTCACTCCACGGCAGCCTTCGAAGTGCGAATCGAAGAAAACGACGCTGAACGGATTCCAATCGTTCCACACCATTGTTGTAGTATGGGCTCCAAACGGCTGAACAATACTCTAGAGTGGGGTGCACTAAAGAGCAATATAGCGATTTCAAGCAATATATGTCAGAGAAAGTTTTAGCGATTCGAAACACAACTGCAAGAGTTCTTACACTGTCATCAACAATTTTGCGAACATAAAAACGAATTCAAATAAATTGCAGTGCAATGGAATCTTATGCAGTAAATATCAGACCACCGAGAATATTGTAATTCATTCTTCATTTAGGGAGAAAGTCCAGTTCTCCAAATTATTCTAGAGTTCAGATCAGTCTATCAGGTTTTTGTAAAGAAATCAAAATGTTCCACAAAAAATAAAAATTTTTCCATGATAAAAAATATAAATTACGCTTCTTAGCCACCTAGTTTACTAAAGCACTGAAAGGAGGAGGGTGCGGAAGGGAGGGTTTTCATATACATAAAAGTATAATAATTCCCCTTGATTTTAATAAAAGTTCCAAACAAGCGCATCAAAAAATCTGTGAGATACGTGGATTTTTAAATATAAAAGTTCTATGTAGAAGATTCATTGTTGTGCAGTCTTCTTCAGCTGTCCGTTTTTTCCGAATATCCCTAGATGAAAAAAAAAATTACAATATTCTCCAAGGAGCGAAGGAGAAAGAGTCGGATAAAATGGACAACTGCGGTGGTCTGATATGTACTGCATAAGATTTCATTACACTACAGTTTATTTGAATCCGTTTTTATGTTTTTGTATTTTTTTTGTATTTTTAAGAAGGTGGGGAATTGGGCCAAATGGATACCTGACAAAGGCTGCACAAAAAAATGCATCTTCAAATAGATTTTGTACACATTATTTAAAAATGACAATGAATTTTAAAATACTTTTATTTCTCTTCTCTTTCGAATATCAGATGATGTATCTATGATGTATATTGCCATTGTGCGGAAAGAGTCGTGTAAAACGGATAATTACCATATACCGCATTGTGATCTTGTACTGTGCGGTTGTCTGTTCTCCTTGCAGAAGGAAGATTTTAATACTACCCGAATCTATTTTCATTTCCACAGTGCTTCTCAGCGATGCGCAGCGTCCTGCCAAAGCGCGGAAAAAATAGAAGGAAGCTGGAGACTAAAGATATTCCTCCAACATTGAAAATAATTCTTCTCTTATCAAACTGAGTTCGATTTGATTCATGATGAAATTGAGCAAATCGAATCTACCTCTAGCCCAGGTGATTCGATCCGATAATTTATTTAACAAATGTTTTCAATTGGCATACTTTCCAGATAAATGGAAAAAACGCCAAAGTTGTTCCAATTTTAAAGCCGGACAAAAATCCAGCTGAGGCTTCTAGTTATCGCTCAATCAGTTTGCTTTCTTCAATAAGCAATCTGTTTGAAAAGATTATTTTAAACAGAATGATGGTTCATATTAATGACAATTCTATTTCTGCTGATGAGCAATTTGGTTTTCGCCATGGGCATTCAACCACGCATCAGTTATAAAGAGTTACGACTTTAATTCGACTCAACAAATCTGAAGTATATTCGACTGGAGTTGCTCTTCTTGATATAGAGAAAGCATTTGACAGTGTTTGGCATGAAGGTTTGGACTATCAGAATTCTAAATCTGATAGATTACCTGTAAGAGCTGGTGTTCTCAAAGGCAGCATACTGGGGCGCATATTGTATTACATTTTTACTTCTGACTTACCTGACTTACCACCAGGGTGTCAAAAATCTTTGTTTGCAGATGACACGGGCCTTTCCACCAAAGGGCGAAGCCTTCGTGTCATTTGTAGTAGATTGCAAAAAAATTTGAATATTTTCTGTTTTCTTGCTTCCCCGAATGCTGCCAAAACTCAGCTTATAATTTTCCCACATAAGCCGAGAGCTTCTTACTTGAAACCTTCTAGCAGACATATAATTATAAGTCTATCACTGATTTATTCTAAAAAAAAGAACTTTATTTGCTACTTTTACATTACATGCACTCACTTTTATAACTAATACGAAAAAATACCGATCCTAAAGACTGATTGATTAATACTGAACCTCGAAGAGTCGATTGATTCCTATTTAAAACCTAAACTTGCCTACTCTGCTTTTCCTGGCCGACCTAGTTGGACGGTTCTGATTCTGCTGACGGTGGCTTGGTAACCGGGCTGCATGTTGGACGGCGTGGACGGTGGTGTGACCGCGTGGCGTACTTTGGACCTTAATACTCAGCATTAATGCGATGACCGGCGCATAATTATATGTATTGTCACTATGAATGGGGTTCCAATTAATTGATGTAGCGAAGCTAAATATTTAGGAATTCTGCTAGATAAAAAAATAACTTTTAAAAGTTGAAGGCCTTCAAGTCAAAAGTAACAAATATATTAAGTGTCTATATCCACTTATAAACAGAAAATCAAAAATTTGTCTTAAGAACAAACTTTCGATTTACAAACAAATTTTTAGACCAGCCATGTTGTATGCTGTGCCAATATGGACTAGTTGCTGCAATACCAGAAAGAAGGCACTTCAGAGGATTCAAAATAAAATTTTGAAAATGATTCTCAAATTGCCTCCGTGGTATACTGCCGTTGGACGCATAAATGTCACATGTTACATTTTAACATTTTTGAGGTTTTGATGTTCAACGTCATAATTTGGTACGTATTTTCGAAATATTTTGTCAAAACAGAGGTTTTATTCTAGAAAACTCGAAAAAAATGTGAAGTCAATTTGTCACATTCGATCAAATGGACGCATACTTGTCACACCGGGATAAATGGACGCATATTAGTCACACTAAAAAAAAAGAGATATAACAATCACTCAAAAAGACACATAGCACTGCGTGATGTGTCCTGAGGACCGTCCATAAAATATACCATGCTTTTAGGGTCATCTACAATCCACGTGGATAGTTTAGAAGGGTGGCTGGTAAGCATGCAAGGTCTTTCCCTACTTTCAGAATTTATATGAAGGGTTGTCCATGAAAGAATAGGGGAGGTATTATATTATCTAGAACCTCTCCAAGTATAACGTGAACGGCCTCTTGGGAAAAGACGATATAAAACTGTGACATAATTTAAATTTTTAAAGCCTGTAAAAAAGTGATAAAGAGGAACCCTTTAGCAAAACCCGTTTTTTTGTAAAACTCATAATTATTGTGACATGTTATGGCGATAAAATTTATTCAAAGTATGAAACGAGTACAACGATTAACCAGAAGCTTTTTTCTTCGTACCAAGATCAATGAAAAACAATTTTTCCTTTTCGGTAACAACAGGTTGAACCACTTTTATTAGAGAAGTTTTCTTTTCTTCTTCAATTCCTAGAGGAGCATTTTGCCAACGTACATTTGTATCAAAAGAGGATGAATTCTTTACAACCAACTTAAATTGCTTCTTGGAAAACAGTATTGCAGTATTTAAGGTCTTTACTGTTGATATTGTTTGCGTATCCAAGTTCATAACGGCCTTTTTTAAACTCCACCCACTATTTGCATGGATTCCAGATACGGGCGTGGCTTGCAGTGGTTTATGGTATACTCCAAGTCAAGTTGCTTGCATATCAAGTGCGTCAAGAATCGGTTGGTCAACCACTGGGACCGGTAATGGAACGTTTGCCGGCTCCGAAAACAAAACACGATCACCTGTGTAATTTTTTAAATCGAACCCGAGGAAGTCCTTTTCTGATTCCAGCCACTGGATTGTCTGTATTGGATATTCCATTTCCGGTTCCACTTCTACCGACAGCAAAAAATCACACCAAATAAATACAATCGTCGCTCACGAAATGTAAAAACAAATTAACAAACAACAACTATCTCTCAGTTCACAGTGTGACAAATATGCGTACATTTTTCGCCTAGCCAGTGAATTTCGCGGCATAAGTGTCACATTCGGGTTTTGATTGAAAAACGTGGGAAAAATAGTTGTTTTTGACAATGTGTGAGTTCGGCCCAACGAATATGAATATTCTTTTATAGTTTATTGGGTTAAAGCCAATGAAAAAGCAAAATTTTGCGATAATAGGATGAATGTATTTTGAAACTTCAAATGGCGTTTTTCTTATTTTTCTCGTTTGTAACATGTGACATTTATGCGTCCGACGGCAGTATAGTACCAATGAACTTCATAGAATTTCTAATATTGAGACATTGCAACAAATGTCCAATAAAATAATTTCAAAGTTTAGTTTAAGTTAAAGGTTAAGTAATTCCTACATGTTTCAATAAACCAGAGGACAAATCCTTTCTGCCAAAGGCAATTGAAATGTATTAATAATAACTAAAAATCAGCAGCCATTTCATTGACATCTTTGCTGTCGTAGATGACGCTGCCATTCCAGACCAAACAAAGGGTTTTGTTAGCTGCCGAAAACATTTTGGAGGCCGTTGTTGCGTAGGTCTTACGAGCCGAACTTCAGAACATTTCGCGCATTCTAGAATGTCATTATGGGGCACGCAGAAAAATATCCAATAAGTCGTTTGATTTCTTTGAGATGGGCAAGATGAAGCATTGCGCTTCTACTTGATTGTAGATCTGACGACCTGAACTCAAGGACGTTTTGGATGGCCTTCAGTGTATTGAAATGCATAAAGATTGGTATAACGTTTCTTGGCAGGTATCCAAGGATCTGTTAGGAAGGGTTTTGATAGCTGCCGAAAACATTTTGGAGGCCGTTGTTGCGTAGGTCTTACGGGCTGAACTTCAGAACATCTCGCGCATTATAGAATGTTACAATGTGGCATACAGAAAAAAATCCCATTAGTCATTTGATATCTTTGAACTGGGAGGATGTACTCTGAGTATTTTTATGTGCACATTACCTTTTGCTTCTATGGTAGAATTCAAGACCTGAACTCACGGATATTTTGGATGAACTGGAATGCTCCAAAATAGTATCTTCAACACATAAAATTGATTAAATATATGTCTACAGTTTTTTGCGATATTTTTCCCTCTTGTCTCTTGTCGCTCGATTGTCGTTCCTTTCAATTCATAGTTGAACATAATCGGCTCTTTCTTTAGCAAAAAAGTAATAGCGGAGCACTGTCCGGTTGATAACCATTCGATTCAATGAACACCAATTTGCGACGGCGTCGAGTTGGCGTTGCAGGTCTACGCAATCTGCATATGAGCGGATCTTCAGATAAATTTTGAGGTCGTCTGCATAGGACAACCGTGGGCCTTCGATAACAGAATTCACATCGTTGAAATAGAGCAGAAAGATCAATGGTCCCAGGTGACTGCCCTGCTGAATGCCAGAGGTGGCACTAAACATAGGTGAATAACAGTCTTCTAAAGTAACCGTTAGTTTCCGATCCGTAAGATAGGAACGGAACCAGCTAAGAAGATTGCCGTTGATTCCAATTCTCTCGAGCTTAGCGATTGCAATCTCATGGTTCACCTTATCGAAAGCGGCAGATAGATCCGTGTAAATAACATCCGTTTGAGCTCGTTCTAGTAAGCTGTCGGTAACATACGAAGTTAGGCACAGTAGATTTGTCGTGGTGGATCGACCGACAATGAACCCATGTTGATCATCGCTCAGGTACTGCTTACAATGGAATAGCATTGGATCCATGACAACCAACTCAAATAATTTTGAAACAGCGCTCAATGAAGTAACGCCCCGGTAGTTATTGACGTCACGCTTGCTGCCTTTTTTGTAGACTGGAAACATTTGCGCCTTTTTCCAACATGACGGGAACAAACCGGTTGACAGAGAAAGCTGGAAAATGCATCGAAGTGGAGAAAGCAGGGAAACGATGTGTTTCTTGAGTAATGAGGACGGAATCCCATCGGGGCCTGGATGGAATGAGGATTTCAGTCTGGTTGCGGCATTGGAAATCGTCGTGTCTGAAACATCCACGCTGCTTAGCGCCTAATTTGTGAACATTCTCTGCGGCAAGTGAGATGTGATCGGTAGGGAGCTCTTCGTTCGAGAAAACGATGGCAAACTTAGCAGAGAATAGGCTACAGATAACTTGTTGCGTCGAGGCCGATACGTCGTCCAATACCATAGATGAAGGCAATCCTTTCTCCTTTCGTTGCTTTTTAACGTAATTCCAAAAGGATTTTGGATGTGATCGGAGCCTAGATTGAATTCCCTGCTCGTATCGGTGATAAGAGGTCTTACTCAAGCGTATGTATTCGTAGTTCAGCCTGACATAGTGTTGTTTCAGCGGGAGTGTACGCTATTTGGTAAATCTTTCGAGTACGGCCTTCTTCATTCTTTTTAGCAAACGTAATTCATTTGTCATCCAAGGAACGCGGGAGCCATCGCGAACAATCTTCTTCGGGACATGCCGATCTATAACATAAGCCAAGACGTGCGAGAAAGTTTGTGCAGCGAGATTGACGTCGTCTGAATCCAGAATATGCTCCCAATCCAAATTAGACAACACAGCTTCTATACTACGGTGGTCTGCCTTCCGAAAATCGTACGAAACTGCCGATGAAGTGATGGAGAATTCAAGAGAACCATAATTCTTGACTGCGATAACTAATGCGGGATGATGTGGAACGAGCTTTACTAGTTGAAATGAAAGGGGCAGTGTCGAAGCCGTTAACAAAGCAAAGATCCAAAATGCGATTGTTGTCATTAGTCACGTTGTTGATCTGGAACATATCTGCAGAACTATAGCTGTCAATAAACGTGACGGCTCCAGGATGAAAAGTGGAGAGTGCATGATCTGGACAGAGAAAACCACTATGAATCGGAATCCAAGCGACGCCCGAAAGGTTGAAGTCCCCCAATACCACAATTTCGTATCAAGGGGCCGCGTTGCTCGACACAGTACTAACTGACCGGCAATGTGCATCGATGAGATGAAGATCTCGAGTACGGTCTGGAGGAATGTAGGCAGCACAGAGTAACAGGTGACGGTTTTTGAGTGCGATGGATACCCAAACCTGCTCGACGGAATTCCAAGCGTCATCCACGATGGCTTTCGCCTTTAGTCTCGTCCTAACAGCGACAAGCACTCCTCCTCCTATAGCTTTCGCGCTGTTGTTTGAGTTGCGATCACATCGGAATACCTCGTACCCGTCCCCGAAAACGTAACCAGAAAGCGTTCTATAATCTAGCCATGTCTCAACAAGCACGATGATGTCGTAGCATTGGTCTAGAGCGGCTAAATGATAGTGTTTAATACGACTATTCATCCCTCCAACATTTTGGTAGTATATGTTGAGATCGGAATTCGGGTGTTAGAAGCCATTGGCAGCCCCCACCAAGATGTGATGATAAAACGCTTTGTTTACGCTAATTTTGTGTTGGGGACCACATAGCTGTGTAAAACAAGTTGAAATTCATCCTCAGAACCAGTGTCCGTTTTTGGAGCTTTTTAAAAGAAGTTTATCATGGGGTATACTGCCGTCGGACGCATAAATGTCACATGTTACAAACGAGAAAAATGAGAAAAACGCCATTTAAAGTTTCAAAATACATTCATCCTATTATCGCAAAATTTTGCTTTTTCATTGGCTTTAACCCAATAAACTATAAAAGAATATTCATATTCGTTGGGCCGAACTCAAACATTGTCAAAAACAACTATTTTTCCCACGTTTTTCAATCAAAACCCGAATGTGACACTTATGCCGCGAAATTCACTGGCTAGGCGAAAAATGTACGCATATTTGTCACACTGTGAACTGAGAGATAGTTGTTGTTTGTTAATTTGTTTTTACATTTCGTTAGCGACGATTGTATTTATTTGGTGTGATTTTTTGCTGTCGGTAGAAGTGGAACCGGAAATGGAATATCCAATACAGACAATCCAGTGGCTGGAATCAGAAAAGGACTTCCTCGGGTTCGATTTAAAAAATTACACAGGTGATCGTGTTTTGTTTTCGGAGCCGGCAAACGTTCCATTACCGGTCCCAGTGGTTGACCAACCGATTCTTGACGCACTTGATATGCAAGCAACTTGACTTGGAGTATACCATAAACCACTGCAAGCCACGCCCGTATCTGGAATCCATGCAAATAGTGGGTGGAGTTTAAAAAAGCCGTTATGAACTTGGATACGCAAACAATATCAACAGTAAAGACCTTAAATACTGCAATACTGTTTTCCAAGAAGCAATTTAAGTTGGTTGTAAAGAATTCATCCTCTTTTGATACAAATGTACGTTGGCAAAATGCTCCTCTAGGAATTGAAGAAGAAAAGAAAACTTCTCTAATAAAAGTGGTTCAACCTGTTGTTACCGAAAAGGAAAAATCGTTTTTCATTGATCTTGGTACGAAGAAAAAAGCTTCTGGTTAATCGTTGTACTCGTTTCATACTTTGAATAAATTTTATCGCCATAACATGTCACAATAATTATGAGTTTTACAAAAAAAAAACGGGTTTTGCTAAAGGGTTCCTCTTTATCACTTTTTTACAGGCTTTAAAAATTTAAATTATGTCACAGTTTTATATCGTCTTTTCCCAAGAGGCCGTTCACGTTATACTTGGAGAGGTTCTAGATAATATAATACCTCCCCTATTCTTTCATGGACAACCCTTCATATAAATTCTGAAAGTAGGGAAAGACCTTGCATGCTTACCAGCCACCCTTCTAAACTATCCACGTGGATTGTAGATGACCCTAAAAGCATGGTATATTTTATGGACGGTCCTCAGGACACATCACGCAGTGCTATGTGTCTTTTTGTGTGATTGTTATATCTCTTTTTTTTTAGTGTGACAAATATGCGTCCATTTATCCCGGTGTGACAAGTATGCGTCCATTTGTTCGAATGTGACAAATTGACTTCACATTTTTTTCGAGTTTTCTAGAATAAAACCTCTGTTTTGACAAAATATTTCGAAAATACGTACCAAATTATGACGTTGAACATCCAAACCTCAAAAATGTTAAAATGTAACATGTGACATTTATGCGTCCAACGGCAGTATAGCTTTCCGAATTAGTTATTTATCATGACAGCTTGCGAAAAAAGACTCTCAGAGAGGTTTTTTCATTCTTTCATCGTTTGATTTAAAAAAGCAGACTTCACTTTTGAAAACATTGACTCCGCTAAATAAATTCTTGTTATAATCTAAATTATATTTCCGGGGAAATGTTGTTACCTCTGAAATGAGTACCCGTTTTGTCATGTTTCTGCTCAGTAAGCAGATAGTTTGCGCCGTTCGATTTTGTTTTGTTTTGTGCGGTCGAAAAAAAATCAATCAGTGCCTGTTTTATCGTGTTTCTGTCAAGTAAGCAAATAGTTTGCGCGGTCGAGTGAGTAAATTAATTGGCACGCGCTCTGACGTAATTTAGGTAGGACGCAGAACGTTCGCGAAATCCGAGTTTGTGGTTCTGTTCTTCGGTGAAGCGTTCGGTGAATAAGTGTGCGATTGAACGTGTTTTGTATACATTTGCCAGATCCGGCTTACTTTGTTCTGCTTTGGACGGTTCGTAAGTAAATTAATGAATATACTTTAATAATTTTTCAACATATACTAAAAGCTCTTCTTCTTCTTCTTCTTCTTCTTCTTATTGGCATTACATCCCCACACTGGGACAGAGCCGCCTCGCAGCTTAGTGTTCATTCCACAGTTATTAACTGCGAGGTTTCTAAGCCAAGTTACCATTTTTTGCATTCGTATATCTGGAGGCTAACACGATGATACTTTTATACCCAGGAAAGTCGAGACAATTTCCAAACCGAACATTGTCTAGACCGGCGCCGGAAATCGAACCCAGCCACCCTCAGCATGGTCTTGCTTTGTACCCGCGCGTCTTACCGCACGGCTAAGGAGGGCCCATAACGCTCTATATTGTCGAATAGAGCTCCCTATTATTTACTTCACCCACTGAAAATGTCATTTAGCATAAAGTAAGGGCATCTTCACCAGTGGTCTACTCTTGGTCCAAATTTATACCACATTTGGACCAGTGGTCTATTTCGTTTGTAAATTTCTAACGGAAAATGACAGATCGGCTGATAATTTAAACAGAAATTGAATATATAACTTGGAAATATGTTTCAGAACTAAGAAATTTTAACAAACAATTGATTTTATCTTCAAATAAAACAAATCGGGGGCGAAGAAAATGATCCCATGTACGTATGTAGCTACCGCCACCGTGTTTAAATAGCTCTCCTGGTAGTTGTCATTCGCCATTCAGGTGCTCTTCGTAGTGCTGCCGCCACCTTTGGATCACCTCACGCTCGTTCATAAGAAGGTTCCCGTTTATGTCCTTACACATATCAGGCTGTGACCCTTACGTAAACGGTTCAACTTCTCATAGAACTTTCGTGTGTTATTAGCGCGGTACAGTTGCTCTGTCTCTTCACGCTCTCGATCTTCCTGCTGGCGCTTTTTCCTCCGGAAAATCGAGTTTTGTCTGTTCCGCGCCCGTTTATATCGTGCCTCGTTCGCCCTCGTGCGATGTTGCAGCAATCTCGCCCATGCTGCATTCTTCTCTTCTACTAACTGTTCACATTCGCCGTCATACCAGTCGTTTCTCTGATCCGGGGACACCGTGCCAAGTGCAGCGGTTGCGGTGCTACCAATGGCGGATCGAATATCTCTCCAGCCATCTTCAAGAGACGCTGCGCCTAGCTGCTCTTCCGTTGGAAGTGCCACTTCCAGCTGCTGCGCGTATTCTTGGGCTAGTCTACCATCTTGTAGCCGCCCAATGTTAAGCCGCGGCGTCCGACTTCGACGCGTGTTGTACACCGTCGAGAGTTTTGAGCGCAGGCATACTGCAACGAGGTAGTGGCCGGATTCAATATTCGCACCAGGCTTGCCAAAAACTCCTCGCCGAGTAGAAAATGAGCAAGAGTTTTTTTGAGGAGCAGAAATAAGCATCAAAACTCACAACATTGTGCATCATTAAACCCGAGCTTGTGCGTCGCAAAACAAGAGCGAGTCTATCTGTTCATATTTTTCTTGTGGTGCGTCACTCACTTACACTCACACTCAAAACAGCCTCCATGATTTTTTTCACATACAAAGCGAGTGCTCTTACGCCCGACGCCTCACTCACATGTGTTTTTATTTTGCTTTTCCTCACTCTGCGTTTTTGTACCTCAGCTTTTTTACGCTTCCACTCAATTGTGAGGATGCGAAGGCAGCATTTTGCTGATGATGATTTTATTTGACTCTAGTGAGGGTGAGGAGTTTTGTCAAGCCTGATTCGCACTGCGGTAAGTGCGGACGTTCGTGATGTCGGAGAAGAATTAACCGTCGATTAGAACGTGGTCGATTTGGTTTTCCGTTTCTTGGTTAGGCGATCTTGTAGATATTTTTGCGGTACTTCGAAAGTACTTCGGACTACCATTCCGCGGGAGGCTGCGAAGTTTATGCATCGTTGGCCGTTGTCATTCGATATGGTGTGTAGACTATCTGGTCCGATGACAGGTCTCTACATTTCCTCCCTTACTACCTGTTCGTTCATGTCACCGATGACGATTTTGACGTCCCGCAGTGGGCATCCATCGTATGTATGCTCCAGCTGTGCGTAGAACGCTTCTTTCTCTTCGTCGGGTCTCCCTTCGTGTGGGCAGTGCACGTTGATGATGCTATAGTTGAAGAAACGGTCTTTAATCCTCAGCTTGCACATCCTTGCGTTGATTGGCAGCCACCCAATCACACGATGGCGTATCTTACCCAGCACTATGAAGCCGGATCCCAGCTCGTTGGTGGTGCCACAGCTTTGGTAGAAGGTAGCCGCTCGATGCCCGCTTTTCCACACTTTCTGTCCTGCCCAGCAAATCTCCTGCAGCGCCACGACGTCGAAGTTGCGAGGATGTAATTCATCGTAGATCATCCTGTCGCAACCTGCAAAACCTAGCGACTTGCAGTTCCATGTTCCAAGCTTCCAATCGTGATCCTTTATTTGTCACCTAGGTCTTTGCCGATTATATCGAGTCGCATTATCTCTTATATTGTTCGTAATTATTGGTTTTCCAGGCGGCTTATTGGGCCTGCGCAAACCTTCTGTCTCGTCGGAGGGCCGTCGTGTCAGGGCTGTTTAGCGTCCCACCTAACACCAGGACTTGGGCTTATGCGCTTTGAGCGGCACACGGTCGCTTTGGTGGGGCCTACTTGCGGATACATGCAGCTTTTTATGGGAATATAACAGGGCCCACTGTCAAACCCCACCACATCCTAGGCAAGCCCCACAACTCGCAGATGGCCTGGGGAGGGATCGTCAAGCCCTTGGACATAGTCTCTGCTGCCCACGGTTCAAAACATATCGAAATTAAATGTGCCTGTTCGCACTTTGCCAACAGTTAAAGCTTTTTTCGTGCTTGTATGTTTTCATTACAACACCAGCAAGCGATCTATTATTACAACAGTGTTGAAAACCATGGTTTTTGGGTAGAAAACTCATCTTACAAATGTGGTTTTTTATCTGTCAAAAAAGTTTTTGGACCTGGTTCAAAATCAGACCAGTTCCAAAAAATAGACCAGAAAACTGGTATTGAGCACAATTTGGAACACTGGTGCGAGCTCAATTTTTTTACATTGGTCCAAAATTTGGTCTAAATTGGCGAAGTTGCTCTAATATGGCATAACGCCATTTGGTATAACTTGAAACCGTGAAAGATATATTTATTTACATAGATAAAGTAGATCGATGCTGGTGATTTTCTCACGCAATGGTTGCAATGGCAATGCATTTTCATTAATGCAAAAACATGCAAAATGATCGAAAAAAGTGATCTATTCCCCAAAGGAGCATGTTTGACATTTCTAATGAGATTTTTCCAATATATTTTATAATGCACGAGAAAGGCATAATCACTGCTAGGGGGATTAATCTGGGTTTTTGCTTCAAAAATACTTCAACTTTTGGAATTTCTTTTGAAATTTCTTTAGAAATTATTTTAGTAATTTCTTCGAGAATATCTTCTGGAAACCCATCGGGAAATCCACCCGAAATTATTTAAAGAATTCATCCAAAAATGTCTATAGTGATTCAAACCAGGATTTCCTTTACGAATTTCTCCAAGAATTTCTTCAACAACTCTATCCGGTTTTTTTCGGGAGTTCCTCCAGGAAGTCCATTGGGAGATGAATCAGAAATTTCATTGAAAATTTCCACATCCATTTATCCTTGAATTTTTATGAGGATTTCAACCAGAAATGCTTCTCTAACTTTCTTCAAGAAATCTTTCTGGACTTGTTTCGTGGTACATTTTTTTGAATTCTCTGAGAAACTGGTGAAGCTTCCGGAAAATGCATGGAGGAGCTTCTCAACTTTTTTCTAAAGGAACTTCCGGAGGAATTCCTGCATAAACTTCTGGAGGCAATCGTGGAGGAACTTCCGGAGGAATTCCTGGAAGACATCCGGAGGAATTCCTGGAGGACATCCGGAGGAATATCCGAAAGAATTCCTGGAGGAACTTATTGGAAGTACTTCCAGAGGAATATCTGATGGAATGACCAGAGGAATTTCTTGATGACCTATAACCTCCCGCACTTCAAATGAACTGCCAAGCCGCTCTAAAATCATTTCCTTAGGAATACATCCTGTTTGGTTCATCAAATTTGGTTGAAATCGGTCAATGCGTTCAGAAGTTATGCTGCAACATGCGTACAAACATACAAACATTGAGTTTTATGTGCATTTGTAGAAGAAGAAGATAGAAGATAGATTCAAGATTTGTCATCAAGGACGGTACTCTTTCTGATTTGCTTGAACGATCTCCATTCTCATGATTCTTCAGATAATGGTCATTTCCTGTTTATTTCTGTTAAAGCTTTAAGACCATCCTTATGTACAATGATTATCAATAAACAATCTAGATCTATGTTACATAATCTCCATAATTTATCAGTCTACTTCAATAGGATTTGTATGTGCCGGTCCTTGATGACTGCAAATGTTTGACGCAATTTTGGACATTATTTTGTAGTTTTCGTTGAAAACTCCGCTTTGGATGCGATGAATGTTTTGTTGTACTCGATGACTAGCCTAAAATTATAATTTTACAATATCAATCATACGGTATTTGTGCTGGTGATTGCCTATATTCAAATCATACCTCCGTGCACCACGCTTGAGTCATGAGCAGTTCGTGTTCAGCGGAAGGAAGACCTTTTCGTACAGATCTGGTTGCACGTGATAGGACAACCGCCATGGTGTAGATGTCAATGGCCGCATCGGCCACTCTCGCCAAGAGGAACTGTCGCTCGATGATGTTTTTGCCATGCTTAATCAGCAAAGACTCGATTGTTTGGCTGAAGAGATCAATGTTCTGTTTGGGAAAAACAAAAAAATAAAATAATTTGAAAGTTTTGTCGGTTTTTTACAGGATATTATTGATTATTTGTTATGCGTTGAGGATAGTACAAGAGTGGATCGCTTCACCGATAGAAACAAATAGAAACAGAGGTTCCACTCAACACCTGTTCCATTGTTCATTTTTTAAACGGTGGATTCATGTTTAGTAACTCGTTGATCGGGAACCGGTAGCGCTCCCATCGGCTTTGCTCGTGTCCAACAGAGCGATATTGCCTACGTGCTTTTAATTTCTATTGCATTTTGTTCTAAAGTGTAACGTCTGTTTCCTTGTCTAGCTACTGTTATCTGCAAGTTATCTGCTTATCTGTTGGTATTTAAAAAAATATTTTTATTTTATATACTCCACAAATATAGGGGAAGGTCGTCGGCTGTTGGCACCCTTTTGTTCTTGGTTCATAACTTTCGCCCAATTGAACAAAGTGGCGATATTTGCATACCAATGTAAGCCTATAAACATAAGCTAATAACTGATGAAGTTTTTTTTATCTACTAGAGAATTATAAATAATAATAATCTTAGGTGTTGGTTTTATGCCATTTAGAAAAAGGTGGTCGGTTGTCGGCACCCTAAAAAACCATTAAAAACGAAAAAATATAAACTGAAGGCGTTATGGCTGAAAAATCAAGATTATGTAAACGGCATCGGAATTAAAAACATTCAAGTACATTATACATATTTAATTATGCTTTGAAAAGTTGTTATTTTCTCTCACGTGGATAATAACCTGAAATTAGGCAATTTACTTTGATCTTCCTTGGAAAATGGGATGCCGACAACCGATCACGTTTGGTTGCCGACAATCGAAATCAGTAACCATTTTGAAAAGAGAAAATAAAAGATTAATTGCACACGCTACGGTAGCATTCAATATTGAATCACAATATAGAGTGAATTTTCTTTGTAAATACGTAATAAATTTACCTTTTCGATCGTTTTACTTCGTTTTGTAACACTACGCAAATTGCCAAAAACTTCTGAGTAGGGTTTCACTTGATAAAAAAATGTTTTCTTTGTTAAACGAAACATATGCATCTGTTTGGATTTGTACTCGTGACAAAAAGAACGTGCATATATAGTGCATACATGAAATATGTCAAAATGTCCATATCTGTTGTCAGTCACCCAGTCACCCGCCGACACCCGACCAATGCCGGCAATGGACCACCTTTTCCTACAACAAAAAAAAACTATTTACAGTAATAATAACATCATTTACTTGTAATACTTGAACCAAAGATAAGCAGTTTAAACATATTAACGTTCGATTTGATTTAGATAGATAAAGCTTTTTAAAATCCAAAACCAATTTCACTCGCGTTTTCAAGGGCACCCCACTCGATGCGGAATCAACGCACAACTGCGTATGCTGGGCTGGACAACGGCGCAGCTGGGCTGGACTGAATGCAATTTTAGTATGTCCATATGCAAGCCGTTATCGTGATTCAAATTTTCGTCCCGCGATTCGTTGGACGTTTGCTGATCACATTACAGTTATCAAGATAAAGAACCCTGATTAATCCACCTAGCAGTGATGAAGATTAGCATACATATTTGGCATACTCATCCCTATTTTTGTTTGCGTACGAATAAAATTTTCGAACAGTGTTCAACACTTACCTGTGCGCAAAGCTTTGCGGAATCCTTTAATGGATCTACCACAAACCCACTCAGATCCGTACTTCCAGCTCCCATTTTTCGCGAAACCCGCTTTGTCCCTTCCTGGAATACAGTTCCGAGATTCGTCAATGGGCTCTTCATCGCCCTTTGTAGCCCTTTCAGGTGATTGCCAGCCTGTTGAATGCCAGTCAATGCAATGAACAACCTTAGAACGTCGTTAGCTCCTTCAAAGATTCTAAAAACTCTCATATCTCGCATAAACTGCTCCAGTCCAGGAGCTTGCATGTAACCATTTCCTCCCAATAGCTGGATGGCTTCATCGCAAATGTACCATCCTGCCTCCGTCCCGAACACCTTGGTTATAGCTGCTTCCAAGTGATAATCAGTCGATCCCAAATCCATATTGCCGGACACCATGTAGCCCAATGATTGTGCCACGTAGTGATGCATAGCCATCTTCGCCAGTTTTTCCTGAACGTTCTCGAACTCTATCAATTTTCGCTTAAACTGGACACGGTTCGACACATGCTCCGCTGCCTGCTCGATACAGTTGCGCATCGTTCCCGTCAACATAGCGCACAGCCCGAACCTGCCGGAGTTCAGAATATTAACCGCTACCTTGAATCCATTGCCCACTTCTCCAAGTACATTCTCCACTGGAACCTTAACATCGTCGAAGTACACATCCGTTGTCACCGAACACTTCAGGCCCATTTTTTTCTCCGGCGGCCCTGTACTCACTCCACTGAATCCGCGCTCCACAATGAAGGCAGTCATTTTGTCCTTCTTCTGTCCAGTTTTCGGATCCACAATTTCTGTTTGGGCAAACGTTGTGAAAATATTCGCTATGCCGCCTCCCGAGCACCAAAGCTTAGAACCGTTCAAGATATAGTATTTACCGCAGGGACTCAGGACGGCCCTAGTTTTCACCGACGCAGCATCCGATCCTACCGATGGCTCTGTTAGAGCAAACGCCCCGAAAACTCGTCCCGTACTCAGCTGCGGTAAGTATTTCTTCTTCTGAGCCTCCGTACCGAAAAGCAGAATACCTTTGGTGCCTATCGATTGATGTGCACCGATATGGATTGTGAAAGCAAGATCGTTAGCTCCACTGATATCACTTAAACGTGCTGCCTGTACGTTTGTAAGGCCCAAACCACCGTACTCCTCCGGTATTGAAATACCCATAATTCCCAAGTCCCAAACGGCGTCCATTGTCTGTTCGTCTACATTACCCGTTACGTCATTCTTTATTCGGTTGTTGGTCTCCTGTAGAATAAATAAAAGTTTTTTTTTTCAGATTCAAGACCAGCCTTCAACGGTACAACCCTGAGCTTACATTGAAAAATCGAGTCACTGGATCGATAAACGCCTGAATGTGCTCTTTCTGCTCGACATTGAGAGGTTCCGGGTAGGGAAATAGCTGCGCGGTTTGTAACTTTCCACTGAAGATGTTCATCATGAATGATTGATCCGGTTTGGGTTGTTGACTGCTGGATGTTTTTGCGCCTTTCGCCTTTGCCGTCGTAGCGAGACATCTGTAGAAAATAATTTGATTATTCTGTGAAGCACGATTAATGTGGATAATAACCTCACTGCTCCGTAGCGAACCAACTGTTGGCTATTACGGCTCAAGGCTTGACCTGTTAGTTGGAACATTTTTTCACAATCAACTATTTAAGCAATCCAATTACTTTAGATTCACAAGATACGTTTTACCCCGTATTTTTGCAGGTTTTCGCAGCTAAGCTAATACATGCACTTCACCTGGAATGCTACCGCGGTATGAATGCGATTTCGACAAATTTGTTGGTTCCTGCGCCTTTTGTGTTTATCATTTAATCCAACCTAGATACCATATTACTTGGTCTAATTTAGTCGATTTAAGTATAAGACTTTGCTCCAGGCTGATTTGCGCTCGTGGGGTTCCATCTGGCAAGCCATCGATGAGAAAATGGTTAAGAATAGGCCGATACGGCTTGCGGCAGCCTAAGGGTTTGGGTATTTGTAGTGGTATATCTGCATAGGTGGGAATTCCCAAAAAAAACTTTTTTTTATCTAGGTTTTTTTATCTGTTATCTATTTGAACGTGAGGAGTTGTTTTTGATACAACGCAAAAATAGAATTCAACAGTGAATGCCCCAGGTAGTATAGCATATTCGTTCCAATGGAAGCGATGTTGTGTTGCAATGTATTCTAGTAGTTAGTGAATGAATCGAATTGGGCAATAGCTTTCTAAGGGATAGGACGTTTTTAGTAAGTTTATTAATTATATCTTTTTAAAAGGGATCTCCGTATGTCACAGTCTGTTAAAGTCCAGTCTTCTTCTTCTTCATTGGTATTACTTCCCCCACTACGACATTGCCGCCTCGCAGTTTATTGTTCATTAAGCACTTCCACAGTTATTAACTGCGAGGTTTCTAAGCCAAGTTACCATTTCTGCATTCGTATATGATGAGGCTAACACGATGATACTTTTACGCCCAGAAAAGTCGAGACAATTTCCAAACCGAAAATTGTATAGACCGGCACCGGAAATCGAACCCAGCCACCCTCAGCATGGACTTGCTTTGTAGCCACGCATCTTACCACACGGCTAAGGAGGGCCCCAAAGTCTAGTACGAGAAATTAAACTCAACAATGATTTCCAATACATTTCCTGCTTTTGATTGAGTAGCAAAAATGTAGTATTCTTCTCGTATCTCTTACTAAGCCACTCTCACTAAGTATCTCATGAGGACGTTGTTGGCCTGTTTACTCACATTTTGCTTCTGGCAGAATTTCTGATGCAACTGCTTTGGATTGAATTTGAAACTTATCGACCTAATCGATCCACGGCGGATGAAGCTTATTACGGATCTGCTGTTACTTATACTCATAGATTGTTCTGGGTTTTAATTTTCAAACTGCGATTGGAAATATTTTTCATTTTTCATCACCTCTGAGAAACTATGTTTCGAGCATTGACCATGGCTATGATCATACAATTCATAATTTCTTCTTTGTGATGGACTAGAATTTGTACTTCGGAAGTTACGTATTGTACCTGATCAATCCATCTTGTTCGCTACGCACCACAGTGGTTCCATTCCCGTAGAAGGGCGGCCATAAATATTAAATGTTACAAACAACTAGTATTTTTTTATGCTTCGTGTATATTTTGAATTGATAAATCTATTTTGCAACTAAATCACACATTTACAAGGCCCAGTCACGTATAACACTTTGCAGAACCAATTTCAATATTGAATAGAAGAGATCAACTATTTTAATTCTAATGTTTTGCAGCACATTTGTTAATAAACCTATCCCGAATCCAGCGTCGATACACCTTTTTCTAGCGTATTGTAGAGCTCTAAAATTCTCGGTCCTGAGCGGTGTTCCTACAGTATCCTTGAACATTTAGGGTCCTCAATTCTGATTCCATCATGTGGTGAAATACTTCCACGAAATCGCCGGCATCTATCCGGTTCTGTGTTGAATATTGCTTTCGTTACTCTTTCTTATGATAATCAATTCTTTGATCAGCCCACTGAAGTTTGCCGTATTTTATATGATCCACAACATTTATGGAGAAAAAGTGGTTGATGCCTACTCTAATTACGAGAAAGGCAGAATATTTTTCTTCAGTTTCATTCTTATTCATTATTTTTGCAAAATAAACTACAGTATAGTCTTATAAAGCATTCAGGAATATTTTTTGATTTTTTTTTGTTATCAGTTTTATTTAAAACTTTAACTATTTTAAAATCATGTGGTTCTTTGCCAGTTTGGTAATTTTGTTATCCATAACTTGTAATATAATAACATTATATTCAAAATGTGGTAATTATGTGTCCATTATTTTCTAAATAATATAAACTCAGTCTGTTTAAAAAAACATATATTAGGTTATTAAAATAAAATAAAAACAATTCTCGAATTCATTACTTATTTATCTAAAACTATAAAGTTATATTTATACATTTACACGGTTTAGTACATCTTCTGATAGATTTTCCTGGTTTTCATAAGGAAGCTTTCTTAATCCAGATATTAATGGATCTGAATACAAAAGAAGCCTTTGCATCAGTTCCTGATTTGTTGCAATACGAGAAAACTTTCTCGTATTACTTCTTCGAAGTTCTTTAATATTCTTGTTGTTAGCTTCTGCACTCTCTTCTGATAGTTCTCCAATTGGTAGTAATGCGTGTTCGATGATGTCTGGTCCGTGTATTAGAACTTTATGTACCGTAGCTGGCAGATAATACCAGGAGTACTCTTTAATCAACATTCTTGCAGTTATTAAAGCATATTCTCTATTTTTTTCTATTTCAATGTCATAGCCTGAAGCTAAGCATTGCAACACAACTCCGCACCTAAAAGTGTAAAAAATAAAAATTTAGGAAGAAAATAATTGAAAGACAATTCCATCTCACCTGTCTATCAGTTCTTTCTTAAGGTGATTATAGAATGAAGCCCGTGGTGAATTTCAAATTACCACATGTTTATTAGAGTGGGGCGTCATGGTCAGTTTTTCAAATCAATGGTTTTTCGAAGCCATTCTGGGTCCTGAACAACTGTGCAGACCGATTGGTTGCTTCCTTCCAATAATTTAACTGAGTGTTATTTCAAAATAATTG